>NC_064618.1:387206167-387521042 GCF_023898315.1 Schistocerca nitens
CCAATCTGGCTACTGTTAGTCCCCGACCAGTGGCGTGGGATGACACAGAACGTTGCAGGCTTTACATTACTTGTTCTCATGTGGCGGGTGCAAATGTGAAGGGGCTACAATGTTCCTGGTGCACAATATGGCCTTCCTCTCTTTTGGTAATCAGACGTGGTCTGCAACGGCCACAGTAACGTATACCGCTGTCCTCACGTTCTCAAGCAGACCTACATGGGGCCACTGTCACATCGGAATGCCCCAGAAACGTGGATATTACACGATTGTACGAGTCAGGCCAATGGAGACGTAGTATGAGGCCCCCTGTGCTGATAACGCTGACATGGGTACGCGGCATATTCGTGCCTTTCAGCAGTGATCACTCAACTTCAGGAGCTATTCACACGCCATTTATACGTTACCAGGGCCTGGTAAGAACAATGGATACAGAAAGTAATACACTTGGTTGTCCATTATTGGCGTCTCGGAGAAGTACAACTCCAACAATTTACACACTCACTGACTGTGTGCACTAACATCATACCATGACATTTCAGCACTACACTTCTTTGTCATGCAGTATGTTAGCCATATTGACATATTAATTATTCGCTATATTGTTTTAAGAAGAGTGTATGTATGAAGCGCAGCCACTCTCAGTTTTTAATGACTATCAACCTTACAGGGTGTTCCAAAGAGGACATTACAAATTTAAAAACTCACATCAATTTATTGAAAGAAGATACAGAGCTGGGTTTAGTTTTTGTAGGGAAACACATCAAGTATTTTTACGTTAAACTAAATATATTGTATGTGGCTTCCATTGGTTATCCTGCACACATTCCACAGGAAGTCACTTTCTTCTCAAATTCGCTGTAGCATTGATTGTGTAACTTGCTCGATGGCGGCGTAAATTCTTGCTCTCAGTTCAGGCAGGGAAGCTGGCACAGGAGGTACAAACAAGATACCCTTGATGAACCCCCATAAAAAAAAATCAAGTGGTGTCAGGTCCGGCGAACGGGGAGGCCATGGAATTGATACATCACGGCCAATCCATTGACGTCAGCCAGGTAGTGCGGTGGTGCTCCATCATCAATGAAGTAAACATTTCGTTCTTGGTCATCCTCATCGATCTGTGGTCTCAAAAATTGTTATAACATATACAGGTACACTATCACATTGAGGGTTCTCTCACAGATAAAAAAGGGGCAATACAACCTAGTTCTTTCTCAGTACACAAAAAAAACGTTCAGTTTAGGGCTTTCATGAACATGTTGCAATGTTGGTACGGAAATTACGTTGAACTGTTGTCGCCGGCTTTGATTGTTCAAACCAAAAAACACAGCTGGCTCGCTCGGGTACAGTGAAGACAGCTATCATTAACGCAACTGCCGCTAGCGCTCATTAAGGTGCGATTCGGCACTAGCGAACTACGCGAGTCAAAACTTTATGTTTTTCCCTACTAATTGACATTACAATCACCTCTGTAGGTAGTATGAATTAATTTATATGACTTTTCTAAGTTGTGAAGTCCTTTTTGAAACACCCCTGTATTGTTTTAGTATCAATTCTTTTCATGTCACTGTTGCTCATCATCTAACTTTAAGGCATAAATAGACTCAAATACAATTTTATTGCTGATTCGTGCGTTTCAAGAAACTTCATTACAGATGAAACGTCTTCCTTCCTACGCAGAAATGTAAACAAAGAAGTAGTACATTTCTTGTGAAAAGACGAGCTGAAATATGCAGGGTGAGTCACTAACAATTGCCACCAAGAACAACTCCGAAAGTATGATAGGAGCTGAAAATCTTGTGTGACAAAAGTTGCGTGGGACAACGTTGGTTTTTGTTGCTAGGTTGTATCGCGTCAGAGATACGAAGGTCAACTTTGTTTTGTTTTTGTAATGGGATTCTACTGTTTCGTACTTATTTTCCGATAGCGGCTATCGAGACGAATCCAATGATGTGTAACAGTGATGTCTTTGAAGGTCAACGAAGGTCAAAAAGGTGGCATGAACATCCATTTACAGAAGGTGTTCGAAGTGATGACCATTGGTATCAATGCAATGCTGCAATATTCTTATCATAGATTGAGTGGTGTTCCATATCACATCGATACTTATCGAACCACATGCTCTGACAATTCTCTCTAATATATATTCAGGGTAGTTAGAATGTCTTTATAAACAATGTCTTTGACGAATCCCCAGGAGAAAAAATCCAGGGGCGTCAAGTCTGGCGAACCAGGTGGCCACGACACATCTCCTCCGCGTCCAATCCAACAATTTGGGAATTGTCTGAGCAACTAATTTCCAGCCATCAGCGAAAAAAGGTGCCGGATACTCATCGTGTTCATACTGCATTCTGTTCCTTGTTCCTAAAGGTATTTCTTCCAATAAAAGACCTAATGTTTCTTCCAGGAATGTTGTGTACTTCCTACCATTAAGATGAAATAGGGCATATAATTCTGTCGTCTGGAATCCCACACCATACATTCATGGACCGCGGTTTTTGGTGTGCAACTTGCCACAGCCAACACGGATTTTCAGTTGCCCAATAACGCATGTTATGCGAGTTAACATTTCCATGGTTCATGAATGTAGCCTCGTCTGTAAATAAAATCAAATTAAGAAATGTTCATCCCTCTTAATCTGAATTTGAGCCCTTCGGAAGAATTCAGTGCGACGCATACAATCCGTACCAGTTAATTCTTGGTGTAAACTGATATGGTAAGGATGATATTTAGGGCGATGCAGAACTCGAACAACACTACTCCGGCTCATGCCAGATTCCCTTTCGATTTGATGCGAACTAACACAAGGATCTCGAACCACAGTGGCATGAATGCCAATTTCCGTTTCTTCGTTAGTAACTTACCTTTACCGGATATGTTTCCGTTGCGTTAAAGATACAGTTGTTCTCAGTTTATCATACACGTATTTAAATGCACGAAGTGTAGGGTGAACACGTTGAGGATATCTTTCAGCGTATAAGTCTCTAGCTCTCACTTTCGTTGGCATTCTCCGTCAATGAGAAACATATTGACTTCTTCTTCGAAGAAATACATCGTTCACATTCGCTTGATTCGACGATACTAGTCTTACCGTTCCTATTAGTGTGTATTGCTAAACCGTAATATGATGTTTACATGTCAGTGGCTCTTTAGATGGATACGCAGTATTCGGCGAATATTTGCTATTTCCAAGATAAAGTAGAGAGAATTGTCAGAGCATTTGCTTCGATAAATGCCGAAGTGATAAGGAATATGACTCAGTCCATGACAAGAAGTTCACAGCACTATGTTGATACCAATGGTCATCACTTCGAACACATTCTGTAAATAGACGTTCATGCCACCTTGTTGACCTTCAAAGACCTTACTGTTACACATCATTAGATTCGTCTCGATAGCCGCTATCAGAATATAAGTACCAAACTATAGCACCCCATTTAAAAAGAAACGAAGTTGATACTCATATCTCTGACGCGACCCCACCTAGCAACAAAAACCAACGTCACACTATGTCCCCTGTTGTCCCATGCAACATTTGTCCCACAAACGTTTCAGCGACTATCATACTTGCGGAGTTATTCTACGTGGCAACAGTTAGTGACTCACCCTGTATATATTGGTGGTGGTACTAGGCTGCTGACTTACTGCATATAAGTCAACCGAGTGGTGCGGTAGTCGAGCATCCGTCCTAGTTTTCGTAGAACTTTTCTGCGCTGTTGTAACTCACATTTCATACGTTTAAAGTGAGTGTAACACGGTGCATCATACCAAAATCATAACTCAACGTATATTTACTGTCTGCGGAGGAGTAGCACGGGATAGTTTCAGAATCCATCACTATATGAGAGCGGCCGCCGTATAAACACTGGTTGCTCTGCAATGTCTTATGTGCAGAGAAGGAGCGAAATTTGTAACGACGTATGTACTAGTCAGTAAATATTACTGCAGTGAAAAGCGATCAGTTTTTCAAATATTCAGACTAATATACTGAATAAAAATGTTTGTACAGTCTTCGCCATTTCTATTGGATCGCAGTTGAATGAAAAATTATGCCATTCTTAACGCACACTCGCAGGTACGGAACCCGTACGCAGGTAGCCTCGCTAATAATTACGAATCTGTCGCACAACTGTTCCGAGGGAAATCTGACGTAATTGCATAACTAAGTGGAAATGCGGTATATATAATGGAATTTGCAGTATCGATGCGGACAATTTAATTTCCATTAATGAACGATGCAAACGTGGAGTAAGCGCTACGTATAAATTCTATTTCCGCCCTCCAAAATTTATCATGTATGAGACAACAAGGTGAGCTGTATGTTCGCGCAATTTCATTGCTGAATAAGCACTTTCAGGCTGTGTAAGATTTCATGAAACGTCGGAGCGTGCACTTCACCGGTGAAGTTGTTACGTTTATCTGAATAGTTCGCTCCATACAACAGCAATACAAAAGGTACTTTTGCGTTGATCGAACAGCAAAAATACCTGATTTAATAAGAAATGAAATGGTATTATGGTACTGTTGTAATTGACTATTTCTTCAGATAAGTTTTTCTACGTGTGGCGCCTCTTCTTCCGAACGAACAGACACCATACACGACTCCTCAGCCGTATAGCCTATGTACATGACAAAGTCGAGATTCCGATCGTAGCCATTGAAATAAATTCAATGGAGGCAACTCAAAATTTGTGCCGGACCGGAACTCATACACGGAAATGGAAAAGAGCGTATGGCATTGCTAGCCGGGAGGCTGTAGTCGACGCCGCATTGTGCGACTTGTGTGCCGGTGATGAGGATGAAATTATGAGGAGGACAACATAACACCCAGTCCACGTGCGGAGAAAATCTCCAACTCGGTCGGGAATCGAACCCGGGTCCGCTTGCACGGGAGGTAAGGACGTTACCAGCCAGATAAGCAGGCGGACTCATAGTCGGCTATTCCACATGTCGTGTTAACTGGTTCAGTTATCCCGGCACGCCTCACTGTCCAGCATAAACTTCCACATGTCGAAACTGAGTTTGTTCAATGCCCGATTGCGGCTAAACTTGGAATTTCAATTTCCCCATCAGATAGGTTTGTTGAAATATCAGTCCTTTACTTTAGCTTTCTAGGCCCTTCAACCTCGCTCCCCTTCGCCACCCCTCACCCTCCATCCGCTAACAGCCCCGCCTTTTAAAACGCTAAAACGTGACACAATGGGCTCTTCAGTGCTCTTAAAGTACTGTAATAGGTCTGGCTAGAAAGGTGTGAGCAAGCCGCTCTCTGCTGGAGTAGAGGTGCAGACGATGTAGGCAGCCAATTCGTTGTTAAGGTGGCAGGAGTAACTACTACTTTCTTAAGACTGCTTGACGCTCTATATAAGGTGGTCACACTGTGTCCCATGCCTTTTGGCTGGGATCGGTGTGTGATGCCTCTAGCCGCTCAGTGGTGAAGTCCGAGTCCCTAGCCTCCCCAAGACGAGTGCAGGGTCAGCTGCCATGAGGGTAGCCAGGGCGAGCCAAGGGGCGACTGGCTTTGCAGCTAATAGGGCAGGGCTATGGGGCCATCACATGAGGTGTAGGGACAGACTTCGTCTGTACTAGCATCCGAGACGAGACCTCGCACCAAAGCTGTCTTTTGAGGTGTGGAGGCCGCTTATCGCCTTAGTATCCGAGATGAGACTTTGGTTATATTAGGGTGACCGCTTGGGTAGTCGTCTGAGGTGTCGGGTCACAATTTTACTGAGGGATTCACTAGTATCCAAGTGTGCTTTTTGGGGAAGTGTCCTTCCAGGGCCGCGATGGAGCCCTGGCAGACCGCACGGCGGTTGCCCCTAAAGCTATCATTGGCCTGCCTTATCCCTTGTTACATGGGTAATGGGCCGAAGGTGGCAACATAAGATGTGCGGTAGAGGTTTATGTGCAAGCGACCTCGAATGGGACTTGTCAAACGTTCTGAGAGGACTCTCACTAACGCAAGGACTATGGACGGGGGTGAGCCATGATGGCATTCTGTCAGTACCCTTCCTGAGTGGTGCTGGGCTCTTAGTGGCAGGGCTTTTGCTTGTGGGGGCAGTGGTGCATCTTCAAGAGGAGTGTTATAAGAAACCACATATGGGGCCGTGGGGACTAGTATTTGCAGCCCAAACCCCGTCTCCGCGAGGAAATGTTAGCAAGCATTGGACCAAACAAATTTGCCTCAGATGGAGAGGGGCCTCACTTAACCACTGACACAAGCGGTGACCCGATACCTGGCAGTAATCTAAGTTCGCCATCATGCCCAAGATGCGTGATTTATCTCTCAGCTAGAGCGGTGCATCAACAGCAGCATCTCTGGAGATGTACTCAACTCCCACGTGCCCCTTACGACCAAGGTGGCTTTAAATGTTCTTAATGTTTGCGCAGTTTTACAAACATTAATAGGCGGCGTTTGTATGAGAGAAAGGGACATTCGGATCAATATAACACCTCTGAACTTCAGAGCAATGTCGAATTTCGGAAAGTACCCTGCTATGATGCCGAAGTTGAGGAAATGGCGAAGTTGGAACTGGAGTGGTAGATTTGATACGCAGGTTCAGCTGAACAAGGAGTTGGTAACTTGACTTGGCAGATCAGCGGAAGCCATCAAGAAACGTTGAGAAACTTCAGAATATAAGCATATGTTGGCGGCGCTAAAGGAAGGGCCGCTACCTGAAACAGATAGGCAACGTAACTAGCTGGGCGCGATCCTTGGACCAGAGCTCAACACTAGACTGGTTGCCAGGCTCAAGATCTTATGTATGGGCAGAAAAGAAATAGAGCCCTCCAAGGAGGCCATTTCCAAGTTCTGGCGTGGGAAAACATACAACAGCTCTTGGGAGGGGAATGGAGTAGTGACACTGATCATGTCATGCCAACAGTTGGATTAACGGCCCTCCTCCTTTTTGGAGTGGAAGGGATTATGTTAGCACTATCCATCTGCGTATCGGACTGCTTCCTACAAGGGGTGCTCCTTATGTCATTGGCCTGAATGCCAACTGTAGGACTGGGGGCCACCGGCGAAATCGTCATGAGACGTTGCAGTGTGTTCTCCAAATGGTGGCCACTGACGTATTTTTCTCGACTGGAGCGTCACGATGGCGCCAACAAGTCCATTAAGAGGGTGCTAACCGACAAGGTATATGTGGTTGTGGATGAGCCTACTTTGATCTTGGCCAATTCAGAAAGATATGTCCCTCATATTTTTGTTATTCACAACGCTGATGGAGCACCAGGTGTCGGCAGCTGCTCCCTTATTGAATCCACCGTCGCCTATGAGTACCAGAGAAGCCTCCATCTAGCCCACGAGTTGAAGATGGAGAAGTACAACACCGATGATTTACTGCCTGCTGTCAGGAGGAAGTTTCAGCTTACAAATTCTCCTGAGGTTCTCTCTTTTGTCAAAAGTGCTCGAGGTACCTCGAGTGAAGGCAACTTGAGAATATGGGCGAAATTCAATAGATGGAAATTTCTTAAGAGGGAAATTATCTGCAGTACCATCTTAGTGGGTACAGGGATTCACTGTTCTTTGGAGAGAGGTAAAAGACCCCAGCAGATAAAGATCCACCCATCAGATCCACAGAGGACTGACAGCTACTCCTAGTACATACTAGGTTATAATGTGTAACAGCATGAGGTGTTTCAAGCCCCACTTGTGGCACCATAACCTGGACAAACTAGCCGTGAGACTGTTCATTTACCTAACCAAACAGTGCGGTGTCGATTGTGAGCGGACTTGCTTCTCAAGTATAGTCTTCTTGTGTCTGGGACGCTGCTGTGATGCTCCTTCCTTGGACTGTAGTTACTGGGTGAGTGATGCGCAATACATGGGTCCAACCCTCTTAACCTCTTCTCACCTGCAGTCTTCCCCCCCCCCCCCCTTCCCGTGGGCCAGTGGATTTCGACGTTGGAAAACCGCAACGGGGTCTTAGAGGGATTACCAGCCACCCCTCGCACTATACTCTGTTTATGAGGGTTTAATGAAAAGTAATGCCTCCACCTTCATTAATTGGGTTTGGATGGGAATATTTTAGTAAATCAAACGCAGAAATAGTCATTAGTATGTGATCTTTAATTACCAATTAATGCGAGAGGAGTTCCTGCAAATTTCAAGTCTGTGCATTTTCATTTCAGGAGTCAGCATCCGGGGTACCCACCGTGCACAGATCTTCCGATAGTCAAGCAAAGCAATAATGTGACCAACACGTTCTTGTGAAATGCCAGTTGTGCTTGCCGTTCCTCTCTGAGTGATACAACGATCGTCCTGAATCAGTCTGTCATCATTATGCTTGTGAAACTCGGTGGTTGCCGTCACAGGATGTCCAACTCTTTGTTTGTCAGCAAGTCACATGGTCCAGCTTCAACACCTTTAAACTTATTCGCCCAGTGACGCACAGTACTCACATCAACACAATCACCATAAAGTGCTTTCATCGTCTGATGGATCTCCTTGGGAGTGACGCCTTCTGCTGCCAATAATTCAATGACTGCACGTTGCTTTAATCGCATTGACCGACCGTCTGCGCCGAGCTGCTTAGTTTACATTGTAACAACACAACCGTTCAACGCAAAGGCTTCCCGCCAACTGGAACTGTAGAGAAGAGGCTACAGAACAAGCCAGTACCTGCCAGATACCAATGCTACCAACTGTTGAAGAGTTACGAAGGTAGAGGCATTACATTTCAGTCAACCCTAGTATTTGGGGCAGTTGAACAGAGAACAGGGGAATTGGCCCTCCCGCTGGAGGTGCCAACACTGTTATACTAGCATCTACCCACCAAATCGACCTGCTGAGGATCCTGAATGAAGCGCATCACACATATGCCCTGAATGCGACCGCACGTTTGCCACAAGTCCAGCTGCTGCTGACAACACCAGGTGGCATCCAACACAGTCATCAACAAGGACCGGAAAATTGTTAGGTGGACCAAGAAGGAGGCCCTCTCACATGCCCAGCTGGAGGTCATGCTCTTCCATAGCAGGGACGCCCTGTTCTTCGCCAACCAGGAGTCCCTCTGTGTCATTTCTGACAGGACACTTGACGCAATCAAGGACCAGCCTGTACACCATCAGCGTTTGAAGGAGTTTTAGGCCATCCTGAGAGGGACGAGGAGGGACTGGAGTCCAGCTTAGGGCCAGCGAGGTTGCTGCCACCGGGTGGTGGAGAGGACAGCACGACACCTCCTGGGACATAGCCATCTGGGAGCACTTTGTGGGGCTTCTTGCGTTCGCTCAGTGTTTCTCAGCCCTGGACCACATCATAGGTTTGGGCCTAATGATACACCATCTTGAGCGTGCTACCGGATGCCTCACCACTGTCGGCTCCAAGGAGGGGGAGAATGAGAAGTCCACACCGCGCCCGCCACCTAAGCAGCAGCAGCCTCCCCAGCGACAGCGGAAGTGGCGCCAGTGGGAGTTCATACATATCCAAGAGGCCTTCCCGCAGTCATGCATGCGTTGAAAAAGGGGTCTCCTGGATGGTACCGCCACCTGACATCCATGGCCTGGATGAAATCTGGACCGACTTCTTCCAGCAGCAGCTGCCGTCTACCGCTGGTGACATTAGTGACCGCCTCCTGTCCCACTCACAGCTTGTACACTAAGAGTGCCTGTGGAAGCCAGTAATGGCTGAAGAGGTCACTGCTTCCCTGCCGCTCATGAGCTGTGCACCATGCCCAGACAGACTAACTGCCGCCGAGCTGCGCTATCTGCCATGTTATGCGGTGGCCAAGATTATGAATCTCCTCCTCCTTGTGCTAGCTCTCCATAGTCGCCTCATCCATGCCCAGACCACCTTACTACCCAAAACGGCTGGACCAGCATCCCCCGCTGACATTTGTCCCATCACTGTATGCTCAGTACTGGCGAGGACGTTCCATAAATGTCAAGCCTCGCGCCTGATACGTCTGTGTGTTGTGGACTAACGTCAGCAGGCATTCATCCCTTGAGATGGAGTGCTGGAAAACACATTCATCTTAGACCAGGCCCTCGTCGACTAAGTCAGCTCCTGTCATTCTGTTTTTGTTGCGTCTCTCGACGTGTCGAAAGCATTCGACACGCTAGACCATGCAGCTATACGCCTCCTGGGCGAATTGGCCGATTATGTAAAGAGCTTCTACAGTGGCAGCACGACGGTGATAGTCGGTGGCGGTGTCGTGAGCGTGGCCGTGCAACCATCGAGGGGTGTCCATTAAGGCACCCTCCATACCCCTCCTTCTCAACATGGCCATGGACACTATGCTTAACAGCTTACCATCCCACACAGGAACCCGGATTTTAGGTTTCAGAGCCCCCTCTGTGGCCTTTGCTGATTATGTCCTGGTGTTCTGATCGATGACGGGGGCTATAGTCCCTCATCGACGCAACCACGACAGCCCTCGCCCATCTGGGACTGTATATCAACGCGCAGAAGTGTTTCACCCTCGCCCTAGTGGCCTCTGGCAGCGAGAAGAAGGTGAAGGTGGACGATTCCGTCACCTTTACGGCCGGAAATGCCACTATGCCAGCGCTGCATATGGGCTAAACCTTCCACTACCTGGGGCTGCAGTTTTCCTCTTCTGGTCAGCGCCTTTCCCTTCCACACCACCACCCGCAGGAGCAGCTGGACATTATCTCCCAAGCTCCACTGAAGCTGCAACAGCATCTCTACTGTCTGAGGCAGGTGCTGCTGCCAGGCCACTTCCATGGGCTGCTCGCCAGTCGTGCCTGGATCAGTGCCCTGAACACGACAGAGGTGGTTCCACATGATGGCAGACACCCCTCTGGGCTACTTCCACTCTCCTGTGGCCCATGGCGGACTCGGCATTCCATCTGCCCGCTGGATGAGCCCTAACCTATGGGGGGCCTGGCTCCTGATGCTGCAGAAGATGGTGCCAGGTTTTGATGACGTGGACCTGCTCGAGGTGCAGCGTGAGGTCGTGGCGCTCTAGCAGCACTTGACGTGGGAAGGCCACCTCTTGACGACGTCAGAGCAGCTTGGAGAAATATGGGGAGCTCGCCTACACGTCGCCTTCGACGGTGCGCCCCCCCCCCCCCCCCCCTGAATCTGCCGCCATCTGGGGGCAGCACCAGTTATTCGCCGACACCCGTCGACTCCTGTCTGTGCGCGATTGCATCAACGCAATCCTCGCCTGGATATATCCCTTGCCCTCAAATGCGCGGCGCAGTCGCGGGCGGGTGGCTGACAACGGATGCCGCGTGGCCTGCAGAGCCGTCGAGACAGCCAACCACGTCATCCAGGCTTGCAGACAAAGATACAAGTCTCGCGTGAAACGTTACGACGCGATCGTGAAGTATCTCGTGCGTGAACTCGCGCAAAGGGGCTTCGACATCATGGTGAAGCTCCACCTTCGAACACCGGAAGGACTCCGCAGGCCTGACTAGTCACGGTCAAAGATGGCCAAGCCCACACAGTCGACGCCCAGATCGTCAGCAACCATCTACGGCTCGACTGGTGCCACCAGCGGAAGTCGGCGAAATACAACACGCCTCCCATCAGGCGTGCCGTCCTCGTACTGCGTTCTGGCGTCCAGAGTGTCTGCTTTTTATCGGCCACATTGAAGCTGGGATTCAAGGTGTGTGAGCTCACAATCATTTCATCTAGAGTGCTGTCTTCGTGTTGTGCATCGTTCACGATCTTCGAGCATATGACGGCACAGCACCCGATGCCAAGGGCTGGCGTTGGGTAGAGGGCTGGTCTCCTCTACCTGACCATTGGGGAAGCTGCAGCAGGAGCAAGACTATTTATTGATCTATCTTTCTTTTCAAGTGTGGAGTCATGTTTTAAACTCTGTATTCATATATACAGGGTGGTCCATTGATCGTGACCGGGCCAAATATCTCACGAAATAAGCGTCAAACGAGGAAACTACACAGAACGAAAATTGTGTAGCTTGAAGGCAAAACCAGATGGCGCCGTGGTTGGCCCGCTAGATGGCGCTGCAATAGGTCAAACGTATATCAACTGCGTTTTTTTAAAATAGGAACCCCCATTGTCATTAGATATTCGTGTAGTACGTAAAGAAACATGAATGTTTTAGTTGGATCACCTTTTTCGCTTTGTCATAGATGGCGCTGTAATAGTAACAAACATATGGCTCACAATTTGGTAACAGGTAGGTATTTTAAACTCGTCTCAAAACGTGGAAAGTATAGAGATAAAAGAAGGTGCACATCCCGACTTTCTGTAGACCGCATACGTGTGCAGTACCGTGGTGGCATTGTAGTTGGAAGTCGATATAGTACGTACGTTGACAGTTGCGGGTTAAAAGCGATTCGGGAGCGACATATTTTTCAGGTTTTGTTTGACAGCGATCATACCCAGCTGTCAAGATAAAATGAGATGGGTAGCACTCCATAAGGTATGCTTACGACATTTTTAACCGCTTAAACGAAGTATATAGACTTACAACTAAAATCTACCGACATTCTCAGAAATCGTTGCCTACGAAATTTCCTCTGTCTGTTTTTTGCTTTTGTAAATGGCTCTTCTGCTGCCTCATTAGTATGGTTAATATATTATCCGTCCGAAGAGGCCTTGAACGCCTAACAGTACTAACCGACCGCCGTGTCATCCTCACCTATAGACGTCATTGGATGCGGATATGGAGTAGCACGTGGTCAGCACACCGCTTTTCCGGCCGTTGCCAGTTTTCGTGACCGGAGTCGCTACTTCCCAATGAAATAGCTCTTCAATAAGGGGCTGAATGGAACCCGGTTGCCGATGGTAAACGCGGACGGTCATCCACCCAAGCATTAGCCAAGCTTGACTTCGCTTAACTTCGGTGATCTGAGATAAATTCGTGTTACCACTGAGGCAAGGCTGTTGGCGCTTAATAGTTTAGTTAACGACTTCAAATTTATTGCGTGAGTTTACTTGCACGGTTTTAGTGGACGATCATTTCTCTACAGTGTGTCAGTGCCACAAGGCAAATAATTACTGCGCTGAGCCGTGGTAAAAATTTTTGTTTTGAATAGCGCGCCACAGCGCGTTGTGTGAAGAAGTCGCCCTCCGTTTCTGGCGGTGGCGCCGATGTGGCTATCGCAGCTTTGGTGTCTCCCTCTCATGGGAAAGGGGAAAGGTTGCCGCCTGTTGACGTTCATTTCAGGGCCGCTGTAAGCTCACCAAGAGGACAGTTGGAGCCAAGGAGGCAGTCTGTCAGTCTGGGTGAGTCTGGTCGGTTGGTCAGTCGGAGTGAGTCTGGATCCGTCTCGCGTCTCCAGTTGCTGGTCTGTCTCTCGTTCGCACTTGTGCGGAAGTTAGTGTCTGTCTGTCGTCCGGAGTGCTAGTATGTGTTAGGCCGCCAGTCTGGTTGAGTTTGTTCAGACAATGGGCATTGGCGGTCGGATCGATCGGTTGGTCGGTCGCGCACTGGGACACAAGATGGCTGGCTCTGAGCACTATGGGACTCAACTGCTGAGGTCATTAGTCCCCTAGAACTTAGAACTAGTTAAACCTAACTAACCTAAGGACATCACAAACATCCATGCCCGAGGCAGGATTCGAACCTGCGACCGTAGCGGTCTTGCGGTTCCAGACTGCAGCGCCTTTAACCGCACGGCCACTTCGGCCGGCACACAAGATGACTTGTCCGTCTTGAGCGTCGGCGCATGTGGGGTCGCACGTCAGGCCAGTGGGCCGCGCCGTATAGCGAGGGGTAGTGGCTTCACGGCCGACACGAGACCAACAGGAGTCAACCCACATCGGTCTGGCCGGCGCGAGCTGCGACGCCGTGAGACGGGAGATCGGCGCGCCTTCCTGCGTCCGTTGAAGCGGCTGGCAGCGGACTGTTCGGGAGAGCGTTTTGCGGGTCTTGCGCCAGGTCTCCGCCAGAAATCGCTGTTTATTAAAAGTTAAGTGATTCGTGATGTAGTGTTTCATTTACTTGTTAATTCTACTTGTGTTCTTGGTCAGTCTCTCGTCCCCAGCTTGCTCGTCTGTCTCTCGTCCCCAGCTTGCTCGTCTGTCTCTCGTCCGAATTTGTTAGACAGTTAGTGTCTGTCTGTCTGTCTGTCTGTCTGTCTGTCGCTCTGCCGAACGTTAATAGCTGCCTCTGTCATGTTTGTCGGATTCGGTGTTAACGAATTTATAGAATTAAGGTGTAAAGGCAGAATTCCTGAAATATGTTTTCGTCAGGCCTATCATCTTGCGAGGCGGTATATGTGTAATGTAGAGCATGTTGTACATTTTATGTAAGTCTGAATTTCATGGGTTTTATTTAAATAGTCATTGTTATAACGTTGCCACCCTTCCACCGTAAGAGTCCTTTTAAAAACAAATTGCACTTTCGGTGGTAAATAATTTTTAGTGTGAGTGTTTGTACCATTTCCATCCCTCTTAAAGGGTGCATAATTTATGTGTTTGTGTGAGTTGTTAAAATTTTTAGTTTAAAGTAATCTGGTGTGTTGCAGATTTGGACCAGTGTAGTCTTTCAGAGGTTGTTGTGAGCGGTCGTGACTACGGTCGTGTTGAAAGGGAGCGGCAAGCTTCTCAGCCCGAAGGCTCATACCGTCAGTACTGTTCTTTCTGCCTCTAAATAAAATTGTAACTTGATATTTCGAGGGTGCTTTTCTGCTTATAAATTTTAAATCGGTATTTGAAAAGGCTTTTATGAACAAAATTCCCATTTGTTAGAGGTAATTTCATTTTCATCAGTTACTCCCTGGCAACTACACTCCTGGAAATTGAAATAAGAACACCGTGAATTCATTGACTCAGGAAGGGGAAACTTTATTGACACATTCCTGGGGTCAGATACATCACATGATCACACTGACAGAACCACAGGCACATATAGACACCGGCAACAGAGCATGCACAATGTCGGCACTAGTACAGTGTATATCCACTTTTCGCAGCAATGCAGGCTTCTATTCTCCCATGGAGACGATCGTAGAGATGCTGGATGTAGTCCTGTGGAACGGCTTGCCATGCCATTTCCACCTGGCGCCTCAGTTGGACCAGCGTTCGTGCTGGACGTGCAGACCGCGTGAGACGACGCTTCATCCAGTCCCAAACATGCTCAATGGGGGACAGATCCGGAGATCTTGCTGGCCAGGGTAGTTGACTTACACCTTTTAGAGCACGTTGGGTGGCACGGGATACATGCGGACTTGCATTGTCCTGTTGGAACAGCAAGTTCCCTTGCCGGTCTAGGAATGGTAGAACGATGGGTTCGATGACGGTTTGGATGTACCGTGCACTATTCAGTGTCCCCTCGACGATCACCAGTGGTGTACGGCCAGTGTAGGAGATCGTTCCCCACACCATAATGCCGGGTGTTGGCCCTGTGTGCCTCGGTCGTATGCAGTCCTGATCGTGGCGCTCACCTGCACGGCGCCAAACACGCATACGACCATCATTGGCACCAAGGCAGAAGCGACTCTCATCGCTGAAGACGACACGTCTCCATTCGTCCCTCCATTCACGCCTGTCGCGACACCACTGGAGGCGGGCTGCACGATGTTGGGGCGTGAGCGGAAGACGGCCTAACGGTGTGCGGGACCGTAGCCCAGCTTCATGGAGACGGTTGCGAATGGTCCTCGCCGATACCCCAGGAGCAACAGTGTCCCTAATTTGCTGGGAAGTGGCGGTGCGGTCCCCTACGGCACTGCGTAGGATCCTACGGTCTTGGCGTGCATCCGTGCGTCACTGCGGTCCGGTCCCAGGTCGACGGGCACGTGGACCTTCCGCCGACCACTGGCGACAACATCGATGTACTGTGGAGACCTCACGCCCCACGTGTTGAGCAATTCGGCGGTACGTCCACCCGGCCTCCCGCATGCCCACTATACGCCCTCGCTCAAAGTCCGTCAACTGCACATACGGTTCACGTCCACGCTGTCGCGGCATGCTACCAGTGTTAAAGACTGCGATGGAGCTCCGTATGCCACGGCAAACTGGCTGACACTGACGGCGGCGGTGCACAAATGCTGCGCAGCTAGCGCCATTCGACGGCCAACACCGCGGTTCCTGGTGTGTCCGCTGTGCCGTGCGTGTGATCATTGCTTGTACAGCCCTCTCGCAGTGTCCGGAGCAAGTATGGTGGGTCTGACACACCGGTGTCAATGTGTTCTTTTTTCCATTTCCAGGAGTGTACTTCCACGTTCACCTAGTGTGATTAAATGTGTTAATGTTCTTGATGAATCGCTAGTAAATAAAGTAAATTCTTTAAGAAAGGATTTTGAAAGTAAATTCACGGTTCATGAGCGATAACGCACATATTCTGCAATGCCGACATCAGCCCACGTAGTTTCCATGCACCGCTATTCCCTAATCGTGGCTTCTCTCTTGCCGATTGCTCGGCTGTCCGAAGATGCCCAAGGAGCTAGGAAAAAGGATATCCGTCACTACCGAGAACATATTATGCATTACTAATCCCGCGAGATAACGATGCATAACGTTTTCCACCTGCTTTGGCATATTTGGATGCACTCATCTCGAGATTTCAGAAGCGAGTATTGGAGAACAAAAACCGACGCAACCTGAGACAAAAGACCTGCTTTTCGAAGCGCCACCCAGTGGACAACCCGACAGCGATCCTTCTGGTAGCGATAATGATGAAAGCAACGAATGTGACTACAGTTTCCATTGAAGAATGTAGGATATCGAATAAAACATATCAGTATGGCAATTGTGACTTTTAATTCGTTGTCAGCGACGTCAAGCTTCCGTTTTCAAATGTTTTATTTAAACGCAGGGCCGTAGGCCGACCTGATCATTCAGTATACAGGACATCTACACACAATGAGCGGTACTTGAATGCCAGTAGTTTTCACCATCGTGTGCACAAGAAAGCGAAAATGAACACATTAGTACACAGCGCAAAGATTATTTATGACAACGACCATCTACAGTCTGAATTTGAGCATTTTAAGGGCGTGTTCAGAGGAAATGGTTACAATAAGGGAGACATTGCAGAAGCTTTCAAGTGTCACCGAAGAAAGACGCCTCGTGAATCGGTGGAAGAGGCCGAGCCTGGGGTCTTTCTTCATACTGCGGAGCAACTACTAGCAACGTAGGACACACACGTTGAAGAGACTTGGAGTGAGACCAGTGTTCCAGCACGCCTTCAAGACAAGAGATACTCTATGCCCCGTTGAAGACAACATGGGTCTTCGACTTTATGGTGCGTATGGTGTACTATGTGAGTGTGGTAGCATATAAATATATGGGTCAAAGTATTCGCACTGTTGCTGAGCGTTGTGCAGAGCATTCATGGCACATCAGAAAAAGAAAACGTGAGAAAGCTGTAGCTGAACATTGCCTAGACAACGAGCTTAAAATGTAATTGGAAAAGACGAGAGTTTTGGCACGTAAACCATCATACATGTACTGTGTTACCACAGAAGAGGCTGAAATTAAAAAAAAAAAAACGATTTTAGGGATACACACCTAGTAGGGCTTGTGGGCGGTCGTTTGACATTGAACGAAAGCAAAAGCATAGGCTTCACGCTTGTAGTGATGTGGGCGCGAGAATTTCAAACGTGTCCCCAGCCCCTCTCGCCATGTGACGTCACTCGGTTCCACCCGAGGCCCACGAGGAGGACAGGCTGTGGCGCGTACGTCACAGCACGTGACATTAAAGGTCTTAAGAGACCAAGCATCCGTCTACGACGGGTATCGAGTAACTGTTTCACCGAGTAAATATTGATTTCCCGTGGGCCTTGCATGTAGCCGAGAGTTTGCGAAGTATGGCGGACAAGCCGACTATTGTGACCGTTGCAGGGCCTGTATATCTCGTAGGCCCTGATCCACCCGTGCGAGTGAGTTACTAGGCGCTGCCCAACTTACCTTCCGCACATGCATGATTCCAGCAGTCTCTGGAAGGTTCCAAACGCTGCCATTATATCTATATAAGCAGAAGACCGTGCTGGCCGCTGTGGCCGAGCGGCTCTATGCGCTTGAGTTCGAGGCCGCGCTACTGCTACGGTCACAGGTTCGAATCCTGCGTCGGGCATGGATGTGTGTGATGTCCTTAGGTTAGTTAGGTTTGAGTAGTTCTAAGTCTAGGGGACTGATGCCCTCAGATGTTAAGCCAGATAGTGCTTAGAGCCATTTGAACCAGAAGACCGTGCCAGGTCCTGATGACGAATGCGGAGACAGTTATCGAAAACTCCAAGTAACAGTATTGACTAGGTAAAGAGGAAGAACTGTAGACTACTTGCTTAGTAATCCCTGCTTAGATCATCTGAAGAGACTGCTAAACTGGGGTGAAAGTGGTCGTGGTTTTAATAAATATTCTACAGCCAGAGCTGTGTTGGTTGACCTCATATAAGAAAGAAAGCTCGAGTGCTCTATTAAAGGTGATGCGGTTGCAATGCGAGAAGATTTTACTGAAGCGTGCTACCACGAAAGACTCAGAGGGCTGATCTCAAAATACTTTACACCCGAATCCGCTACATTTATGATGTTTTTATCCGCTAAATTGGATCCGTCATATAGAATTTTGTAATTCCGACGTGAGATTCGTAATCTGAAAGGAGCACAGTTTTGCAGGAGCTTACATCCATATTTCTATAATCTCCAGATTTTGAATGAGCTGGCCCACTTTGCGGTACTGCAGCGGCACGGAGACTGGTAACAGTGGCTAGAAGGCCCACCCGGGGAACTCCAGGGTGATGAACACTGAAATGCTGGCTGGAAAGTGGCGGCGGACTGCATCGGATTCCCACAACGCGAAGCTGGCTGGATCTCACTTTGTGCCTTAGACCAGTAGCTGGCGGCACAGTGCTGGCTGCCGGAGACCTGGACGGTCAGACAACGCTCGGCGGTTGGCGGCCTGACGACGGCCGTGGTTGCTGCGTCGCAAGTACGACATTGACTGACATCGGCTGTGCATCACGGCGTGCCCAGCTTCACCGATGATGACTTACTGTCCCCCAGTCTGGAGCTGACCATTTGGAATATGTATCACTGTCACGTTACTGGGTCACTTGGAAGTTCCCCAAACTGTGGCCAGTGATCGAGGCCCGGGTATTGCCGCTGTTGAACCGTGGGAAGAGAAAGACGCGCAGACGCACGAGCGTGGTGGTGAGGCGGGGGCGGGGCGCCTGGGGGGGAGTCCTGTGGGGTCGGCTGCGGGGGTGGATGGCGGGGGGCGTTGCTGTTGTTAACATGTCGTCAAGTGTGGCAATCGGTGGTAGCTACGACCTGGTTACTGCTCTGCTCTCCTACCTTAGCCTCCATCGTTAGATTATCTCCCAGCTTAGAAAACTCCGACCCACAGGATTCCTACTCTGAGACTAGCTGCAACACGAACCGAGCCGTGCAAATGCGCAGTATGGATAGTTTGTATCAATGTATCTTTTCTTAATTGCAGAGCCTGCATTCTATCCATGGGCCTCTGGGTTTTAGGCCTAGCAAGCTTCCATTGTTAGGGAGTTGATAGGTGGTTAGGTGCCATCCGATGAATGAAAGCAATTCTTAAAGAGGATATTTGCACGAACAATTTTACTAACTGAAAATAGCTTGGCCTTTTCCAGACGAACAAAATTAGTCAACCTAGAATTTGTTATAACAATGTTGTATTTGAAAACGGATCTCAACATTTACTAAATGAATTCAACAACATCTAGTCAGTTTGTTTGTTAGACAGTATTTGTGGAATTAATAAGATAAGAAGACTTGTTGAATTAATTTCACGGCTTACACATCGATTCCTAATTGTCCAACTGGATTCTTGCAATAGAATTAATAACAATCTTTACATTAACCAGGATAAAGTTGAGCCAGAACTATAGCAGAGAGAGAGAAGCACAAGCAAAAAGAGCATTTAAATTGTTAATACATCAATTTAGATAGCTAGCAAAATCTGGCTCCAGCAAAACGCGAGAAATGCCATATACTGTATATTTGGTTAAACAACACAAGCCTTAATGTAGAAGATATATTACATATATTAAAAATTTACAGTAGAATATAAATACAAGGTAGTTCTGGTTAACCATCGCTAAACTATGTTCAACTTTGACCCTTCTTGAATTATCGCAATAACCTAAGGAAAAAATGCCAACTGCTATTAAAGGCCCCCAGCTGAGGTAATAATTTAAACGTTAAATAAGGTACTCAAAAGCAAGCAACGGACCGAGAGGACGAAAACTCTGTCCAGGAAACATCGGTAAAATATCAACGCAATAACATGTAAATCATACTCGTAACCAAGAAGGTAATATATTAACCATGGCAACCAGGAAAGCTAAGCTTTCAGTTCCAATTTTCGGGTGGGATCCACAGCGACGATAGTGTCAAGTTGAACATAAGGTTCTCACCGAATGCTTTTTCTCTGTGACCCTCTTGGCGTAGCGGATACATATTCTTTGAAGTCATGCGCTGGACTTGATCTACTCAGACTGCTTCCCTTCTCAGGACACTTCACCGATTTAAACGCGAGGCCTGGACTGAAGGAAAAGCACCGGAAGTAGAAGGGTGACAAGAAGTACTTCCTCACTCAGTAACGTATCACTCCGAGCCCGTCACCCCTGGTAATGCTATAATTCACTCAAGCACGCGACTGAATTGGCGAGCTCGGCGCATTAGTGCACAATTGATCAATAACCCTAGCCGCTTTGCACCAACGAAATATAGCAGGTGCAAATGACAACTACAGGATTTTCCACTGAGGATAGCCGATGTGACCCTATCTTGTAAAAGAATTCGGTTATACTTGTAAAAACCTCCATAAGACACTTGGTCGCAGCCTTCTCGAAACAATACGTGGTGGACTCGCATTACCTAGGTACAGTGACTTGGCCAGTTGGCGACTGCAGGAATACGGAGGTAGTGAGTACTGCATTGGACTTATTCAGATCCCATACCACTTTGAATCACTAAATTAACGTGGCAACAGAAGTTTTAACCTTAAATCTACACCCCAAATTGTAATCCACATACAGATACTCACTCTCATTTACTGCCAACCTACACTACTGGCCATTAAAATTATTACACCAATAAGAGATGCAGATGATAAACGGGTCTTCGGTCGGCCGGTGTGGCCGTGCGGTTCTAGGCGCTACAGTCTGGAACCGAGCGACCGCTACGGTCGCAGGTTCGAATCCTGCCTCGGGCATGGATGTTTGTGATGTCATTAGGTTAATTAGGTTTCATTAGTTCTAAGTTATAGGCGACTGATGTCCTCAGAAGTTAACTCCCAAAGTGCTCAGAGCCATTTGAACCAAACGGGTCTTCTTTAGACAAATATATTATACTAGAACTGACATGTGATTACATTTTCACGCAATTTGGGTGCATAGATCCTGAGATATCAGTACCCAGAAATATCACCTCTGACCGTAATAACGGCCTTGATACACCTGGGCATCGAGACAAACAGAGCTTGGATGGCGTGTACAGGTACAGCTGCCCATGCAGCTTCAACACGATACCACAGTTCATCAAGAGTAGTGACTAGCCTATCGTGTCGAGCCAGTTGTTTGGCCACCATTGACCAGACGTTTTCAATTGGTGAGAGATCTGGCGAATGTGCTGGCCAGGGCAGCAGTCGAACATTTTCTGTATCCAGAAAGGCCCGTACAGGACCTGCAACACGCGGTCGAGCATTATCTTGTTGAAGTGTAGGGTTTCGCAGGGATCGAATGAAGGGTAGAGCCACGGGTCGTAACACATCTGAAATGTAACGTCCACTGTTCAAAGTCAATGCGAACAAGAGGTAACCGAGACGTGTAACCAGTGGCACCCCATTACCATCACGCCGGGTGATACGCCAGTATGGCGATGACGAATACATGCTTTCAATGTGCGGTCACCTCGATGTCGCGAAACACGGATGCGACCGTCATGATGCTGTAAACAGAACCTAGATTCATCCGAAAAAGTGACGTTTTGGCGATCGTGCACCCACCATCGCAGTCGCTCCTGTCTGTGATGCAGCGTCAAGGGTAACCACAGCCATGGTCTCCGAGCTGATAGTCCATGCTGCTGCAAACGTCGTCGAACTGTTCGTGCAGATGGTTGTTGTCTTGCAAACGTCCCCATCTGTTGACTCAGGGATCGAGACGTGGCTGCACGATCCGTTACAGCCATGCGGACAAGATGCCTGTCATATCGACTGCTAGTGATACGAGGCCGTTGGGATACAGCACGACGTTCCGCATTACCCCCCTGAACCCACCGATTCCATATTCTGCTAACAGTCATTGGATCTCGACCAACGCGAGCAGCGATGTCGCGATACGATAAACCGTAATCGTGATAGGCTACAATACGACCTCTTTCAAAGTCGGAAACGAGATGGTACGCATTTCTCCTCCTTACACCAGACATCACAACGACGTTTCACCAGGCAACGCCGGTCAACTGCTGTTTGTGTACGAGAAGTCGGTTGGAAACTTTCCTTATGTCAGCACGTTGTAGGTTTCGCCACCGGCGCCAACCTTGTGTGAATGCTCTGAAAAGCTAATCATTTGCATATCACAGCATCTTGTTCCTGTCGGTTAAATTTCGCGTCTGTAGAACGTCCTCTTCGTGGTGTAGCAATTTTAATGCCCAGTAGTGTATTTCCCGTTGCAAGTCTAGGTAACTATTTCTAGATAAGCAAAATATTTAACAAAACTGTATACGTACTGCAATAGGAGACACAGATTTATTCCTACCAAACTAAATTCGAAACGCTCACTAATAGTGCATATAAATATTTCACCCAAAGTTCCACTAACATACACTCCTGGAAATTGAAATAAGAACACCGTGAATTCATTGTCCCAGGAAGGGGAAACTTTATTGACACATTCCTGGGGTCAGATACATCACATGATCACACTGACAGAACCACAGGCACATAGACACAGGCAACAGAGCATGCACAATGTCGGCACTAGTACAGTGTATATCCACCTTTCGCAGCAATGCAGGCTGCTATTCTCCCATGGAGACGATCGTAGAGATGCTGGATGTAGTCCTGTGGAACGGCTTACCATGCCATTTCCACCTGGCGCCTCAGTTGGACCAGCGTTCGTGCTGGACGTGCAGACTGCGTGAGACGACGCTTCATCCAGTCCCAAACATGCTCAATGGGGGACAGATCCGGAGATCTTGCTGGCCAGGGTAGTTGATTTACACCTTCTAGAGCACGTTGGGTGGCACGGGATACATGCGGACGTGCATTGTCCTGTTGGAACAGCACGTTCCCTTGCCGGTCTAGGAATGGTAGAACGATGGGTTCGATGACGGTTTGGATGTACCGTGCACTATTCAGTGTCCCCACGACGATCACCAGTGGTGTACAGCCAGTGTAGGAGATCGCTCTCCACACCATGATGCCGGGTGTTGGCCCTGTGTGCCTCGGTCGTATGCAGTCCTGATTGTGGCGCTCACCTGCACGGCGCCAAACACGCATACGACCATCATTGGCACCAAGGCAGAAGCGACTCTCATCGCTGAAGACGACACGTCTCCATTCGTCCCTCCATTCACGCCTGTCGCGACACCACTGGAGGCGGGCTGCACGATGTTGGGGCGTGAGCGGAAGACGGCCTAACGGTGTGCGGGACCGTAGCCCAGCTTCATGGAGACGGTTGCGAATGGTCCTCGCCGATACCCCAGGAGCAACAGTGTCCCTAATTTGCTGGGAAGTGGCGGTGCGGTCCCCTACGGCACTGCGTAGGATCCTACGGTCTTGGCGTGCATCCGTGCGTCGCTGCAGTCCGGTCCCGGGTCGACGGGCACGTGCACCTTCCGCCGACCACTGGCGACAACATCGATGTACTGTGGAGACCTCACGCCCCACGTGTTGAGCAATTCGGCGGTACGTCCACCCGGCCTCCCGCATGCCCACTATACGCCCTCGCTCAAAGTCCGTCAAATGTACATACGGTTCACGTCCACGCTGTCGCGGCATGCTACCAGTGTTAAAGACTGCGATGGAGCTCCGTATGCCACGGCAAACTGGCTGACACTGACGGCGGCGGTGCACAAATTCTGCGCAGCTAGCGCCATTCGACGGCCAACACCGCGGGTCTTGGTGTGTCCGCTGTGCCGTGCGTGTGATCATTGCTTGTACAGCCCTCTCGCAGTGTCCGGAGCAAGTATGGTGGGTCTGACACACCGGTGTCAATGTGTTCTTTTTTCCATTTCCTGGAGTGTATTACCCAAAAAAGTGTTTCTTTTACGCTCACTCATGAGCGTCTTTCATAACAGCAGCATCCTTACGATCTGATACTCCTTAAAGCGTGAACAAAATCACAGTACTTTCGCATACATATCCCCAATAATTAATGTGAAAGTACTGCGTCCACCATTAGTTTGCAGGACCACCTAGTGAATTCAAGGGTATGGATACGCGGAAGTAACTAAAGGTACTTCCTACTTCACTTTCCCGGTTTTACCATTCTTCTCCTATCTTCCAGCATTTCTCTTCCAGTTTCTGTTGAAATTGCTGCAACAGAAGCAGTGTATGCAGTGTATGGGTGAATTCATCCTTCAAGCACAACTGCCGTCCGGCTTAGAAATTACAGCTTGGCGTTTACTGAATACAACTCGACTACCTGACAAGGTCCGTGGTAAAGTGAAATGAACTTAATGGTTTTCGCCTTCGGTATGTAAGGATTAGTATCACCCACTACTCGATGTGATACTTAGGCACATGTGCTTTATTTGTTGCAGTTGTCTTCCTGCAATACGCCGAGTCTGTGTTCATAGTTGGCGGGTTGCCGAATACTTTTTAATCATACAGTGAAATTGGAAATGAAGGATAATTTTCTGAGAGTGATTTGTGGAATTCGTTAAGGGGAGGGAAGTTTTTGCCGAAACCAACTTCATATGGTGATAAAACTGTATTCTCGCGGCTCTTCAAGTTATAAACTGCTACTACATGTTGTAGTAGAGTATACCAACCACTGTGGCGATTATTTACTTAACAACCCTTTTTCCTATTGTACTGAGTACCCTCTCAGTCCTCCAATTCACTTGCCGGTGTAGCACGCTATTTCGTAATTTCTTTATGTGTAACAGTCAACAGAGCTGCTTCAGTGCAAAAAGATAGTGCCTTGGTCTCTAGTGCCCCGAATTTCAGTAGACTTTGGTTAATCACAGTCAGTATCACCGTTTCAGCTTTTTGATTTGATGTAGTGATCATGGGCACGAAACGGGAGAAATGGTAAATCATAATTAGTAAATAGCGATTCCCTATTGGTTTTTGTGCAAAAGGATCAAGAAAGTCGACACCGATCATTTTGACAAATTATCAACTTCACATAACCTTTTGAATGGATCACTGATACTCAGTCCACCTTTCTGAGCTCAACGAACGCAGTTCAAAACGTAACGCTTTACATATTGCTTCCTCATCTTGCACCATTAATTTTCTGCAACACGGTGTTCACTGGCACGTCGGATATTGTGTCGCGCTTGAACAGCATCACGCTAAACCACACTAGCTCTGCGAACTGCTGATAGTCTGGGGCTTTGTGCCATTCTTCTGCGCTTACACCAATTTACAACTGATTCAATCGACATTATCGTGAGATTTCCCTGGACGATTTTAGAACCTCAAAATCAAATTCTTTTTGCGCCATAAAACCCATTCGACTGAGTGCTGAACTGTTAGGACTTTAGAATTTTGGCTATGACGGTAACGACGGAATTATGTGATGCCAAGGAATTACGTGAGAATTTCCCTTTCTGTAGAAAAATTCTTCTCCACCTTATTAAGGTGTCTAGAAGCGGAGGCTACTTGATGATCTTACCTGTCTAGCTCATGGCTCAAAACATGGCCAGAGAAATTTTACTAGATTCACAATATAACCTAGATCTGATACTCCAGATAAGCGATGACGGGCTAGTGGCAGGGAAACCCTTCAAGCGCTTACGCACTACTCCACAATGTGCATTAAGTATCTTTTTACATCTGGAAATTTTGAAATCAATTTTCTATAAAAATTAGTGACACCGAGAAATGACTGTTTCCCTTTCTGTACTAGGCAACGAGAAATCTCTTACGGCTTGTGCAAATCGTGGGTTGGCTCATATAACATCCTGGCTGAATCATACAATATGACCTAAACAGCAAACCTCTTGACATTTTTCAATACCAAGCGTCTGTCATGCGGCACATTACCAATCAAATATCTCTCATAAACACACTATATGCCCTTGGATGCCCTTGGAGAACACTGTATAGAAAATACTATGGAATTATTCAGTATTCAATACCATTCATTTTCTCAGTTTCAGACAGCATAGCACCTGTGTGACAGGCATTGGAATGGCGACTCACTGATGTGTTTTTCAAACCAAATAGCAGGCAACAATGCTCATAGTGAGCTGACGGAACCATAAACTGGTCGATACTCCAGCGCTTCCCTTAATTGATTATTATTATCTTTGCAAATACATGGCTGTGAAATAATGGCGTTGTCCTAGATTGTCAAATATTTCTGTTATAGTGGGCACTTGGTTAGCATCCCTAACTGTCAGTGGGTTTAAATATCAATAGGTTTATTATATACATGTAGTTTTACTATAATAAGAGTAGTTTTTTGAAGTGAGGGCTACAGGTACTCCATAGGAACTAGTGTTTTTCTGTATTATTCTTTCACGGGTCTGGTGATTAATAAATTCTTTCATCACTGGTTGTAGACTGTACGGTACTGTTTTTAGTAAAAAGGCAGCTTAATTATATGGGAATACTACGCTGCACTAATGACATAACTGACAATGGCCAGATGGGTTAAATAATTCCCCGTATTCCTCCAAATACTTTTTCATGTTTCCCCTAGAATATTCTTTTGAATTCGATACCGTCCACCTCAGTGTAGTTAAATCGGCAGCCTATTTCAGTTTTGACTTTTGTACACTGATATTGCTATTGAACCCATGTTTCCATAACACTTCTCAGTCAGCTATAAGTGCACCACTTGGTGGCTTCACTATTTTCAAACCGAAATTGTTTGCACTAGGGCACTACTCAGTTTCAAAAATCGCTCTGAGCACTATGGGACTTAACAGCTATGGTCATTAGTCCCCTATAACTTAGAACTACTTAAACCTAACTAACCTAAGGACATCACACAACACCCAGCCATCACGAGGCAGAGAAAATCCCTGACCCCGCCGGGAATCGAACCCGGGAACCCGGGCGTGGGAAGCGAGAACGCTACCGCACGACCACGAGATGCGGGCGCACTACTCAGTTTCCATCAATTTCCTGCATGTACTTTATCGTATGAAATATGGTGCCTGACTCAATTCCTGACAGTGACTCAATCACACATAACTAAGTAATAGGCAGATCATCTTCTAGGTTAATCAAGAGCACCCTATTAGTCGAGTATAAGAGAATTTGTACGCAGATTAGCTGGGTTACCCAGAGCCCTGGGTATGTCTTGTGGCAGTTCGGTTCTTTCACCAGTAAAACTGACATGGAATAATGTCTCATCCAGCTCCTCTATGCGCTGTTCTACATAGATGTTTAATCACGAAACGTAGGCCGATTATGTCCATGGAAGAGAAAACTTCCACACATGCCCAGAAGTGGCTCCCCCCCCCCCCTACTCGAAAACAAAAATACGTAACAGAGCGAGTTAACACTATTACTACCCACATCACTTAGCCTTAAACTTGGTGTGTTCAAATTTGTTGCGCCATATACACTCCTGGAAATTGAAATAAGAACACCGTGAATTCATTGTCCCAGGAAGGGGAAACTTTATTGACACATTCCTGGGGTCAGATACATCACATGATCACACTGACAGAACCACAGGCACATAGACACAGGCAACAGAGCATGCACAATGTCGGCACTAGTACAGTGTATATCCACCTTTCGCAGCAATGCAGGCTGCTATTCTCCCATGCAGACGATCGTAGAGATGCTGGATGTAGTCCTGTGGAACGGCTTGCCATGCCATTTCCACCTGGCGCCTCAGTTGGACCAGCGTTCGTGCTGGGCGTGCAGACCGCGTGAGACGACGCTTCATCCAGTCCCAAACATGCTCAATGGGGGACAGATCCGGAGATCTTGCTGGCCAGGGTAGTTGACTTACACCTTCTAGAGCACGTTGGGTGGCACGGGATACATGCGGACGTGCATTGTCCTGTTGGAACAGCAAGTTCCCTTGCCGGTTTAGGAATGGTAGAACGATGGGTTCGATGACGGTTTGGATGTACCGTGCACTATTCAGTGTCCCCTCGACGATCACCAGTGGTGTACGGCCAGTGTAGGAGATCGCTCCCCACACCATGATGCCGGGTGTTGGCCCTGTGTGCCTCGGTCGTATGCAGTCCTGATTGTGGCGCTCACCTGCACGGCGCCAAACACGCATACGACCATCATTGGCACCAAGGCAGAAGCGACTCTCATCGCTGAAGACGACACGTCTCCATTCGTCCCTCCATTCACGTCTGTCGCGACACCACTGGAGGCAGGCTGCACGATGTTGGGGCGTGAGCGGAAGACGGCCTAACGGTGTGCGGGACCGTAGCCCAGCTTCATGGAGACGGTTGCGAATGGTCCTCGCCGATACCCCAGGAGCAACAGTGTCCCTAATTTGCTGGGAAGTGGCGGTGCGGTCCCCTACGGTACTGCGTAGGATCCTACGGTCTTGGCGTGCATCCGTGCGTCGCTGCGGTCCGGTCCCAGGTCGACGGGCACGTGCACCTTCCGCCGACCACTGGCGACAACATCGATGTACTGTGGAGACCTCACGCCCCACGTGTTGAGCAATTCGGTGGTACGTCCACCCGGTCTCCCGCATGCCCACTATACGCCCTCGCTCAAAGTCCGTCAACTGCACATGCGGTTCACGTCCACGCTGTCGCGGCATGCTACCAGTGTTAAAGACTGCGATGGAGCTCCGTATGCCACGGCAAACTGGCTGACACTGACGGCGGCGGTGCACAAATGCTGCGCAGCTAGCGCCATTCGACGGCCAACACCGCGGTTCCTGGTGTGTCCGCTGTGCCGTGCGTGTGATCATTGCTTGTACAGCCCTCTCGCAGTGTCCGGAGCAAGTATGGTGGGTCTGACACACCGGTGTCAATGTGTTCTTTTTTCCATTTCCAGGAGTGTACATTGTGGCCTCGTATACGTGTGATATTATATCTCACAACAACTTGCACTACCTTCATATTACGTCGCCGGTCAGACAAACGTCTGGCACTAATTTTGCACAGTGTTGTGCTGATCACATGTGCTGGGAACGTTCCAAAGTTGTCGCATTGCCCCTCCCGCCCCCCCCCCCCCCCCCTGTCCCATGTCACATTGGAAGTGGGTGTTTGAGTTGTACACTGAGTCCACTTTCATCGCGCATGCGGACATTTTCGAATGGAGTGCTTTACCTGCTGGCTTATTTGACACCGTGGCTTCTTACACAACAATTTATTTCAAACTAGTAATGGCGTCACCAGCGTCTCCCGTCCAGAGCAGCGACACAGGGTGTGATGGCGGTTCCGCCAAGTGGAGCTCCCAGGGTGATGAACATAGAACAGCAGTTTAGGGAGTGGTGGTGGGTAGCATCAGACCATCATGCAGCGTTTCTGCCTGGATCTCACTCGAACTGTGATGCGGTGGCACGATGCTGGCTGCCACGGACATGTAGGCAGCAGTTGGTGGTTCACAGCCCAGTGACAGCAATGGCGGCTGCGCCAAGCGTGTGTCGACTGCCACTGGCTGACCATCACAGCATGTAGCAGCTGTACTGACAATGACAGGCTGGCGCAGGTGTCTAGAGCTGACCACGTGGAAGAAGCATCACTGCCACTTTTGTAGGCTATGAGTAAGTTTCCTGAATCGGGGCCAGTGTCCTAGGCTGAAGGATGAACTGCAGAAGAAGGATAATATGGAAGCAGGCGCTCATGCCAGTAGGCCACTGACCGCGGAAATCGGTGGCAGCTACGCCCTAGTTAAGGTCCTGGTCCCGTGACTTAGCCCGTGTCATCGCAGTCCACAGTGGCATCAGAAACGTTGGTGCAATATGGCCGCGTGGGATTAGCCGAGCGGTCTAAGGCGTTGCAGTCATGAACTGTGCGGCTGGTCCCGGTGGAGGGTCGAGTCCTCCCTCGGGTATGGTTGTGTGTGTTTGTCCTTAGGATAATTTAGGTTAAGTAGTGTGTAAGCTTAGGGACTGATGACCTTATCAAGTCCCATAAGATTTCAAACACATTTGAACATTTCGTGCAATGTGGTGCCAGAGACAAAATATATTAGAAATGACTGCGAAGAAAAGTACCCAGCTCTTTCTATGCAGTTATTCAAAAACATGTGTTGGATACCTACAAAATATGTAACAATACATCTGACTTGTAAATTCATTCATGTCTGCTATTACAAACCAAATGTAAAGGAGTCATGGACATAGAAAATGTTGCTACATTTAAGAGTGACAGCAATGATAAACTAAGATCTCAACGAAATGCTGCATTGTAGATTTATATGAGTGGAAGTAATAGCAACTTTATTCATCAAACAAACGAGAGAAGGTGAATTATGATGTGCTCCAACATGTATCGCCAACTCATTGGATAGAATAATTCAAGGCTACTATATTGTCTTAGGTGGAGTTCGAAATTAGTGTGAGTACAGTACCAGTTTCAAAAGAAAGTGGTTCTACACAAAAATGAAAGCGCAAAATATGCAGTAATTATAACTATAAAAATAATACTACAGAGCAATGGCAAAAGAGTGATGTGACACCAAAACGGTAGTACAGATGCTTTTAATGCCAGTCAAACAAGTGGCAAACAGCGATATTTCAGCACAGAAGAAAATCCGTACTTTCCTTCCATACAGCAGAAAAATGCCCTTTATCGTGCAGAAGTGAAAGACATATTTCTAACGATGCGTCTCACTCTCTTTTTCCACAGACGGACACATATTTGTAGCCAGGGGACCGAGAGAAGAGAGAAAGAAGTGTGAAGGCAGAGAATCTGAGAGGAAGTCATACACAGTAGATAACAAGTAAAAAGACACTGAGTTAAAAAAATTAACCAACTACTTAGTACCTCCAAGATAGATATCACAATGGATACATGACAGTCTCTTCTCTTTCACCATTCCTGGTCAAGTGACATACTTCTCGTCAGGCTCTCGTTCTGAAACAGACGCTAAGACGTCTTGCTTCCTTTCTCTGAACACCGCCCACTCAATCACATTATCGCGAATCGATCCTATCGTACGTGAAGCAACTGGGCTCATTCACTTAAAATGACTACGTCCTGCCATTTTTTTATGTTATTTGGCTTTGTGATTGCTAATCGAACCAAGTTCATTGCGAAAATTACTGCGTGGTGTAGTACATTCCCGGTTGCCAATAACAGCTTACACACTAATACTGCAAATCGTCCATTTGCGTTTCTAGATGTATGATGTGAGCCTTACGCCTTTGTAGTGTTTTCCTTCGTACACTAATTTAGAAGTAATGGGCGATATACATTACAAAATATTGATAAGAATCAAAATAATACCTTTTCACTAACTTTATAGACCTTATAGGCTGTTCTAGTTTCTAGTCTGCATCTGCTGAAACCTTGATCATTTGGATTCGCCAGCAGTTCTTCTTTCGCCATGAGGGATACTGTTTCAGACATTCTTCATTGCAAATTCTCTGTACCTGGCTCCATCATTCGTAGATGGAACCTGTAAAGTAAACTTCTAAGTGCCAAGTATCCTCCTGCTGCCTTATGTCAATGTCTCTCCTTCCACCTCTGTTCGTAAGGCTTAAGATTTATTCTTCATGATTACACTGCGGGCTATCATTTAGGCAGTAGGGCACAGAAATTATTTTATACTGTCTTATTAGTTTCTTCACTAGTTTGTTCATCAAATTTTCTTTATAATTTTTGCCGTAAGGTGTTAAAAGCCTCAGGTTTAAAGTCAATGGGAGAATATTAACGGGTAATGACATCCATCAGTGTCGAAACTTGACTCAGTTAGCTTATTCAGAGGTATTAATTCCGAAGATAGCTATGCGTACTACCAATCAGGATCGTATGCCATATATTACTTGTGCTTTAAGTACTTAGATTTTGAGATTATATCCTCCATTCTGCGCAATAATATTTCTTCGTGAACTCACTTGATAACTTGTTCATCTACATATACTTGCACTAAAACAAAATTATTTGCAGAAATATCGCTGTAAAACTTTGGAAGTTTGAGTCATTTTCCTATCCTTTGACGGCCTTGACGAGAAAAGAATTTAAGAAAATAGCTGAAGGTCTATACTCATTCGTACCCCTATGTTAGATTCCTTCTTAAATGTTATTATCTGTAATACTTCACTGTCAGCCCCTCGCATAAAAAGCTTCAATCGTTGTGCAGCAATATTCTAACAACTCAAGAATTCAGATAAGCACTTGAAGGAATTCTTAACAGTGCTCAAGAGAAAATCTGGCTTGCAAGCCGCAAAGGTTTCAGTAACCAGCAGTGGGAGGTATCGGAGTGAAGGCACTGAGAGCGACGTGTAAGTTCCCATGACACTTGCCGGCAAGCGCACAGGCGATTAGCGTAATGAGATACTTTTTTACCCTGCAAGACGAATTGGAGGAGTTTTTACCGAGTGTCGATTGTTATTAGGTGATATTTCGAATTGTGCCCACCAATGGCAGAGCGATATGAAGTGGGACAAGCATGTAATGGTAGTTGTGGGGAAGGCGGATAGTCGTCTTCGGTTCATTGGTAGAATTTTGGGAAGATGTGGTTCATCTCTAAAGGGGACCGCTTGTAAAACACTAATACGACCTATTCTTGAGCAGTGCTTGAGCGTTCGGGATCCCTATCAGGTCAGATTGAGGGAGGACATAGAAGCAATTCAGAGGCGGGCTGCCAGATTTGCTACTGGTAGGTTTGATCATCACGCGAGTGTTACGGAAATGCTTCAGGAACTCGGGTGGGAGTCTCTAGAGGAAAGGAGGCGTTCTTTTCGTGAATCGCTACTAAGGAAATTTAGATAACCAGCATTTGAAGCTGACTGCAATACAATTATACTGCCACCAACTTACAGTTCGCGAAAAGACCACAAAGATAAGATAAGAGAGATTAGGGCTCGTACATAGGCGTATAGGCAGTCATTTTTCCCTCGTTCTTTTTGGGAGTAGAACAGGGAGAGATGATGCTAGTTGTGGTACCAGGTACCCTCTGCCACGCACTGTATGGTGGATTGTGGAGTATGTATGTAGATGTAGATGTAGATGAATGGCAAAGGTGATACAATGGAACATTAAGTGTGCTGAATTACAGGCGTGGGAAAATAAAGAAAACTGCTGAGCATGGGCAACCGGAAGATCAGACAGTCTGTGAGTGAGAGATCTTGAGGGTGCAGTGTGATTATCGGCGAGTGACAAATGCAGACTCATTGGAAGTAGTCAGAGAATAATGAGGAATGATTGGAACGTTTTCGTCAGATGGATCAATCAGCCGTCACACGGAGTTATTTGTCTGCTGATTCGCGCAAACCATTCTCACTTTACCTTCTGGAGGAATGTCATTCTGTTGTTAACTCAATTTTCAGACTTTGAGTCGAAACCCTGCATTCATTTCGGTGACTGTTTCTCTTGACATCCTCACTTTACATTTCATGTCAGATGGTCCTTCTTCCAGTCCCATACTTCAGAAAAGCTGCGAGCTAATCACTGTATAAAATAGACAGTAAATGTGTGTACACCACCAGCACGTCAGCTACCAGACAGCCTCCATCTGGACACGTCTGTGCATAACGCTGGCTCCTTGAACTAGTAAGATAATGTGATTAGCCCCTACTTGTACAGTTTCTGGGTGATACCTTTGTCCATTCAAATAATTTGTAAATTATGATAACAGTAAAAGTATATATTTCCATTATTTATCACATTTGAATTAATTTAATACATTTTACTGCTCAGTGTAGAGCCATATGCATATCAGTTCCTCAAAAATATTTTCACTACATTTCTGGCATCTAACGTGCGGAGACCTCATTTTACATCAGTTTGTTTTTACTGCATTTTTGGACCTCAGTGTGAGGCGAGCACATTTGTTTCTCTTTCGGAAAAAATTCACAACAGATTCCTTTCCGTATATTTATCTCTGCATCTGAGTACAGGTCTTCCCGTACTTTAATAAAATGCTGCGGTATACTATTCATTGCTTCCTATTTCTTAATTCTTGCAGTTAAATATTTATCACACCTTTATTACATTTAATTTACAGTAATCATCGCACGGGATTCTGTCAGCTTCCGTAAAGGTGCGAACCTCATTATATCCTTGTTTTATGTTTGGAGCCTACAGGGTGATTCCGTGATGATATTACAGATTTCCATGGATAATGACGAAGGATAAACGCATCAGCTTGAGGTAAGGGACCTAGTCGAGAAACGTGAAGATCGGCCAATGTTCCGCCCTAGCATTGCGCAGCGTTCGAACTAGGGGCCCCAACTTCCGAACACTGATCATGACGTACAGAATTCCCATTGGATGCTCCCCAACACCCTTACATAATTTCCACTAGTGGTGGACTAATAACGGTGCACGTAACTTGATGTCAGGGAGACCGAAAATCCTTCAGTAATCATGAATTGCATTTACCTACACAAAGTTCTCAAGTTTCTACATTTACAACAGTTGTTCAACATGGTCGATACAGGCATATAACAGCCTCAGAAAGTTCTGTCACATCCGTTCCAATATCTCCGGTGAAGTTCGAACCGTATCAAAAGGCAGAATAATCACACAGAAGAACAGAAAATGATCAAGACAAAGAATCAAGACATCGGAGATATGAGAACGGACCACTCGTCATTATAAACGCAAATATATTCTATACCTGAGGAGACTGGATACGAAATATATAAGGTATTATTTCGTCTAAGAGACAGAGTGAAACTGTGAACTACAAAGGTAATATGGGCTGCTTTCAGAATTGCCTTTTCGATCTTTTGTGTTTGAGAAAGTGGAAAATTGAATTGATATATTTTTGCTAAAATGCTATTAATTGGAAGATCAAAGCACTTGTTGAATTTTAATGTGACAGTTTCAATAAAATGAACGGCAAGTTACTACAAATACGTCGTAACGTGGGGATCGATTGTAGTGTGTAAAAAAGCTGTGACCGTATAAGATACCAGCACATTCCAGTCGCATAACCTTTCAAAAAATAAGTTCAGAATGCTCGACAGTAAAATTTACACAGCAAGACGGCACACCAGAGTAGCAGTGGGAATTAATAATACTTCCTAATTTAATTTGTCCATTACAGGATAGCTCGCCGCCATATTATCGTGAGAATAGTTGTTCAAAACAATAACAGCCATGAATCCTTAAATATTAAATCTCACTTTCAGAGCAGAATTTACTCGAAATAAAACATATCATATCACGATTTAAAGGTGAAACTGGAATCTTATTTATTTGACAGCCAGGTTTTTAAATGGAATTCTGTCATTGTATGTAAATTCTTGGGTACAAGCTCTCTTTTTCGTGAGCAGTTTAATATATAAAAACAAGAGATTTTGCAAATTATAGTGGGCGCCAGTAATGTTAGGTAAATGATACAGATCGTACGCGTACCATAATTTCAAGTACTGTATGATGTATGATCCTAAGTGAACGATTATATGTGCAAATATGACTGTTTTGAGATTTTTGCTTTCTGAACGAGACACCGTTACGAAACAAATCAAATTTGCACACGTTATTAGATTACTATCAAGCAATTACAAAGGATTTGCACCAAAAGCTTTCTTCTACAAGCATTAAATAATAAAATAGCGGAGGTTGGTATTTTTTGCGAGCTACCTAGGGCATCTGACTATGTGAATCACAATAATCTCCTAGATAAATTGAAAGGAGTGACTAAAGGCCAATCTTAATGTTATATCTAACCAAAGGAATGCAGAAAGCTGTACTTAGTAACCAGACCAATGTAATCTGGGAGCATTATTCTGACTGTGGCGAAATCACGTATGGGATCCCCGAGGCTCAATATTAGGTTCACTATAGTTTCTTATATATGTGAATGATCTTCCGTCTAATATACAATAAGCAGAATTACTTCATTTTGCAGATGTCGCTAGTATTATAATCAGTCCAAGGATACATACAAAACCAGAAGATATGGCAAACGCAATATCATTCGCTGGTTTTCTGCGAACGGTCTCACCAAAAATTTTATAAAGACACATGTTCAGTTCTGCCATCTAGGACTGTCATCTTGGAACTCCTAAAACAAATAAGTTCAGCCACTTTTGTACTTAGAAGCATTACAAATCTCGCGGAGAGACAAATCAGTAAGTTGTATTTTGCCTTTTTCATTCGATAACATAATATGGAAGAATGTTCTGGGGTAACCCGTCTTTAAGAAAGGATAATATATGGTTCTCACACAGGATCATTTTGTAGACTCTAAGGAGTTGGGCATTCTGAATATCGCTTCACAGTATACTCATTCCCTCATGAAGGTTGTTCCGAATAACTGATCACAGTTCAAAAGGAATTATATACATAATGACAATAGCAGGAGGGAAAATGACATTCCTTACTCCATATTAAGGTTGTCTTTAGCACAAAAAGTGGTATGCAACGCCTTAACAAAATATTTGATCACTTACCCAGTGATATAAAATAACCGACATAGAGTAAAATAGAATCGGAAAACAAACAAAGAAGATTTATCCGTGACAACTCCTTCCATTTTGTAGAAGAATTTGTGTTGCTGCAATGTGTAAAATGTGGTGGGTAGGACTTACTAACTCACAACATTTATATATATTTTTTTATATCTGAAAAAAACTTAGAAACGTTCGCAATGTAATAACATGTCCTAATTAATTTGTAATGTGAAAGTAGGAAGATTCGTTCCGCATCAGTACGATCTACCGTGAAAAATGATTCATGGAACATGAAACTATCTAACTAAAAATGAACTGCGCTTACGTTAAGATTATTTAGTTAAATGTAAGAGTGTCATCCGATATACGCGTCTCGCAGGGACCTTGCTCTGTAGTAAGGCTCGTTTTAGTGTTGTATGCACATTACAGTTTGGCTTAATACTTAAATATTTAATTAACAATGGATTTAGGCTGTGAGTTGTTTAACAGTCATTTTCACTCTTCGTGCTCTAGTTTGGTGTGTAGCACGTCTTGTAAAACAACATATAACGTTTTGTATTGATTTCTGAAATTTATTAAGTCGGTGTAATGTCGAGTAGTGATGAATGGATGTGCGGTGTTTCTACGCCAAAAAGCTTCAACAATATGGCAATGTATGGGAGGAGGAAGCAGCATTTCGTTATGGATAGCAAACGATCCTAGTAATTGCTATAAGGCAAAATGCAAACAATCTAATGATTGTATAGTAATTACTCTAACAGTATTAAAGAAACACAAACGATCAAAAAAACTTATTAACCAAATGAATTATTTCACTGAAAAACCATGCGCAACTTCTGCAAAATTTTTGTCGAAAGGGACGACAGCTCCCGACAAACAAACTACGGAGGGCGAGCTTAAAATTTCCGCCTTCCTAGAAGCTCACGATATCCCTTTCAGTACAACTACCCACTTTGCAGCTTGGCTAAATATGTGTTTCATGATTCTAAAATACAAGTAGCACAAAATGTTGTTGTGGACGGGAACTATAGCGTGGCTATAGCACCTTATTATGAAAATGATCTTATTTCCAAGCTTAAAATAATAAAACTCTCACGAAAATACCAATATTGCTTCAGTCAGTTCTGTTTGCATTGTTGTGTGCTATTATGTCAGAGTGGGAGGCTAAATATTTGGAAAAAAATATTTAGTAAACTCTTCGATTGGACTAAAATAACGACACAGTATGTAATTATGACAACTGGGGATACTTGTATGAAAAACCCACTCAACCTTAGTACAACATTATAATCCATTAAAAAACTTCTTTGGTTTTGGACCAGACGGAGCAAATGCAATGAGAGGGAAGCAATAGTCAATACCCAGTCTGCTGACCAAGTTTCTTCCTGGAAACATTTTAACAAAATGCATTTGTCATTATTTTCACGTGTACGATAATGATGGTCCAAGTTGCTTAAAGAGACTTGCAAGAGACGTACATAATTACTTAAAACTGAGTTGTAAACGGCAATGTGAGCTTTCTCAGCTTCAAAACTATGTGCAACTTAAAGTACACAGAATACTACATTCAGGTCTCAGCCGTTGGCTTTCACTTCCTTCTATTGTCAAATTAATGTTGGAGAATTGGGATGAAATAATTTTATCTTTAACTGGCCAGTGGGAAACAGAAAAGATTAATAAGTCGAAAGAGGGCCTAAACTGGTTGTGTGATCCATTTATTAAACTGTATTTCCAGTTTATTAAGTGGATTTATCCCAAATTTGATGCAATGAATAGCTTACATGCAATCTTCAAAAGTTTTAGTACTAAACCTAATGAAAGAAGTGGAGAAATCCTTTAAAGACCTTTTGGAAACCCACATGATACAGCATTATGTTCAAGAAAGTCGGGGTACAACTATTGTGGAACCTTTAGAAACTGCAGTTTAGACCGGTTTTTTGGTCCTTAACAGCACTGTCGATATTGTATCACAGACACAGTCCCTCTGAGTGTTCAGAGACGTCACTTAAACCGTCCAAATACATAAACAATCATGCATGAGCAGCGCCTATTAGACAGCCGATCAGTTCCAGTCACTCCACCAGGAAGGAGATACATGGCTCGTGTTGTCTGTAGTTCAACCATGCCTAGACGGTCAATACCGTGGTTCGATCGTGTTCGCATATTACTTTGCGCCAGGAAGGGCTCTCAACAAGGGAAGTATCCAGGCGTCTCGAAGTGAAGCAAAGCGATGTTGTTCGGACATGGAGAAGATACAAAGAGACAGGAACTGTCGATGACATGCCTCGCTCAGGCCGCCCAAGGGCTACTACTGCAATGGATGATCTCTAAGTACGGATTATGGCTCTGAGGAAACCTGACAGCAACGCCACCATGCTGAGTAATGCTTTTCGTTCAGCCACAGGATGTCACATTACGACTCAAACTGTGCGCAATGGGCTGCTTAAAGGCGCAACTTCACTCCCGACGTCCATGGCGAGGTCCATCTTTGCAACCACGACACAATGCAGAGCGGTACAGATAAGCCCAACAACATGCCGAAAGGACCGTGCAAGGTTGGCAACACGTTCTCTTCACCGATGATCATCGCACATTCCTTCAACCAGACAATCGTCTGAGACGGTTTAGAGGCAACCTAGTCAGGCTGAACGCTTAGACAAATTGTCAGCGAGTACAGCAAAATGAGGTTCCCTGCTGTTTTGGGGTGGCATTATGTGGGGCCGACGTATGCCGTTGGTGGTCGTGGAAGGCGCCGTAGCGGCTGTACGATACGTGAATGCCATCCTCCGACCGATAGAGCAACCATATCGGCAGCACATTGACGAGGCATTCGTCTTCATGGATGACAGTTCGCGCCCCCATAGTGCAGATCTTGTGAATGATTTCTTTCAGAATAACGACATCGCTCGACTAGAGTGGCCAGTACGTTCTCCAGATAAGAATGCCATCGAAGAAGCCTGGGATGGGTTGAAAAGGGCTGTTTATGGACGACGTCACCCACCAACCACTCTGAGGGATCTACGCCGAATCGCCGTTGATGAGTGAGACAATCTGGACCAACAGTGCCTTGATGAACTTGTGGATAGTATGCCACGACGAAAAGAGTCATGCATCAATGTAAGAGGATGTGCTACTGGATATTATAAGTACCGGTGTGTACAGCAATCTGGACCATCACCTCTGAAGGTCTCGCTGTATCGTGGTCCAACATGCAATGCGTGGTTTTCATGTGCAACAAAAAAGGGCAGAAATGAAGTTTATGTTGATCTCTATTCCTATTTTCTCTACAGGCTCCGAAGTTCTCGGAACCAAGGTGATGTAAAACTTTTTTTGATGAGTGTGGTATTAACAATATCAGTGATTCTTCGATCGTAAACCAACAAAATAAGCTTAGTGTTCTTCTTTTTATTGTGAATTTTTTTCCTTGGAAATAAATTTGCTAGAAATATACCAGTGATGAATGTAAATCCCGATCTCTATGACGATGATCAGTTGCTTGTAACTTCTTTCTATGTATTGTCATCTGTGATTGTTGTTTTGTCATTTATTTAAAAGACTATCGCTGAAAGCGAGTTACTTCGTTTACACAAATGCTTCGGTAAAATATTATTTTCTTTTCTATTTATTTTTTATTTGCTTTTTATTTTTTTTTCAAATCGGAATGGATTATTGAAATATTTATTACTTTAGGGTCACTAAAATAAGAAGTCCGGGCTCCTAATTATTATTTTCAAACTTCCACATCAAATGTGGTTTATTAAATAAGAATAGCCACAGAAGTATAACACGTTGCAGCACACGACTGTCCATGTTTCCCCAAGTCTGTTACTGAGCTGACCTATTAATCAAGTAGAAAAAGATAAAAATATACTTTATAATTAATTACTGTCACTTAAACCCTAACAAAGCTAGGCCTCATCAGGCGTTAGCCTCTGCTCTACAGTACTTTCTTCCAGTTGTTACGTTCATATGCCGCACGCATTTTGTAAGTAGGTACTAACACTATTGCCGGCCGGAGTGACCGAGCGGTTCTAGGTGCTACAGTCTGGAACCGCGCTACCGCTACGGTCGCAGGTTCGAATCCTGCCTCGGGAATGGATGTGTGTGATGTCCTTAGGTTAGTTAGGTTTAAGTAGTTCTAAGTTCTAAGTGACTTATGACCTCAGCAGATGAGTCCCATAGTGCTCAGAGCCATTTTGAACTAACACTATTCGGCACGCGGATTAATGGTTCCTTTACATCCAGTACTGATAAACTGACCTTTTTAGGTCTTCCTAATTAGTGGGCTGACAATGCGATATCATGAAGCCAAATAGTTCTGGTACGAAATATGTAGCTCCTGACTACCAATTTCAGCACAATGACTCGTCCTTCGATCTCTTGCCTCTCGTACACCACAATCAGCAATAAATGAGAAAACCTCTTCCTATGGGAGTATGCGCAACAGGAAGCTATCTTTGAAAACTGGAATAGAATCAGAAGGCAAGTCGACTCCAACTAATTACAACGAAGTTTCCACACCACCACAGGCAGCTCTTGATAAAACCGACTTTCCTCTAAAATCTCTTTTTCACTGTGAGCGACCGCGGCACCCATCTCGCTCAAAGGTTCTTCATATCCATTTGTCTGTGTAGGATATTGTGCACTCGCTTAATTGAAATGCCTACAGTCTCAGCAATCTCACGAATTTTTATTCTGCGGTCAACGATTTGGTGCTCTTCGGTTGCTTTGCTTGTCCCACAACGATTATGTTCATTATCCCAAAAGTAAACGGTCTCCAATGATGATGCAGAGGGCACATTAACTTCAACAAATTCTGTTTTGATTTATGCGGCAGTCCAACGCTTCAAACGAAACTGTTTAGTAACCACACGAAACTCTGTTTCCTCCAATTTCAGTCGCAGTCTACTCACTGACCAATTTAGACGGCTATCAATAATGATCTGTACGCTTTGTATTGTTGAAATTGTTCGTACAATCCTTCGAATAATCAAGCGTACCAACCATTAGGCAGCAACAAGAATGTTACGTTCTGTCATGGAAAATTACCAGACATCAAACCACCCGCATGTAACCAGCTTCCTCATAAAAGTTACACTACGGAGTACCGGTGAAACTTTACCGAACCCTCTTTTAATGGTGACGGAACCAGGAACACAATCATTAAGTTTCAGTTGAACTTTGAGAACTTTTACGACACGAATTCGTACAGAGATGTAATCCGGGACGCTCCACACTCGTATCTGTCCACAAATGCACTGCCATTACAACCATATAACACCACAATGGAACCATTCAAGGGATAATGAATAGCCTTACGGCACTTTCAGCACCATACATATTACTGAATTCAGTCGCAGCGATGTGGAACTGCGGCTCGCTCCATCTACCTGTGCTGCATCTTTGCCACTCGTAATGTTAATATTCGAGCTTCTCTGTGCGCAACAGAAAAGGCAGCTTCTCGCCTCTTCCTGAATCTTTCCTCCTCTACTACAATTAACATACAACACATATAACAATATAGTACACCACGCTATGAGATATGTACCTTTTAGCTTGACAGTTTGCTGTAACGCAACCAGTAATAAGTTGATGTGACACGTGACCCATAACGTAGAGTGCAGAATTTCAAATATTTTGGCACGTTGCAGAATTTTAATAATTGTGAATGAAAATAATGATGAGCTGAAAAAGTAAATCACTGTTCAACTGAGTTTCAGCCATTTTTATCATAAGAACAATCAGTGCGGTCTGAGAAGGTAAAATGTTGCATCAGTTTACGTTAGTTTCTGACACAGTTGCTAAGATCGTGAACTTCCAGAACGCAACAATACTAACAAGATTAACTTCAACAGAAAGCGACATCTTTAAACAATGAGTACATTTAAGTCACTAGATACGTATGAAAAATTCGTATATGCGCGTTTATCTTCAATTTAATGAGTGTAAAATCTTGTCCATCGGTACGTCCTGAGCGTAGTACACAACACTGATACACATATACTATGTATGCAATGCGTTATTAATGTGAACAGTAGAGAGCTGCGTCCTGCCCGTACCAATGTTGGCACCGTAAAGAAGAAAAAGAAGAGACCACAATCTTCGACATCGGCAACAGACAAATGACACCCGAAGTTCAATCAGCAATGCACTAGTAAGCGCTCTCGCTTCTTGAGTGCTTCTAAGATTAATTGGTGAATAAAATACTTCAATATTCAAGAAAAGTAACAAGTAATGCTTTAGATATTACACAACATAAAGGAACCTTCGAATGTCTTTAAAAGAGGCATACTTGCTTCAGTACTTTGGTTAGTAAAATTACGAATAGTATTATCCGTAAAACAGAATAACGTACCGTTGAGCCAGTTACCTTTTCCTGAAAACCGAAATTCGATATCTTACAGCGTTCACAAAATAAAAGGTATCTGTGTTTTAGACCATTCGCTCTGTATGTGTTGTTTTTGTATAAATGTGATTCACGGATAAGTATAAGCAAGTCTACTACTAACACTGTTTAATAGTTTACTTCCCCTGCTTTTAGATACAAAGATATATTTTGAAATGCGGAGAATATTCCAGTGTGAGGATGTACTTCCTTTGCTGCGCGTAGTCCGAAACGCACTGATGTCCATCCAGCGCTCAGCCCTATAGCGTCGGACGTTTGCGATCTGGAGGCGGAAATTAAACGATTAGATCCCCACGTCACTTCAAGCCGCTCCGTGCTGCGTTACGGTTCCACGCATTCGATTGGACGCCAGCGGCTGCCGTGTATGCAGCGCAGTCACCACCAGTCGCGGCGTATCGCCGCCGGAATATTTGCAGCCGTACTCTGCGTATAGGCAATCCACGGTCTGACGTCAGACACAAGGCGAGGAGCCCGATTTCGAGTACGAGGGATTCAGTAGCGACAAAATACTTATCCAGTGTTCCGTCAGAATAAATGATGACTAACTGAAAACCTCAGCTGCCGACAGGTGTTGCTGATATACCTCGATGTGGACAGCTGAAAATGTGTGCCCCGACCGGGACTCGAAGCCGGGATCTCCTGCTTACATGGCAGACGCTCTATCCAGCTGAGCCACCAAGTACAGTTGGGAATGTGAGTCTCACGGGAAGCGTGCAAGGGATAAGTCCCTGCAGTCGCGCTTTTGATCTGTGTCCTCGGTGGCTCAGCTGGATAGAGCGTCTGCCATGTAAGCAGGATATCCCGGGTTCGAGTCCCGGTCGGGGAACACATTTTCAGCTGTCCACATCGAGGTATATGAACAACACCTGTCGGCAGCTGAGGTTTTCAGTTAGTCATCATTTATTCCAGGGAAAAGCTGCACGGTCATCAACCGTAACTGTTCTTTCGAGAACACGTTACTGTCTTAGTATATATAGTTAAAGGCTACCCGGCCATTGACCTTCGTCTGTGCGAATGCGCACAGGTTTCCCAAACTCTTACGGGAATCGCCAAAGCGTGCGCGAGTAATGAGTGGTTGGACAAATGTCTATAAGGTACAATACATATGTATAATTGTGGACAGTTGGGAATGAGTCTCACGGGAAGCGTGCAAGGGATAAGTCCCTGCAGTCGCGCTATTGATCTGTGTCCTCGGTGGCTCAGCTGGATAGAGCGTCTGCCATGTAAGCAGGAGATCCCGGGTTCGAGTCCCGGTTGGGGAATACATTTTCAGCTGTCCACATCGAGGTATATGAACAACACCTGTCGGCAGCTGAGGTTTTCAGTTAGTCATCATTTATTCCAGGGAAAAGCTGCACGGTCATCAACTGTAACTGTTCTTTCGATAACAAGTTACTGTCTTCGTATATGTCCGTCAGAATCATCATTTATTCCAGTTCACCTGAACTCCTCAGAAGTGAGTTATTCTTGATCGTGCTATCGGGTGTTACACGTTTATGTGAAACCTGTGTGTCTTTGTCGACCATATTATGATAAGGGAAGAAGAAATAATTGAAAGAGAAATAGGTGACATGGCACGGCGAGAGGAATCTGACGGACTACTGAAAGGCCTATGTCGAATCAAGGTCCCTAGAGTAGACGACATTCCCTCAGAATTATTGAGATCCTTGGGAAAGCTTGACGTGACGGAGTATTCCTGCAATTGTACGCAGTACGTATCAGACAGTTGCAGTTTGCATGAAAATGCTATGAGACAAAGCAGCCGTCTGGTTGCACTTTAATAACTTTCAAATGTCTTGACCACACTTTCATTATTTTCAAACGGAATGTTATGTCAATCATGGAAATCTGTTCAATGGATACACTACACCTCGTTAGCATTTTTAACCAGGTGATGTGTTCTAGAACAGTATCACATCTTAGCAACAATAATATTCTTAGCATATCACAGTTTGGATATCAGAAGAGTTGTTTACTGAAAAAGCCTTTTACATGTTCATTCACTAAATCTTACAACTATTAAATAATAAGATAGCGTCTATTGGTATTTCCTGCGACCTATCTAGGGCATTTGAATATGTGAATGACGGTATTCTCCTAGATAAATTTAAGATTTATGGGGTTGATACTGTAGCCAACCAATAGACAGTATTATGTCTAACCACAAGAATGCAGCAATCTGTACTTATCAATTCGACCAATATAGTCCAGGGACGTAATTCTGACTGGGGAGAAATCACTTGTAGGGTTCCTGATGGTTCGGTCTTAGGTCCGCTACTGTTCCTCATATATGTGAACGATCTTCCGTCTAGTATTTAACAAGAAGAATTAGTTCCTGTTTGCAGATGACTCTAGTATTGTAAACAATCCAAGCATAAATTACAGAGCCTCTCAGTTTCCAAGAGACAGAATATTTTCAATTCAATTGAAAAAATGTAACACCTGTTGAGAAAATAGTAAACGGGGTGGAAACCTCAAATTTCTTATATATCCAAACTGATGAGAACTTAAACTGGAAAAAGAACATTTTGGAACTCCTAAAACAACTTAGTTTAGCCACATTTGCACTTAGAATCACTGTAAATCTCGGGAGAGACAAATCACTAACTTGGCATATTTGTCATATTTTCAGTCAATAACATCATATGAAATAATGTTCTGAGGTAACTCATCTTTAAGAAAGAAAGTCATGATTGATCATTGCTCGAAAACGTGCTGTAACAGTAATGTAGACATATGTTTAAGGAACTGGACATTCTGACTTCTAATTCACAATAAATTTCTGCCCCCGTGAAGTTTGTCGAAAATAATTCACTACAGTTCAATTACAATAACAGAACGTAAAATGACATTCATTACTCCACGTTAAGGTTGTCTTTATCAAAAAAAGGAGCGCACAATTCTGCCACAAAAATTTTTCATCACTTATCTAGTGATACAAAATGTCCGACATACAACAAAGTAAAATTTGAAAACAAACTGAAAAAGTTTATCATTGACCATTCTCTCTATTCCGTAGAAGAAATACTATTATAATGTGTAAAAGGTGGGTGGTAGGATTTGCACACACACATCTCTCATCTGTACGTTTAAAAAAAACTTATAAATGCTTAGCATGTAGCCATGTTTACAAATTAAATTGAAACATGAATGTAAAAGGACTCATTCTACATCATTACGACGTATCGTACAAAATGATCCTTGCGACATAAAACTAACAAGTAACCACTAGACAAGCCCTATATCAGACAGAAAAAAATACGTTAAAACTAAGACAGATGCTGACAGGTGTCAGTAACACTGACACAGTAAGTTTAATATGTCATGTTTGCAATATGATGAGAATAATCCTTTACAAAAAAATGGAAAATTCCTTGGTGACCTCTGTATTTAATCTAATACTTTCGTCACAATATTTATGAGAGTGATACGTAAGAGGTTGTAGCACATACCTAGATTCATCATTTAAGGCTGTTTCTTGGAAATTTTTCAAGTAAGTTTTGTCGGAATAACTAGCATCTATCTTAGTCATCCTGTTCAATTTCTTCAGCATCGCCGTGGCTCTATCAAACAAACCTATGAACATTCATGTCGTTTTCCTCCAATTACGTTCAATATTCGACCACCACCTCCTCCTTCTTAATACATTAGTTGCCTTTCCTTGGGCTCTGTGTAAGGCCTTTGAAAAGAAATCTCAATTTATTGATAGTGGAATAAGGTATAGCGACATCGGCTTCTGCTACTAACAGTGACAGGCTCTCAGTTATTATTGGTTTTCCGTCTTGAGCGTACTGCAATTTAATGAAAGAGAATCACACCAGACCAGTTTCGCTTTTATTTGTGGAGCATTTTCCGTGTTTATTCTGCAAGTATATTGTTGGTTGTTATAGATTAAAAAGCGTTTTGTTTATAATGCTGAAGTGCAAGTTACTTACGGTGTTTCTTTAGGTATTCTCCAATTCACTGCTTCATCCTTCCTTGTTAGCAGCGGTTGACGTCGAAAGCCTTCGTTTCACATATGCGTTTGTCAGTTTTTGCCATTCCGCACAGTATTTCGTGCGCTGAATTTCGGTTATTTACACTCCAGCTTTGTAAATTAAACTGAGGTTGTATGTGTTGCCGACTCTGCACAACTTTAGACTATTTATGTCTGTTAGTTTATTTTCGTGCAGGTTGTGAGTGTTGGAATTTTTTTTTTTTTTTTTGGGTCATATGTCTTTTGACTGGTTTGATGCGGGCCGCCACGAATTCCTCTCCTATGCCAACCTCTTCATCTCAGAGCGGCCCTTGCAATCCACATCCTCAATTATTTGTTGCATGCATTTCAATCTCTGTCTTCCTCTACTGTTTTTGCCCTATACAGGTCCGTATAGCACCATGGAACTCGTTCCCTGATTTTTTAGCACACGTCCTATCATCACCCTGTCAGTGTTTTCCTCATATTCCTTTCGTCTCCGATTCTCTGCATTTGAAACTGTATATATACACTCCTGGAAATTGAAATAAGAACACCGTGAATTCATTGTCCCAGGAAGGGGAAACTTTATTGACACATTCCTGGGGTCAGATACATCACATGATCACACTGACAGAACCACAGGCACATAGACACAGGCAACAGAGCATGCACAATGTCGGCACTAGTACAGTGTATATCCACCTTCCGCAGCAATGCAGGCTGCTATTCTCCCATGGAGACGATCGTAGAGATGCTGGATGTAGTCCTGTGGAACGGCTTGCCATGCCATTTCCACCTGGCGCCTCAGTTGGACCAGCGTTCGTGCTGGACGTGCAGACCGCGTGAGACGACGCTTCATCCAGTCCCAAACATGCTCAATGGGGGACAGATCCGGAGATCTTGCTGGCCAGGGTAGTTGACTTACACCTTCTAGAGCACGTTGGGTGGCACGGGATACATGCGGACGTGCATTGTCCTGTTGGAACAGCAAGTTCCCTTGCCGGTCTAGGAATAGTAGAACGATGGGTTCGATGACGGTTTGGATGTACCGTGCACTATTCAGTGTCCCCTCGACGATCACCAGTGGTGTACGGCCAGTGTAGGAGATCGCTCCCCACACCATGATGCCGGGTGTTGGCCCTGTGTGCCTCGGTCGTATGCAGTCCTGATTGTGGCGCTCACCTGCACGGCGCCAAACACGCATACGACCATCATTGGCACCAAGGCAGAAGCGACTCTCATCGCTGAAGACGACACGTCTCCATTCGTCCGTCCATTCACGCCTGTCGCGACACCACTGGAGGCGGGCTGCACGATGTTGGGGCGTGAGCGGAAGACGGCCTAACGGTGTGCGGGACCGTAGCCCAGCTTCATGGAGACGGTTGCGAATGGTCCTCGCCGATACCCCAGGAGCAACAGTGTCCCTAATTTGCTGGGAAGTGGCGGTGCGGTCCCCTACGGCACTGCGTAGGATCCTACGGTCTTGGCGTGCATCCGTGCGTCGCTGCGGTCCGGTCCCACGTTGACGGGCACGTGCACCTTCCGCCGACCACTGGCGACAACATCGATGTACTGTGGAGACCTCACGCCCCACGTGTTGAGCAATTCGGCGGTACGTCCACCCGGCCTCCCGCATGCCCACTATACGCCCTCGCTCAAAGTCCGTCAACTGCACATACGGTTCACGTCCACGCTGTCGCGGCATGCTACCAGTGTTAAAGACTGCGATGGAGCTCCGTATGCCACGGCAAACTGGCTGACACTGACGGCGGCGGTGCACAAATGCTGCGCAGCTAGCGCCATTCGACGGCCAACACGGCGGTTCCTGGTGTGTCCGCTGTGCCGTGCGTGTGATCATTGCTTGTACAGCCCTCTCGCAGTGTCCGGAGCAAGTATGGTGGGTCTGACACACCGGTGTCAGTGTGTTCTTTTTCCATTTCCAGGAGTATATATATATATATATATATATATATATATATATATATATATATATATATATATATTTGGTGTACGTATGTGTTTGGCAGGTATGGGTGAGGAGATTTTCTTTTTTTTTGGGGGGGTGGGGGCTGATGCTAGTTTTTTTCCGATGGAGGGGGGTGAACGGGCCTTGATTGTGATCATAGGAGAGAACATGGGAGGATATGGTAGTGGTAAATGGTCCCTGTAGTCGATGTATTGGTCAATCAGTTTAAAACGTGTGTGGTTTGCCATGTTGGTTATGTTTATTTGAATGTGGTAGTTTTTCTTGCAATGTGAGTGATTTTTTGTTGTTGTTTATCATTAAGATTTTTATCTCTGTGTCTCTGGTGGTAATTTTATTTTGGAGTTGGTATAAGTGATCTGAAAAGTTGATTGATTTGTGCTATATTTCCATGTTCTTACATGTTCTTTGTATCTTATGTCAAATGTCCTCTTGATTTGACCTATGTATCTTTCAAAGCTCAAAACGGAAAACCAACAATAAAGATTTTAAATGCTGCTGCGGAATCGACCATGGAAAAAAAAGTAGTATGATAGAACTGTATTCAAATTTTGCCTTTAGGCCCTCTGGTGCCCCTCTCAGTTTGGTACCCCAAGTGGCCGCTTCTGTCTCTTGGATTTAAACTGGCTCTGTCTACGGCGGGTCATACGAAACTTTCGTAAGCAGTCTCCTTTGAAGTCTGACGGCACTTCGCCAGTATGAACCCAGCCTGCGACCTGTTGTACCTACGGCTGAGACTATGTGATAGCGGCAACTCATATCTCTACAAAACGCTACACCCAGGTACTTTTATGAGTTGAGCAATTATGAGTCATCATAGAATACCATGTTCTCTCATTTTGTGAAGTGCACCGTTTTAAATTTCGGAAAACTTAAAGCAGGTTGTCTATCTGTATACAACTATGAAATCTTGTCACAATTCGACTAAATAGTACTTCCGTTTCTTTCAGACGGTACTAAATTTTAGATAGCTGCGTCACATGCGAGAATTTGAGGTTGCTGTTAGTGTTGTCTGCAAGGTCATTAACTGCAAAATGGACAGTAAGACTCGTAACACACCTTTTGTAGACACATGGAGTTACTTTCATCCAAGACACGACGCTGCGTTTTCCCCAACAAGAAATCCTTAATCTAGTCACCAATTGCGCTTCACACCCACACGGTCGTGCTGTCGACAATAAGAGTAGGTGTCGTACAGAGTCAAATGCTTTTAGGGCGTCAATAAATACTGCATCCACCTGGCTGCCTCGATCCATTGCTTTCAGGATGTCATCTGAGAAAACTGTGAGTTGTGTTTTACATGATCTACATTTTCGTAATCCTTGCTGGTTGGCATGGAGAAGCTCATTCTCTTACAGTTACCCCATTATGTTCGAGGTCAGAATTTGTTCTAAAATTCTACAACGGATGGATGTCAAGAATACTGGATGGGAGTGTTGTACATCATTCCTCCCTTCTTGTAAACATACGTGACTTGTGCTTTCGTCCAATTGCTGGATACTGTTTTTTGTTCGAGGAACCTACGAAAGCTTATGGTTAAGAAGAGGGGCTAAGTCAGCCGCAAATTCGGTGTAGAATCAGTTGGGGATTCTACCGAATCTTGGAGCTTTATTCAATTTTAGCGGCTTCATCTGTTTCTCAACAGTACTGGCACTAATATCTGTAACACTCACATTCGTAGTAGTGCGAGAAATAGATCTGGGCAACAGCCCTGAATTTTGCTTTGTAAAGCAACATTTGAAAACGGAGCTCAGCATTTTTGGCTTTGTTTTTCTACTTTGAGAGTAAGTTCGTGTCTTATCTATGAATATCTGGTCACTAACCTACAACAAGTAGCAAGCATGGTTCATATACAACCAGAATTTCTTTGACTTTGTTGTAAGATATACTACGATTAAATTCTGTCATCGTAATCTTTGAAGGCTTCAGACATTGCTCTCTTCACTGCCAAAACGCTTTTCATTAAGAATCTCCCTATCTGTAATCCTATTCTTTCTTTTACACCTATTATGCAGTAGTCTCTCGCTAATTTTGGCTCTTTACTGTGGCTGTTATCACCGGAGGGCCCCTCCTGCCATGAACTATACTCATACCATGAGTGCGATAACATTGGGTGAAAAATCGGTGCTAGAAGTTGATCATAAAGTATGACGCGCAGTTGCACAATTCCCCATTGGTTTCCATAAGCAGATAACAATTTTGAGTCCTCGAAATAAATTTTTTAACTTGGCGCTAAAAATAAACATCGCTTGGCTGGTATACATGTGCTTATTTTGGCGGTCTTACTTCTTTCGCGCAAGTCGGTTGACACTTGTTATCTATAAAAATCCTATCATACGAGGCCTCTTCCAAAAATTCCAGGACAGACCTCGTACAAGACAGTGTCCTCTCCAGGAATCCAATAACAGACAAAATTTGTTACTATCAACGTACTGGTCCACAGAGTTCTCAAGACATGTTTCATAAACGAAATTTGTCAATTTGCTGTACGTGGAGCAAACACCTCAAACATCGTTTAACCATTCGGTTATACAATTGACCTCTTCTATACGCCGAGAATCAAATTGATCATTAATTTCTTATAAGCACAGGATCATCTTCGGGTAATAGTTTTCCAGACGCTTTGCTGGAATATCGGATCTTTTACGAATGTTTTATTTTTTGTACACTAGCAACTGCGACAAGGATTCCTTTTCCTCCCTTATGCGGTAACGTGCATAGAATGCTCGTCTTCGCAGCACAGCTACTTGCAATTGTTTTCATACAAAGAGGCTTAAAATTTTAATCCTTTACTAATCCCAGTCGTTTGGGATTGTCCACTTTATTATCATTCCTTATTAATTTATTACTTTACTATCCCTCCAAATACTACCAATTTCGATACAGAAGAAAAACAAAGGAAAAAGCTGCTGAATTCATCTCGGAATGGAACACAGTTTCTCTGCTTCGATCCCACTTGCTTTGGTCTCTACGCCAGCGGCGAGCGTGTACTTCATGGTCACATAAGCGACAGTCGTAATAGTTTCTTTTCTCAATCTTTAGGAAAATACGCGTTTGTGGACCACATCTCATGGAAAATCCACAGTTTTCACTTACCTGTCGATTTCGTGAACTCTGGTTCAATCACGCGTCGTGAAATTTAGGGCTTGTTTTTTCATAAGTGGAGAGGTGTTGAGCCACAATATCATAGCCTTTCATTTTAGGTTGTACACAAGCGACCTACTAAATGAAGTGTGTGAGGCTCTCCTTTGTCAGGTGACATCCAACGACTGGCCGAAATCACTGAGCTCTCCTCACTAATCCATTACACCGTTACTGCTTCGCTACTGGCTACACAGAACTTCCTGCTTCCTTTTATACTGGCCATACTGACATCTACTGATCCATTTCGCATTTTACAGCTATGCCCGAATGAGACAATACATGCTCCTTAATCCACGATTATTAAGAAAATGTATTTCTGTATGTTTGTATTTTCCACTTCTCTTCCTAAACCACTGGATCCATTTCAGCCAAACGTGGTACACATATTACTTACTGTCTGCAAGATATCGCTATGTGGGTAAGACTCAACTACTTACAAAAGGGGTGGAGGTGGGTATGGCAATGTAGTGTTGCCCATGATGCGCTAGTACCTACACTTCGTTCAGCGATTATTTGACAGTGAGAGTATCTAGTGACTTGCATCAAACTTTACACATAATTTCAAACCATTAAGAAACTTTTTGCCCCTGACAACCACACAAAATGATGAAAGGAAAAACGTTTATCCCTTACTACATTTTCACCATTCATGCAGTAAAATTGCCGCATGCAGCAAGACGTTTTAATTTATTACTTCTATAGCACATTTTGCATACAGTATTCTTGTATGCCACTGAATGTAGCAGCAAAATTATATCATTTTAAGACGCATAGTTCTGGGAATATGACAGCATAAACACTGAGATGCGTGAAAAACGCCGCGTCATGCATGATTTTTAAGCTTATTACTTCTCTGCTACTAATTTGTCAGGGAGCAGCCACATAGACAAGTAGATATACATGTAAAGTTATAATAGTGTACGACACACGGTTCAGGACATCATAAACATCGACCGTGAATATAAAACTGCAGAGCGAATTTGTCTAGAGATACAGGTGAAATACGTATACAAATTCGCGTGAAATATGTTAAATGTATGTGAAATACATTTGATATATGCGTACGTGGACAAAATCTCCGGAAAAAAGGTCATTCTATGCCCTTGGAACTACTTCAACCAAATTTTGGTACACATTAGTTACGAGTGGGAGAGAAATACAGTGGAGATAAGAGCCATCAGCCTCCTATTGAGGTGGTACTCATAACGCGGAGAGAGAAGAGGACAGGAGAATATATACAGACGTAGTAGGAGATGGCAACAGTTTGTAGGAGGAGGATATCGGCTCAGAGAAGTGGAGGGAGCAACGGACAGAGAGGACAGGAGAAGATGAGCAGAGTAAGGAAAGAGGAGGAAATGGACAGAGAAAGGAGGGAAGAGGGATGGAGAAAGAAAAGAGCAGTAGATAGAGAGAGAAGGGAGCAAGATATGAACAATGTGAGGGGGGATGAGGAGATGATCAGAGAGATGGGGAGGAGGAGACTGATAGAGAGAGGGCGAAGAAGAAATGGCAGACAGGTAGAACGATATGGTCAGGGAGGGAAGGAGAAAACTGGCAAAGAAGGAGAAGGAGATGGATGGGGGACTCAAGTGAGATGGGCAGAGAAAGGAAGGAGGAGGAGATGGAGTAAAGAAGAGGAGACCGATAGACAGAGGAGAAAATGGACAGAGAAAGAGGAGGAGATGAAAAGAGCGATGGGTGTGGAGGAGATGGACAGAAAGGAAGGAAATTGAGATAGTGGAAAGAGAGAGAAGGAACAAGAGATGAACAGCAAGAGGGGGAGGAGAAGATTGACAGGCAGAAGATGGAGGATGAGATGAACAGAGAAGGAAAAGGAGAAAATGGAGAGAGAGGGCAGAAGAAGATGGAGTGGAAGGATCAGATGTACAGGGGGAGGGGGGGGGGGGGCAAAGGAGCAGGTGGACAGAGTGGGAGGAGCAGATGGAGAGAGAGGGGGTGATGAGCAGTTGTATAGAGAGGGGGTGGAGGGGTGGATTAAATACACGGCCAGGTAATGCCAGGTACTCAGCTAGTTGAAGACTCATCTGAGACAACACGTGAATAATGTTTTCTTCAGTGACGTTAGAGGAAGACTTCCACGATTGGGTTGATCCACACGAAACAATTACTGTTGTTATTACGTAGTAGAAATGTCCCTAAAGCGCACGAATATGTTTATTAGGCTATTCAAGAGGACAACTCTCAGTGTAAAGAAAGAATTAAAAAAATACTAACAACTTGTTCAGCCTTTATATTACATAATCATCATTATATAAATTCGTGCATTCATCTAGGACTACAGAAACATAAATTACAATTCAGCGACTGGATATTTTTGAGTGGCACTTTGTTATTTAGACATGTTTACAAACGCATTGGGGATTTTGAAGATCGATCGTACAGTTCCAGTGATCATTCTCCTTTAGCTGATATCTACCACAACGGCCGCGTGCGGGGTCTTGCGAACTGCCATTGACAGCATCACTTACGCTCGTTGGAACTGAAAGCACTGCGCAGCTTGGCTGCTGCTGACAGGGGATGGCGCTTTCGTAACGCCGACACATGTTCAGGCGGCGGATTCCCATTGAAGGCACCGCTGTTTCACTAGCGTATAGTGTTCTGGGAGTGCACGCAATTACGTGTAGGAGACTGCTGCCTTCATATTTCATTTCAGAGAGTAATAGAGTCAAGAAAATAGTATTTCTCTCAGCAAACAGTGTGCGAGAAATATGGTGCATCTACTTAGTAACTTAGATACAATGCGCCCGTAGGAGGATTTTGACTCGTTTTAACGTCAGCTACGAGGGTTCCTTTATTCCCGTTTCTGTTTACTTACGATGGGCGTTTCTTTTTTCTCGGTCAGTTGCGACTGAAGAAAATTTATTGTGGGACATCGTCGAATATTCCCTAATTAATTCCTATATATCAGTGACGTATCGATACGCGGCGGCGCTATACTGAGCCTTCAAAATGGCGTCTGTAACGGAGGTTCGTTCCAAGCAGAGTTCTCATTTTTCTTTGTCATCACCGTAACAAGGTAACAAGGTCTCGGAAACCTATCCAGTCACAATCGTTCCCGCCGGCAGCTCACAACGTGACTCCCCCATTGCTGAAACGTATGAACACCCTCATTCGAGGAGATCAACGGATCACAAACACACAACTCGTTGCTTAACTGGAAGTCCACAATTTGGGGTACTCATAGGGTTGTACCCGGTAGGTTCCTCGCCGCCTAACAGAAGACTATAAAGAGCAACGAAGGACCATCTGTGCGGAACTGCTTGCACCTTATGAAGCTGAACGTGAAAAATTTTTGGCGAACTTCGTCACAGGCGATGAAACAACGGTTCATCACTTCTAACCGGAAACAAAAGCAGCTATCTACGGAGTGACGTCACACCACCTCTCCTGCAAAGAAGAAACTCGAAACCGCAACCTGGACCGGTAAAGTTATGGCGACGGTTTCTGGGACGCTGAAGACGTTATTCTTTTTCATGTCCTCCCTTGTGGTGCAGCAATCAACTCTGACGTGTTTTGTGCTACCCTCTGGAAACCTAAAAAGCGACTTCATTGTCACACGAGTGCCCGCAGCCTAGAGGAGCTCACAATACCTTATCGAAGTGTCCTTTCTCACACACCTTACAGTCCCGATCTCTTACCTTCCGACTTCCATCCGTCTGATTGAAGAATGCACTACGAGGGAAGCAGTACGTGTATGTTGGGAAGCTTACTGATGCCACAGAACGTTGCTGCTACTTTGATCAGTAGAGTGGTACAGAGACATACAGGCATAAAACCCCTCCCAGTAAGACGGCGTAAGGCTGTCGCACTGAACGGATATTATGTTGAAAAATTAGGTTCTATGGGCAAAAGAGTGGGGAGTAACAAGGTGTATTGGAACAAAACCAACCTACTTTCAGAAAAAAATGTTGCCATGTATACTGAACGACCCACGTAATGATGAAGAAGTAGCATAAGTGATAACAAAACCGTCAAATGTAGCACTTTGTTGATGCAAAACGATTAGTATAATTTCAAGCAACCATAATACGCATTCATGGCCTTTATTTGGCATAGACAAGATAATGACGGATATCCACGTCAGAATTAAACGAGGTTAAGGTGTAGTTTTTCTGCCGTTACGGTCGCAGGTTCGAATCCTACCTCGGGCATGGATGTGTGTGATGTCCTTAGTTTAGTTAGGTTTAAGCAGTTCTACGTTATAGGGGACTGATGACCTTAGAAATTAAGTCCCATAGTGCCCAGAGCCATTTGAACCATTTTGTAGCTTTTTTGGATCTTAAAATCATGATATTAAGACAGTCCACACGGTTACGGGCGAAGCAGCAACCGCTGATCTGGTATTGTCCGGTAAATGCCACATCACATCTTGCAAAAATCGGGGTTAAAGTGCACGTCAATTATGATAGCTTCGGTCACACAATAATGCCACCCTCAAAAAGTGAAAAAGTTACAACATATAAACTACATTTACATGCGACACATCTTTTGAAAGACGAAAACCGAATTTCGGAATCAGTTTTTTGCTGTCGTGTTTACATTTAAGCCAATGGCCTTGCCGCAGTCGATTGCGTTTGGCAAATCGGCAACCATAAGCGAGCGGATTTCCAGAAACGATATTGCAGTGTTTACATGACCTCCCAGAAACGGTTTTACGGAATCAAGTTTTGGGAGCCTCATGTAAACCGGGTGATCGTGATCTCAGCTCCTGGCCACTCCATTCCTATTCGTCGGCAACGACGCGAACGAGCAATGTTGGAAGAGTCCCACTCTCCAGCCAGGAGCAGATCGCAACCTACCGCTATGTGATCGGTGTGTGTCCAGTTGTCAATTGCGTGTTACGTGTAATAACCAGCACGAGAACTATTGTGCTTGTAGTAGCTTTTAACTCGTTTTTGTCACGTGTATACCATTTACTATCTACAAAGTGGTGATCCCGACAGGATGTTAACATGCGACCTTTTGGTATGGAGTCAGAATGTACAACGGTTGTTCTGGAAACATCGTACTGAAACGACGTTTGATATGTTTTTGTTATGCGTTTCTTTTTCAAGTTTACCTTTTATGAGGAATTGGCGCTTCCCTGAGCTGTATGATAAATGTGTATTGTTTTCTTTCTTTTTACTACATCGTACCTCTGTTTCAGCTTAAAAATCATCAAATTTCGAATAAAACCTGAATTAATCATCAAAGATTGGAATTCTGCTATAAATACTATTTATAACAATAACGAAGAATAAAAATGTCCCATACGTTACACAGCCCTTTATACATCGTCACTCAGTATCTCGACGATTCACAGCTTCCAGGTTCTTGGGGCATCTAGTAACAGACTGATCGCATACGCAAAAATTTCGATAGAGATAAGGTAACACCCGAGAGGTGTGCAACACGCATAATGGACAGGTAACGCAGCTACGATGTTAACTACAAGGAAAACTACCGTATTCTACTTATTTATCATAGTATGCGGTAGCCAGCGGCAGTTTTACATCTCCGATTACAAGCAAGGTGGACGGAAGCCATCATTTCCTCTAGGACGTAGGCCTACTGTTTATGGATGAAGCTACGCAGGTATTTCAGAAAAAAGTCACACGTGTCATCTAAGACTAATACCATTGCACAACAGGAGTGACACACTATCAGAACAGACTATATGTTGCAAATTTCCTTGAGACACAGTTCAGCTGTGGTGTGGATAACAAGTGCGTCACAGGGTGTGAAAGAAATGACGTTCGGATCAATGTCCTAAAGCTGAAGCACGCCGAAGACTACGAGTCTTGTAGGCTAAACGTCTAAAATGCGCAAGGATTCACGGTGATGTTCTGACGTTGTATGATGTAAATTAATTGTTGCTCCCAGTGGTAATAAAATCGTGCCAACAATTTGACCAAGGATGCACAACGTGGGTGATACTGTTCAGGAAGGAAAGAAATTTAGTACCATACGATTTCCACCTTTTCGGCAAACTAAAGAACATCTGGAAGGAAGAGGTGTCCCCACGATGACGATGTTCACACAGCGGCTCTCCAATGGCTCCGTGACCAAGGAAAGCATTTCTGTCTTTGACGACCTGAACGATTGGTACAAGCTTCCGACCACTGTTCACAGGTACTTGGTGGTTAGATTGAAAAACAGTCTGTGTAGTTCAACATTCAGTATAAGTTAGTTGCCCTGTTGTAATAATGTGTAGCTTACTTTTTGAAATACCCTTGTAATATCTGTTTGATCAAAGAAATAAATACACAAAATCAGAGCTACTGGCCAGCTACTGGGTGGACCCTTCAAAGATGGCACTTCCAAAGCGGTGGATTGATCATGAATATAGGATTCTCATACTGTTGAGCTCTTCGTCATTCATACCTGCAGTTGTTAGACATAGTTATACTAAAGACCGGAAATTTCGTTCTTTCAGGAAGACTATGCTTTAGGTTTGTCTGAGACAGAGCCAATATAAAGGAATTTCGCGAGTGGTTTCCCCACCGCACTATGAGTAGTGGGTGGTCTGTAATCATGTTATGGATGTTGCATTCCTTCTTATTTCCGTGTCTCTACACAGAGTGGATTGTCTGTGTGGCGTTAATGAAAATCGTCAAGGATAACAGGAGTATTCCTCTTTGCTGATATCACAACGATCTCAGTGCGTTCGTCATGAGTTAGCACCATCAGCTTTCACGTCGCCGTCAAGGAAGAAACATCAGGCATTACAATGAATAAAACTTTGCTCAGAAGATATGCATCATCGTTTTTTCATGTGACTCGCAATCTGTGTGATACGTCACATGATCATTTTAAGTTTGAAAATTAAGACCTGCCAGCTTCCCTAAATGACGGCCATGTCAGTAACATAGCCACGCTGGTCCAAGCTCCCCTCGTCTTATCGTCCACCTTATTCTACCTGCGTTTATATTTCTGTTATCTACCTGTTTTGTTTTAAAAATAAGGCGAAGTAAGCACTCCAGAATCCGAATTAATAACAGCTGCCAACATGAGTAACTTAGTAGATATCCTCGGTGTAGCGATGCAGCTTAAATCACTTACTGAAGGCAAGACCTCCAGTCTAGATGGTATACGAATTAAGTTCCTTTCAGGATATGCTAGTACAACAGCACCATACTTAGCGATCATATATAACCGATAGCTTGTCGAAAGATCCTTACCTAAAGTCTGGAAAGTTGCACAAGTCACACCAACGTCCGAGGAAGGAAACAGGAGCTATCCGCTGAATTACAGATCCATATCACCAACGTTGATTTACAGTAAGATTTTGGAACATTTATCGTGTTCGGACATTATGAATTACCTCAAAGAATCGATTTATTGACAAACAGCCAAAACGGATTCAGAAAATATCGTTCTTGAAAAACTGAACAGGACCCTAGTTCTCACGAAGTAATGAGTGGTATCTAAAGGGGATGTCAAATTCATTCCATATTTTAGATTTCCAAAAGGCTTCTGACACAACTCCACACAAGTGGCTTCTAATCAAACTGCGAGTCTGTGGAGCATCGTAGCAGTTCCGCAACTACATTCAGGATTTCTTATCAGAAACGTCACAGTTCGTAGTAATTGAAGGAAAGTCATGGGGTGAAACAGAAATAATATCTGGCATCCCCCATTAAAGTGCTATAGGCCCTCTGTTGCTCCTGATTTACGTCAGTGATTTAGGAGACAATCTGAGTAGCCCTCATAGATTGTTTGTAGATGATTATGTAATTTACCGTCCTGTAAAGTCATCAGATGATCAAAACCAATAGCACAATGTTTTAGACAAGATGTATGTATGGTTATAAAAGTGGTAGTTGGCTATGTGTAATGAAAAGTGTGGGGTCTCCCAAATAAGTGCCGTAAAGACATTTGTCAAATTTCGGTCACACGATAAATCACACATGTGTAAAGATTGTAACTTGAATTAAATACTCAGTTACTACAATTACGAATAACTTAAATTGGAACGGTCACATACATGTTGTTGTGGGGAAAGCAAACCAAAGGCTGCGATTTGTTGGCAGAACACTTAGAAAAAGCAACAGATCTACTAATGAGATTGCTTACACTACACTTGTCCGCACTCTTCTGGAGTAATGCTGTGAAGTGTGGGAACCGCATCAGATAGGATTGACAGAAGAAAGTGAAAAAGTTCAGAAAAGGTCAGCCCGTTTTATATTACCGCAAAGTAGGGGAGAAAGTGTCACGGGTATGAAACGCATATCAGGGTGGCAATCAGAAAAAAAGAGAAGTTTTTCGTTTAGGCAGGATCTTCTCGTGAAGCTTCAATCAACAACTTTCTCATCAGAGTGTGAAAATATATGGAAAAACTATCATCGTAATGAAATAAACCAGAGCTCGCCCGGGGAGATTTAAGTGTTTGTTTTTTCCGCGCGATATTCGAGAGTAAACGGCAGAGAAAAGGCTTGGAGATAGTCGAAGGGTTTTGTTGTATACAGAAGATTGTAGTTTTGGTAATATTTTGGACGTTACGCAGGAAAGTAAAGCTTCAATGACACTGAGTAATAGCGGGCGACATCTCTGTCAAAGATGTTGCGCTGCAAGAGACTGTAAGTAGAATCTTTACTTGTGGGTGGAGTGCAGACTTGGCGAGAGAGAGAGATTTATTAGCACAAAACTATAGCTTAAAGCAAGCATTGCACGTCGCATTGCTATAAGTTTGAATTTTTATTAACCTTTATTAACTAGCATAGCAGCAGAGGCCGCAGTGGTTTGGAGATAGCTGTAGCACAGCAGTTATTCATTGCACAAAAAGGTACGCCATTTATAATTTACATGTGATACAATTAACAGTGACATAATTTTCAGACACGACATTTTCGGTAGCTGCTTATATTTCATATTTTTCTCGTAGTCATATTGCTGGTATTATTGCGAACAGGACAGTTTTCTTAAATTTAACAGAACAGACTGTACTCTCCCCATGAGCGTTGCAGTACGCAGTTTAATGTTGCATTTCTGATTAATTTTACTTTGCTGATCACGTTTGAAGAACTACGAGATTACTGACGAACTTAAATACGACCTTAACTGTATCTCTAACCACGAGTTCAGCTTCACATTACTACACAGACAAAATACCACTTAATATAACGATACATTACCACTTTCAGTCGTGCGATTAAACCTCTTCCAGGCACTTAATTGTCAGTTGCAGAGTAATCATTCAGCTGCAGATTTAGATGAAAAGTGGCTCCAAACTCTGTATTATCCTTTCAGTTTTCTCTACATCGGTTGGTAAAATACTTGCGTTTTTCATCCATAATTATGTGGATATTTATAAATAACGTTTCCTACGAGACATAAATGATTCATTCAACAATATTACGTAGTTCATGGTATAACAGCTGTCTGACTGAATGATCAGATCAGTAAGTTTGGATTGTAAATAATGAATTTCTTCTTGATGGACAGAGTTACAAACTTGGCCCTCCTGTTGCTACGTGTAAATACACTTCCGCTTGATCTCGACGAGGAAAAGTTTATCAGTTTTCTCTCTCTATGTACCGTGGTAGTCAGTGGGATTAATTACATCTCAGTGTAACATTATCCCATAACGGCTCGCTGCTCCTGTTTAAGAAAAGCGGATGTGTCACGTCGAAGCACTCATCGTTCGGGTAGTATGATGAGATTCGTCATCCGACTGCTACAGAAAGATAAATTTAAGTCATTAACATCATCCCCTTCATTAGATTAGGTATAGTAGTCACATGCTTTGGTCTATGTCAACCATGCACCTCTTGTGAGGTCTACCTAAAGCTTTTCAGAAGGCTAAAAATTCATTTTTCTCTGTAATTTTTTTTTTTATTATTCTGTCGACAAGTTCCCTCCATTTCATTCTGTTCTATCTCGTCATTAACTAAAGTCGAGTTTTAATCTGGTCTTAAAGTTTTCATTTTTTATTTTATCCATTTTATTACAACCCCTTACATAGCTCATTAGCTTTGCTGCCTGTACACATGAATTTTCATTTTTGTTCTTGTCCATGATTCGGAACCATATAAAAGATTAGGTATCGTCATAATTTCATAAAATTTCGTTTGTGTTTCCTTTCTTGATTTTCTTTTTCAAAATTCTTCCCATTGCTCCGCCGATAACTTGAAGTTTATTAACCTTCTTTTCAATGTATTTGTCAAAGTTAAAATTGATATCAGGTTCTGGATAACTGAAGTGGGATACTTGGTCTAAAATTCTCTCATTTATTATTATTTTTGATCTGACATGTATTCCTTTGAAAGCAACTATCCTTGTTTTATTTGCAGATTTAGCTGAAGTATAATATACTGCGTTTTATCTCAATCTGTATGCTGCTTTTGAGAGTTATCTTCTGTTCACCGCATGATTATCTGTTAATCAGTAAATAATAAGGTGCTTAATGGTATGCTAGATCCTATTTTATTTCCCAGTTGTATTACATCCTTGCCCTTGATAACTAGGTCGTAGATATATGAATTAAATGAAGTGTGTGATAGATTACATCATTGTCGAACAGTTTGGTTTATTAATATTTCACCCGGCTTATTATTATTTTCGTATTTACGTAGAGACTCTTTATGATATTGATTAGGTGTCTAATTTTAAGTAATAATTAAATTTTAGTTCACTGAACAAAACAAACAGGTGTGACAAAAGCACCGTGTCGAGATTTGATCTCGTTGAATTCTTCGATAACCTCTTTGTACCTCATAATTTAACACCAAAACCTCATGCACCTCATCGTCCAGTACTACAATGGCGAGTGCGAGAGAATGGCGAGGGGGGAGAGGGGGCGGTGGGGGTGGAATAGGGACTTCTTCAATGTCTGTGCCCATCCGATCTGAGCTGAGCTTGTCAGGTATGGGCCAATGAGATTGTACTTTTTATTAGAAACATGAAACGAGTAGCTACAAATTTCACCAATTAGAGGCTAATAGTTATTGCAGAAGATATCTTTCATTAGAAGTACTCTTGTGTATTGCCAAAATTATGTAGAAAACTATTCAGGCAATCTCGTCAGTCGGCTTCGAGTTTACGAACTAATAAGATTGTTTCTAATTCATAGGCAGCATGGAGCTTTATTTGTCGTACATAGCACGCGCCTACGGATGTTGTTCCAATAACTCGTCTAAAATAACCTGCATTTTTAGTTCTTAGCAACCGCCATACCTCCGCTTGCCCCACTCTCCACGTCAGTTATTAAAAATGCAGGAAATGAAATACGTCAATAAGTACACCTCGTTGTTTACTAATAAAACAGTCCCTCCTAAAGCGTAGGCGCTATCTCACATCAGTTTTCGGTGAGAGCCATCAGCATGCGTCATTTGACATGTTTCTGCGTCAGTCCGACGAAACTGCGGGGTTCAAAATAGCACACGTACGACATGATAAATTGTATGTGCTCGTCGCTCTATCGATCTATAATTCACTAAGCGAAATGATTACGTAAATAGTTATTAAAGAGACATTCGGGCACTTCCGAGAGAATGGAGTAACATTTCCCGAATCCTCCTGCTTTGGTTTCCAAATTAAAAAAAGATCGTAGCAATGCTTCTTATTATTTATCGAAAAATTATTTACATTGAATGTGTTATTTAAATGGTCCTAGGAAAAATAGAATTAAAATGTTGCTTAACAGCGTAGAAGGATGAGTTCAGCTAATGTGATTACTACTCATTTGACCCAAAGAGAAGAGCGTAAGTTATTGTAGCCTTTGAGTTTAACTAGCCCCATTTCACAGTAAAGTTTTAATACTTGAATGTCACAGACGCCTTAGATTCGTAGAGATGAATTCAAAAATTGTAGAATTCGAATATTGTCTTGTTCTCACTGCCATCGTTGCTGTTAAACACTGTAGACATCTGTAACTTAAGCTCTTGTTATTCAAGATTCACTCTAGATAAGCCGGAGTGCACGTACGTATGTGCAAAGTAGTGCCTGCAGTGAGTACTGAATGCTGGATTCCTATTGAGAAAGAATATATAGTATTTAAAGACAATTCCTTTGAAAAGGGGTCTAATTCGTTGGAATTGCACGGTGCGCAGGCTCGAACCGGCTACCAATTTTCATTGGAGCTGACTGCCTATGCTTGTAGGTATCTATTCTTACACTCCAGCAGTCTTCAAAAATGGCACGCTTTTTCATCTTTTAACACCAGCTGTTTATTTGAACCCTTTACAGTCACCTAAGAACAATAAATTTCCTAAAAACTACACAAACTGGCGCCGTATGTTTAAATAAACTTCTCAAAGAATTCAATAGTTTCTCCACGTGAGAGAGAAAGAATAACTCCGCGCGTTACAGAGTTTATAACATCCGGCTGACGTTTAAATCAATTTCATTTTAATGGTTGTGGCACGCTAAGCGTCGGATATTGCTATATAAGCCATCCTGTCGTTGATGTTAAACTCCGTAGATATCTGTAACTTCAGCTCTTGTTAATCACGACTGTTCAGATATATGTCCACAGTCGCACTCTCTAAGAAAAAGCAACATTTCGATGCCCTTTTTTAGTGCAAACTAGAGCTAAGCTTAATAGTTTGGACAGGTAGTTAGGGCATACTGCAGGCCAGGGCTCTGAGGATAGTCTGTGTCTGCCGCGGCTAAGGCACAGAGTTTAGGGCCATAACTAGAAAATGCTGTTAGGTTTTACAGGCTACTGAATCATCCCGTCTCCACAATTTAGGATCAGCATCCTATATGCCAGACAAGAAACGTTACGAAAAAGAACAAATTTGATACAACAATACTGTCCGAATCTCAACAATCACCAAGCGGTCCCAAACAACCTCAGCAACATCAATAATTTCAGTCCGACCCTCAGCCAGCTGCTCATTGGCAAACCAACGAATTTGCTCATGAAACGGGATCTCTAGAGATACATAACGTCGAAGGTTTTCAAAACGTACACCCCAGACATAGCTCGAGACGAAACTCCATTCCGTCCACAGAAAGAGTTTGATATGAACATTCAACCTAGAATTGTTATTACTGAAAATCTGGAAACTGCTAATTCTTTTCATACTGCACTAAAAGAATTCAACCTTACACAATCTGTGATTGGCAATAATTTCTGAAGGAACAGTGGCACACTCAACACTTACCAAACTGACTTTGACAACAAAAGTAAAAAATACAGGAGACACCTCTTACGCACCAGAAGCAACTATCACGACAATATATTCACGCAATAAACCACAACCAGCTTGGGAACCACATGGATTCTTCCTAAGTATCGTAATCACTAGTGTCGTTCACGACGTCACCAATGAGGAAATCGATGAGGAAGTGAAGGCACAGGGATACCAATTGAAAAAAGGAAGTCACATCTACTCACCACTCAAAAGCGACCCACCAAAAACGAGGTGTCATCTCTGGTTACAAAGAAACCAAAGACAGACTTCTTATACACCATTTCAGGATCCATTACTTACTACGTAAGGATGAACCATCCAACCCACTAACTCTGCAACCCACACAATGCAAAAATGCAACAGTTTTCAGAACATATTCTATAAACTAAACACCTAAATGCAGCAACTTCAATGGTACTCACCTATCGATCCAAAGCGCTCAGAAAGGCAGAAGCAATCCATCTCCGCCTGCAGAACAGAGTAGACAGGAGCATTGATAAACCAACTTACCCCGTGCAGAAATATTCACAAACTGCGTGCATTCACCATTGCACAGCTCAACATACCTCATTGCTGAAACAATAAAAATGGTTTCCAGAAAGTTCCTCCCGCGGGATATGGAAATTACCCACGCCTGGAACAACATACACATCTAGCGACATACATCTAGCAACATACACATCTAGTAAGCGGCCAGACTCATGAGCCCAAGTCTAACCTACTGCTACATTTTAAAAATTTGGTAATATTTTCACATTCACGATCAGAAAAGACATTGCAACAGTATGCTTTGTCAGCGCAAATACCTTCTGTGCTAAAAAAAAGCGCTCCTAGAAAAATTGGTTCGGGAACAAAACATTACAATTTTTGGAATTGCCGAAACCAAATGTCTCGGCAAACACTTAAAGCCTTCTTGATTATGTATGAGACTGGTTAGACAAACCTCAAGGAGGTTCACAAGGTGAGGTCGCCAACTTTCATGCAAAACAACTGGCCCCTATAAGACTCGATTTACCAGAAAAATTGAACACCCACCAAGCTATTGTCTAAAAAATGTAGAAAAATAGAGGAAACCGGTCGTCTTCGCAACTGTATATGTACCTCCCACTGATGATCCACCTACAGATCTCTTTGATTACATCTCCATACTTGGCCCAGCATTCTAGGCGCTGCAGTCCGTAACCGTGCAACTGCTACGGCCGCAGGTCCGAATCCTGCCTCGGGCATGGATGTGTGTGATGTCCTTAGGTTAGTTAGGTTTAAGTAGTTCTAAGTTCTAGGGGACTGAGGACCTCAGAGCCATTGGCCCAGCAGTCATGATAGGAGACCTTGTGCCAGAACCACTGCTCAAAACGGCGATCTCAGAACGCTCTGAGTGCAGAGAAGATGGGTTGAGAATTAATGAAGGAAAGACAAAGTATATGTATAATGGCACTAACCAACCCTTACAGCCCACAACAACCCTTGATGGAATGACATTTGAGCGAGTGGAATGTTTCACCTATCTGGGCTCAAAGATAGAAGCAAATGGCACCACCTTTACTGAAATTATGGCTCGCATAAGTGCTTCTAATAGATGCTACTTTGTAGTGATGCGACATTTTAAATCCAAGCTTATATAACGAGGAACTAAGTGCCGACTTTACAAAACGCTGATACGCCTAGTACTTACTTATGGCTCAGAAACATGGACAATTACGAAGCACGGTGAAAACAAACTGAGATCACATTAAAGAAGTATATTGAGGAGTTTTGGATCTGTATATGAAAACAGGACCTGGAGATGGCGAAGAAATGACGACTTCATGGATGCTATAAGGAGGATGATGTGGTAAAGTTCATAAAGCTGTGTAGACTGAGAAGGCCTGGACGTGTAGTGAAACTCGATGAGACAGCCTGCTGCATTGAATCTGGAGGAAGAAGAGCAAGAGGGCGACCTAGGTTGAGATGGAGCGACGAGTTTGGAGAGTACGCTACCAGAGTCGGTTGCCGTAACTGGAGGTCCACGGCGAAGTCCAGAAAGGAATGGCAGAAAATTATTGCGAAGGTCAAGTCCCATTCCGGGATGTAGTGCCAATGGAAGAAGAAGGGTGTGATTCTGCAATCTCCTTCTCAATAATTTCGTTAATTTTGTGGCAGGCTGCTATTCTGTCAATTTGCTTCCTAAAGGCGGTGGCTGAAGTCTGTGTGACACTAGTGATGAGCTTCTCTTGGTTCTTTTCGTCTAGTGGAGATTTAGCGTTATGTTTTAATCATTTGTGAAGTAGTTCACCTTCTTCTCCAGTGAATATTATTTTGGTGTTGTTGAGAAAAAGCGTGTATAATGTGTGACTCCCTCGGCTTTTCAGTTTGGAAGGTAAATGCAACATTCACCTGATTGTATAGACGTGTATGAAATTTTGGCTGAATAAACTTGATTTGATCTAATGTATATACCACCAGAAACATTTCTTCCAACGCATGTACTCGACACCTCAAAGTAAAGATTTCCAAAATTCTTTAAAACTTACTCTGTAATAATGATGTTATGATATAGATTTTTTGTATTTTGTGATAATGTTTTTCTTTTGCTATATGCTCCTTGCAACGAATAGTTTCCAGACGGCATATTTTTTTGCAAAAAATGACAGTATTCATGTCTAATCTGCTATGTCAATGAAAGGAACCTGTGACAATTGGAGGTATTCCATGTTACTTATTTTATTTTTACCGTTAGGTATCCGTTCAGTTTTTTGCCAAAAAACTCCGAAAACCATGTTTTGAAATAGTGTTATGTTTCACCACTAGATAGTGCCACAAGTTCCTCCAAAAATCATAACACAACACTAACGTACGTCATAGTAACAGATGTAAATACAGCTACCAATGGAGGTTTAAACCTTCCATACGCGTCGTTTACATAAATAAATAGTGGTGGTAACAGGAAACTTGTTGTTTCATTCGATGTCAATAACAGTCACGGCTAAGCCTCCTAAAATGTTCGCATTTAGAGATACCAACTAGCAAAGGAGAACAACAACGCTGCTGTATCTCCCGAGCTTTGTTTAAAATTTACATACATGATATAATGCATATGTGGGAAACAGATTTCAGAAAGGTATATACCCAGAGGAGACGACTCTTTTGAATGACTTACTGTATGCTGACGATGGAGTGATCCTAGCAGATAAAGAAGAGTAACTTCAGAAAGGAATTTACTTACTGAAACCATAAGTGCGGAATTTGACATGGAGATATCAACAGAAAAAAAACTAAAACATTGGCCTTCATGGGGAAAGAACACATTAAAACCAAAATAATGGTAGATCATATGATTTTAGAGCAAGTAAACCACTTCAGTTGCCTAGGATGTGAAGTGAATGTGGCTACTGGAAATATATAGAAACTAAGCTTAGTAAATTTAGTCAGATACGTGGAACAATTAACAGAAGCCTTGAAAACAAAACTAGGAACGATTCTCAAATTAAATTCTCAAAGCAGTTGCAGATTCTACACTGCTCTATGGTAGCGAGACCTGATGATTAGCAAAAAGCAAGAAACCCGTATTTAGCAACAAGACACGAAATTCCTGAGACGAGTTAAAGGTTGCGCGATAAAGGACAGTGCATGGGGGCTTAATTAAAATAAAATGCAAATAATTTTAATTTCTGCTTTAGTAGCTGTTTGTCCGATTACGAAGTCTCGTAAACGGTTGGCCCTGACTAGTATTATTACGCAATCTGACTGCTTAGAACAATAACAAAGAATAAAATGAAAATTTTCATTAACACAATTAATTAATGAAGTCCCCAGCAACTATAAAACCAACGCAACAACAAGCACAAGAGTAACTGTTCTGTGTGTGGGAGTGTGACTCAACGTACGCATCTGGCACGGTTCTTCTTCAACAACACAAGAATTTTTAAATAGCATTTATACTGAATTAATTAAAGGAAATAAAAATACCATAATTACTCAAGAGAACCACAATTACACTCTAATCCAAGAACACAAGCCAGATGCTTTGTTGACTGAACCTGTAATGACGCATTATTTAAAACATGGAAATAATGAAAAATAAATCAAGTTTCGTTACCTTCATATATTGACCAAAATCACTCTCATAATTACAATATATCTCCACACCGACTCGCTATTACAACATCTCAACAAGAATTTTTCAGTATCACATCTCAGCAAGCACATCTCAACACGAACTGACTACTACGAGCTCTCCCCAAGCACTGACTTCTAGCACATCTCAATAATGACTGTGCCAGTGGAGGCGGCGGAACAATGCTCTCTAGCGATCTCTGGCGCTGTGGCTCAGTGTAGCCACCTTTCATATGCCCTTCCTCCACGGCTAGAATTTGATGGTATTTTTGCCAGCATTGGTGGTGAAAATACCACCAAATTCGTCAAAAAAATATAGACAAAAATAAAAGATAATATTAATACGTAAATATCATATAACTAGATAAAATTTTGGCTTTGCACTGACCTTTCAATAACCTATTATATAGAATACAGTAAGCAATACAAATTCTTTCATACATGTGACTTTACATAACAGTTTATACAAGTATTATGTGGTTAAACAGTTCAATCAATAGCGTCAGCAATGACGAATATGTGCAGGTAAGAGTCTCATAACTTTCCACAAACAGTAATACACAATAAATCAGTTTATACAAATATTCACATAAACGCTTTCCATAGCCCAAGAATAAGCAGTTGACAGTTCCAGCAGTAGCACCCAGCAATGGTCAACAGGTGCAAATATCAATAAGTAACATTTTTTCAATAGAAGCAGTCCATCAGTGGCACCCGCAATGTTGAGCAGGTGCAGACACCAACAAGTAACACCATTTCAGTAGAAGCAGTCCATTAGTGGCACCAGAAATGTTGATCAGGTGCACACAGCAACAGGTGACTTCATTTCCGTAGAAGCAATCCATCAGTGGCACCAGCAATGTTGATCAGGTGCAGACAGCAAGAAGCAACATCATTTCAGTAGAAGCAGTCCATCAGTGGTACCCAGCAATGTTGAGCAGGTACACACAGCAACAAGTCACATTTCTCAGCAGAAGCAGTTCCATAAAATCTAGTATCACTGATCACACTGTTCATCAGAGTTTATAAGCAGAAATTAAACATGTCCTAGTGGCACCAATCATGTAGAGAAGGTACAAGTAACAGTCCATAATTTTTTTACAATCACTGATCACACAGTTCATCAGCAGAAATTAAACATATCCTTGTAGCACCAATCATGTAGAAAAAGTGCAAGTAACAGTCCATACTATTCACCATAACTACTGAGACAGTTCAGTCATGAATAATAGTTTGAATGCACATACAATTTCTTTAACAAATTATTATCAATGCTCTTACACTAAACATACAAATCATAATAAACACACAAATGATATCAGGTAATTGTCACATTAACTATTACAGTACACAATAACAGTTAACCTATAATATTTATGGGTGTCAGTGCAAGCCACAACAAACAAGTGAAATAATATTTAGGAGATAGGTTGGGATCACTTCTCTGGGATTATAAAAGGAAAACACACAAAACACACTCACTCATCTTTCATCCACATTAGTGCTACTGTGTAATTGAATAGTGTTAACAGTGTAAATGCAATTCTGTCAAAATTTTATGTTCATCATGTGTATCAAATAGTAGTGGCAGCAATGTATAACAGTCAATAATAGTTAGTCAACGTCATAGTCATCATGTCAAGACCAATGTTTGCCAAGCCAGATCAAATTGTACTGTTGCTGAACAACTGTCAGTGAGCCAAGATATGCAAATACTTCCTCTCTACAAAAAAAAGTGTATACTGCTTATTGATTTAACAAAGTGTGTGTAGGCAATCTTCTTTCTACTTGAGTGTTCTAGTCTGCCATCTTCATCCTCCTTGTTCCATATGGACCAACAAAAAAAATATGCTCCTCACTTACTTTACCTCTTATCCACCAAAACTCCAATAATCATCACTTAATCTTAATACTTCAATAATACATCATTTACCTTACCTCTTGTCCACGAAACTCGAATAATCATCAACTTCACATAATCTCAATACCTCAATAATACGTCGATACATATAAACCTCAGCACCAATATCATTTCACTTCCATAACAACTCTTTCCTCTAGTCAGTCTCCTCGAACAAGTACAGATAAAATCCTAGTGCAACTTCAATTCAGCATCCCATACAATCCGAAGACACAGTGTCCACACACAACCTCTGTGTAATCCATCTGACCCAAATTTTCTACTCATTATAAATTATAAGATACATTTTGGTTCCTTGTCCATCATTAAATAAAAGAAATGCATACATGACCTCTAACAGACTTTAGTTCGAATATCTCTCAGTGATTAAGTACGATTACGGAGTGTGAATGATCATAATATTTCACAGTGTGTACACCACTTCAAGAATCAAAGCAGAAGCAAACATGTGGAGTATTTTTTGTGTCAAGTGTCACTTCCTATTTCAATTGCTCACGAAAAATGCAGTGTAATACTGTCAATGGTCTAAACCTAGTTTTGGTATGTCATGTCGTTAGCTTCCTTCCTATTAGCATAAATTTATACAGCTTCCATAAAACCTCAGCTCATGTGACTTCTATGACTTTCTTGTACTAATGTCGTTCGTCGAATTATAGCAGTTCATTTTCTTATCTTAAATATATAAGGCACTGAGCGTAAGCAAAACAAGCAATAGCGAGTAAATATACCAGTAGAGAACAGAATGTCAACAAGTGGATGCAGCACAATTCTTACAACGAGGCTCTGCCAAGTGAACAATCTATAATTAATACAATAGTGTGACCTATACTCTATGTACGTACACAGTATATCAGCATTTCTATATACTAAATTGAAGAGTAGTTATGACAACAAAACAGAAATGTGTAAATATGCAATCCATAAGCAAGGCAGCAAATATGTTATCTATCATAATAAACAGGTCATTAGCATCATATCAGCATAAGCAAATAAATGTTTATATGTAATCTTAATAAGTAAACATGAAGGCGCAAGCAGATAAATCACAAAGTATAACTTACATATCTAACCACATCAGCACAATTAATCAGGTGACAATTATAATTTAAATAAATAAGCACAGCAGGCACATAATAGAAAAATATGACATCAGTGAAAAAGCATAGCAGCCAAGTGATGCATAATATACACAAGTAATAACACTGTTCATTAATCAATAATTGTCAAAATCAGCAAATGTACACAAGCACGTCGCTTCACAAGTAAATTCATAGAACATGAAATTTAGCACAAAGTATGAATCACGTAATCGCAAGCAGCAAATTACGTCTAAAGTACGTACCTAAGTGGAATTATGTTACCTGAAAAATAAACTCAATTAATCGTTACCTTTTTAGTTTATTAGTTTCATCTTCGAAATTACATTCTTCCTGAAATTTTCTCGATAGTAAGTCCTCTTAACGTCGGACACACACAGAATTTACCTGAAGGTCTTAAATATTTTACACACCGTATCCTGAAAAATACTGAACGTTAATAACATAATTTATGAAGTCCTTATAGCTTTATACAGAATTTAGTCGGAGAAATTAGACTGTGTATTTGTTTACGTCTGTCAGTGCATTCGCACTGAGCGCTCGATCAGCTGTAGGCGCATGACGTAGAAAGTGATTGTTTGCGGTTAACGACTGCCTTGTGCGGCGCGCCGACTTGACTGTTGCTTTGAGTATGTGCCGCTGCCAAAACACAGCGCGGTATACTTGTATTCTCTGCGTGTTTACATGTAGCTGTTAGTTTCTCACAAGTATGTCATTCCACAAAATTTTTTTTAAAAAGTATATCATTCCACAAAAATTTTGGAAACTACGAACCTCACGTTTTGTGGTAGGAACAGCGTAATTACGAATAGCGTCTAGTTTCTCTGGATCAGGAAGAATACCTTCTGTAGAAATAATGTGACCGAGAAATTTCACCTGAGAACGACCAAATTCAGATTTTTCCAAGTTCACTGTCATGCCAACTCGTGCAAAAATACGTAACAATGAATCCAAAATTTTGTTGTGCTCACTCCAAGAATGTTTAGCAATAAGAATGTCGTCAACATATGAAGTAATATTGTCACGAAGATAAACAGGTAAGATTTCGTTTAAACTACGAATGAATGCTGCAGAAAATATAGTAAGTCCAAACGGTAATTTCCAAAGTCACTTTCGGGTAAAACAGTCAAATCTGGTTATTCTTTACCTACTGTCTAGGTAGATGGATAGTAGAAGAGTTGTTTTTATAGATACAAAGAATAGTGAAAGAGTAGGCAGCGGTGCAGAAAACTAAAAGGGAAATAACACCACTACAGCTCGGGGCCCTATGCTCGCTACGGCACATATTCACTTAGAGTAGTGAATCCCCTGAGGACTTTTATAGCTGCACATAAATTTCATTTTGTGACTCAGTGGCAAATCTGGCGGAAGTGCGCACGTAAATCGATCCAACCATGAACATGGACGTATGTCATTCCTAGAATTGCAAAAGATCTTAAATTTCCGAACAGTCAAGAAGTGTTTACAGTCAAAGCTTCCGCCTCGCGGCGACAAAGACCTACCGCGTCTGTCCCAGTCCCAATGTCGATTATTGTCAAGTTCCCGCGCCTGGCGCTCTCTTGTTACATCCCGTAAATGAAACAAATTACTTTCTTCAAAGCCCTCTGCTATCTGTGATTCTAAATTTCTTTTGCTGTCTTTTCCTACAATTTCACCTTCGATTTGTTTGACTTGCTTTCGTAATGCCTCAACTTCCCTTTTAACGCGTTCATTAATTTTTTCCTGATTTTCAACATGCTTATTTATGTTCTGGTACTCTTCGGTTTCTGCAAATGGTAATGGAGCTGTATCATCTGAATCTCTGTCCCCATGTAAACTAAGACTTGTCAATTTATCTGAAATCTCCTCAACTCTTTCCGATAAGTCACCTACTTTTTCTTTCTGTTTACCTACGTCTTCCGTAAGTGTCGCGACTCGGGTTTCAGTGTTGACACATTTGGTAGTTAACTGTTCATATTGTTGTGTTAGGTTATTTAATCTGTCATTTGGTACGGATTCCTCGATTCTCTCAAATATTTCTTCCTTATCGTGTGCACGTTGTAAATTTAACTCTGAAAATTTTTGTACTATCACGCGATCTCTTTCTTCCTGTTCTCTATCTTGTTCCCTTTGTCTAATCTCTACTGCAATTAATCTATTATTGTGAGAATTCAAAATCGGTTGTACTTCTTCTCTAATTTCTTTCTTTAAATCATCTTTCATGTTTTTGAAACATGTCCCTATTCGTGAATCTAACCGTGTTTCCAGTGTTCCCATATCAGTTTTTAATTCAGATCGTAAAATTCCCATCTGTGATCCCAGTGAGTCAAACCGTGCTTCCATTGTTCCCATTTGTGAGTCCAACCGAGATCCCAAATTTAATATTGCACCCATCAACTGCTCCATATTAAATGGATCAAAATTCTTTTCGCCCCTAACATTTCCCGCAAAACTAACTTCCTTCTGCATAGCCATAAAGCTATCTGTGTTCGATACAATTCCAGAATCTTCTGCCGTTAATCTCGGATTCTGTGAATTTTCTGATTGAGAAAAATTTTGAAGTGGTTCCGGACTATTTTCCCGACTTATTACATTGTTTTCAACTCCATTATTCATCATACTGTTGTCCTGTGTTGGCGAGTTCGCCATGTCAACAATTTCGTCTTTCTCACTATTCATCATGTTTGTCTTTTTCATTGATCGCGTAATCATTTACAAAATATACAAAACTCGTCACTGTACGAAAATTATACACAATAAGACTTTATCTCCAACAATACCATTCACATGAAATGTTTCCCTCAATCACGATTAACGAACAATTGAAATAATTGCATTAAGTCGTCAAACGCGTATACAAGACAACAAATCAAATTCAGAGAAAAAATACCATTATAAGAATGACAATTACCAAATCTACACATGCAAAATAGACTATAATTACTAAACTACAAATTACTACAACAATGCTACTGTCTACTATTTTTACAATCAGAAGAATTCCAAGGGACGATCCGAAGCAGCGGTCGCCACGTGCATGGGGGCTTAATTAAAATAAATGCAAATAATTTTAATTTTTTTTCCAGGTTCGTATCCTGGCAGGGTCGCCACGTGCATGGGGGCTTAATTAAAATAAAATGCAAATAATTTTAATTTCTGCTTTAGTAGCTGTTTGTCCGATTACGAAGTCTCGTAAACGGTTGGCCCTGACTAGTATTATTACGCAATCTGACTGCTTAGAACAATAACAAAGAATAAAATGAAAATTTTCATTAACACAATTAATTAATTAAGTCCCCAGCAACTATAAAACCAACGCAACAACAAGCACAAGAGTAACTGTTCTGTGTGTGGGAGTGTGACTCAACGTACGCATCTGGCACGGTTCTTCTTCAACAACACAAGAATTTTTAAATAACATTTATACTGAATTAATTAAAGGAAATAAAAATACCATAATTACTCAAGAGAACCACAATTACACTCTAATCCATGAACACAAGCCAGATGCTTTGTTGACTGAACCTGTAATGACGCATTATTTAAAACATGGAAATAATGAAAAATAAATCAAGTTTCGTTACCTTCATATATTGACCAAAATCACTCTCATAATTACAATATATCTCCACACCGACTCGCTATTACAACATCTCAACAAGAATTTTTCAGTATCACATCTCAGCAAGCACATCTCAACACGAACTGACTACTACGAGCTCTCCCCAAGCACTGACTTCTAGCACATCTCAATAATGACTGTGCCAGTGGAGGCGGCGGAACAATGCTCTCTAGCGATCTCTGGCGCTGTGGCTCAGTGTAGCCACCTTTCAACAGGCTACAAAATCGAGATATTAGAGAAGCACTAAAATTTTTTAGTCTAAATGATTGAATTATGGAGTATAGGAGAAAATAAAACGGACAGTTAGAAAGAATGGAGAATGACAGACTCCCCTTAATGGCTAGAACATATAAACGTCAAGGAAGAACAGATACAGGAAGACCCTGGCAACGATAGATACTGTAACAGATAATTTCTCATAATACCCGAAGAGAAGAAGAAAATTATGACCCACTCTACCAGCTCTTTCATTTTTTACATTCATTTCAAATCTATAACATTCATATAATTTATATGCTGTTTCGGAAAATACCTTTTGTCTGTCTGGATGATTTGAAAATGCGTTCAGGTAACCTGAAGCTGGCCATTACTTGAATAAAAAGTAAATTTTTGAACTTAAGTTGTTTCTGTATCGATCTGGTTCACGTCTGTCATAGTGTCTTCGATTATTACTGCAAGTCCCATGGAAGTCGAAGTGACCGTCCTCCATAGCATAATACCTCCCCCATTGACTTGCATCCATAGGCTATTGCATGTTTCGATCAGCTATTCGCCTGAATGGCATAATTTGCGCACGACCACAAATTTGATGCAAAGAAAACACGATTGATCTCATTGAAGGACACGCTTGCATTTATTAAATCTCGGTGATCCCTTGTCCACTTTTCCATTAATCAAATCTCGATGATCCCTTGTACACGTTTGCATTAATAAAATCTCGAAGATCCCGTGTCCAGGTTTCCATTAATCAAATCTCGATGATCCCGTATCCACGATCCCATTAATCAGATTTCGATGATCCCTTTGTCGTTGGGTCAGAATGAAAACATGTAGAGGTTGTCTCTTGCGGAGTCCCCATTCGAGAATGCGAGTTGAACGTTGTACTGGGAATACTTGTGCTGCATCAACGTTTACTCTGTCGCCAGATCGTCACACGTCACCGGCCCTCCTCCTTTACAGAGCAGCAAAGCCTCAGACCTCTATGTTCTGTAATGAGGCTTGTGCCTTGGCACCTGCTCATAGACTCACTGTCCTCCAACCACTTATCGTAGATGCACATGACAGCAGTACGCGAACAGTCAACCAACCTCACCAGTTTCGAGATGGTCGTACTAGGGCGCCTGACCGTAATAATTTACTCTTTGTCGGTTTCGCTTCTGTCAGTGGATTTCCCCATTTGCAGACGGTATCGTCGCTAGGCTGATTCCCCATTCGTTTCTGCTGTGTTTTAATACTTTCCGTATCGTGTCCCGTCTCCCACAACGTCACTTGGTAGCGTTGAGTATCGTGGTATCAGTTACATTTTTGCTTATTAGTGTGGACAAGAATGAAAAATGCTCTTATCATAACACAAAAAAGGGTGATATGTAAAAGAAAGGAACTAGCTTTCCCACTTAAATGGCAACTCCAAAGAGCTTTGAATTAAAACGTCTTGACATGTTCGCGCTTTTTTTGCTTCTTGGTAGTAGTGTCCATGTGATATAATGCATCGTGCCAGGTGAAGTAACACGATACACGACGTCATGTCGTATAACATGACACATGCTATCATGTCATACAAAAAGCGCGAACATTTCAAGATGTTTTGATGTAAATGTCTTTGAAGCTGTCAGATAAGTCCATTCGTAAGTTTCCTTCTTTCATGTCCTTAACTCTGCCCAGGATATAGTCGCCTTTTTGTGCTATGATACGAGCAATTTCCATTCTGGTCCTCAGCTTTTACCCTGCCACGGATTTGACAATTATACTACCATAGCTTGGCAATCGACGTAGATTGTTGCTGAATCTGGCGCAGACCCTGCGTAGCTTTTTTTATTGTCTTTCGAACCATGTTGTTTATTTACTAAATAAAAGTCGCCAGACAGCGGTTTACTTCCAGAAGTTATTTTATTTGGACAATCATGTTGCCCATTTATTTTCTTTTGGGCCTGAAGCATGGTATAAGTATTGTAATGATATATTAAAATAAAAGACAGTAACGTACCAGAATTCTGCTATAATTGTTATTTGCTTGACGTTTTACGTTAGCGGCAGTCCTACTTCGGCATTGTCGCCACCTTCAGGCTACCTAAAACCAAATACGCTTCGTTAAAAGTTGTAACATTGTAACTATTAACAATTTTGTTCTACTGTGTTGGTCCTTACTTCCTTATTGCATCGTGGCGCTGTCGCTGTCTTTTTGGCATTATTGCTGCATAGAGCGATCCTAACTACAGCCAAGTTTTTAAATGTTTATCTTACTCTCTATTAACTGCTCTTTTTCGCAAATAGAAGCCAGGTCTTTTATCCAATTTATATGCTGTAGTGGTTTTGACAGCTACGATTGACAACTAATACTCCGATGCTGTATGATTCAAATTAGTTTATTCACGTGTCCATGTATCACAGTTATCTAAGGCGTGGTGTTATAATCTTTGTTATGTTTTTGTTGTGTGAATATATCTATGTTTTTATTTTATTACAACTAACTTTGCTGAACGGCTGAAAGCAAGGGGAAACTACAGCCGTAATTTTTCCCGAGGACATGCAGCTTTACTGTATGATTAAATGATGATGGCGTCCTCTTGGGTAAAATATTCCGGAGGTAAAATAGTCCCCGATTCGGATCTCCGGGCGGGGACTACTCAAGAGGACGTCGTTATCAGGAGAAAGAAAACTGGCATTCTACGGATCGGAGCGTGGAATGTCAGATCCCTTAATCGGGCAGGTAGGTTAGAAAATTTAAAAAGGGAAATGGATAGGTTAAAGTTAGATATAGTGGGAATTAGTGAAGTTCGGTGGCAGGAGGAACAAGACTTTTGGTCAGGTGATTACAGGGTTATAAATACAAAATCAAATAGGGGTAATGCAGAAGTAGGTTTAATAATGAATAAACAAATAGGAGTGCGGGTTAGCTACTACAAACAGCATAGCGAACGCATTATTGTGGCCAAGATAGACACAAAGCCCATGCCTACTACAGTAGTACAAGTTTATATGCCAACTAGCTCTGCAGATGATGAAGAAATTGATGAAATGTATGACGACATAAAAGAAATTATTCAGGTAGTGAAGGGAGACGAAAATTTAATAGTCATGGGTGACTGGAATTCGTCAGTAGGAAAAGGGAGAGAAGGGAACATAGTAGGTGAATATGGATTGGGGGGAAAAAATGAAAGAGGAAGCCGCCTTGTAGAGTTTTGCACAGAGCATAACTTAATCATAGCTAACACTTGGTTCGAGAATCATAAAAGAAGGTTGTATACCTGGAAGAATACTGGAGATACTAAGAGGTATCAGATAGATTATATAATGGTAAGACAGAGATTTAGGAACCAGGTTTTAAATTGTAAGACATTTCCAGGTGCAGACGTGGATTCTGACCACAATCTATTGGTTGTGAACTGCAGATTGAAACTGAAGAAACTGCAAAAAGGTGTGAATTTAAGGAGATGGGACCTGGATAAACTGAAAGAACCAGAGGTTGTAGAAACTTTCAGGGAGAGCATAAGGGAACAATTGACAGGAATGGGGGAAAGAAATACAGTAGAAGAAGAATGGGTAGCTCTGAGGGATGAATTATTGAAAGCAGCATACGATCAAGTAGGTAAAAAGACGAGGGCTAATAGAAATCCTTGGGTAACAGAAGAAATATTGAATTGATGAAAGGAGAAAATATAAAAGTGCAGTAAATGAAGCAGGCAAAAAGAAATACAAACGTCTCAAAAATTAGATCGACAGGAAGTGCAGAATGGCTAAGCAGGGATGGCTAGAGGACAAATGTAAGGATGTAGAGGCTTCTCTCACTAGGGGTAAGATAGATACTGCCTACAGGAAAATTAAAGAGACCTTTCGAGAGAAGAGAACCACTTGTATGAATATCAAGAGCTCAGATGGAAACCCAGTTCTAAGCAAAGAAGGGAAAGCAGAAAAGTGGAAGGAGTATATAGAGGGTCCATGCAAGGGCGATGCACTTGAGGACAATATTATGCAAATGGAAAAGGATGTAGATGAAGATGAAATGGGAGATACGATACTGTGTGAAGAGTTTGACAGAGTACTTAAAGACCTGAGTCGAAACAAGGCCCCCGGGAGTAGACAACATTCCATTAGAACTACTGACAGCCTTGGGAGAGCCAGTCCTGACAAAACTCTACCATCTGGTGAGCAAAATGTATGAGACAGGCGAAATACCCTCAGACTTCAAAAAGAATATAATAATTCCAATCCCAAAGAAAGCAGGTGTTGACAGATGTGAAAATTACCGAACTATCAGTTTAATAAGTCACAGCTGCATAATACTAACGCGAATTCTTTACAGACGAATGGAAAAACTGGTAGAAGCCGACCTCGGGGAAGATCAGTTTGGATTCCGTAGAAATGTTGGAAAACGTGAGGCAATACTAACCTTACGACTTATCTTAGAAGAATGATTAAGAAAAGGCAAACCTACGTTTCTAGCATTTGTAGACTTAGAGAAAGCTTTTGACAACGTTAACTGGAGTACTCTCTTTCAAATTCTGAAGGTGGCAGGGGTAAAATACAGGGAGCGAAAGGCTATTTACAATTTGTACAGAAACCAGATGGCAGTTATAAGAGTCCAGGGGCATGAAAGGGAAGCAGTGGTTGGGAAAGGAGTGAGACAGGGTTGTAGCCTCTCTCCGATGTTATTCAATCTGTATATTGAGCAAGCAGTAAAGGAAACAAAAGAAAAATTCGGAGTAGGTATTAAAATTCATGGAGAAGAAGTAAAAACTTTGAGGTTCGCCGATGGCATTGTAATTCTGTCAGAGACAGCAAAAGACTTGGAAGAGGAGTTGAACGGAATGGACAGTGTCTTGAAAGCTGGATATAAGATGAACATCAGCAAAAGCAAAACGAGGATAATGGAAAGTAGTCAAATTAAATCGGGTGATGCTGAGGGGATTAGATTAGGAAATGAGACACTTAAAGTAGTATAGGAGTTTTGCTATTTAGGGACCAAAATAACTGATGATGGTCGAAGTAGAGAGGATATAAAATGTAGACTGGCAATGGCAAGGAAAAGCGTTTCTGAAGAAGAGAAATTTGTTAACATCGAGTATAGATTTAAGTGTCAGGAAGTCGTTTCTGAAAGTATTTGTATGGAGTGTAGCCATGTATGGATGTGAAACATGGACGATAACCAGTTTGGACAAGAAGAGAATAGAAGCTTTCGAAATGTGGTACTACAGAAGAATGCTGAAGATAAGTTGGGTAGATCACGTAACTAATGAGGAGGTATTGAATAGGATTGGGGAGAAGAGAAGTTTGTGGCACAACTTGACTAGAAGGAGGGATCGGTTGGTAGGACATGTTTTGAGGCATCAAGGGATCACAAATTTAGCATTGGAGGGCAGCGTGGAGGTTAAAAATCGTAGAGGGAGACCAAGAGATGAATATACTAAGCAGATTCAGAAGGATGTGGGTAGCAGTAGGTACTGGGAGATGAAGAAGCTTGCACAGGATAGAGTAGCATGGAGAGCTGCATCAAACCAGTCTCAGGACTGAAGACCAGAACAGCAACAACAACTTTACTGAATCATACAGCTCGATTCGGGTTAGTCGCAATAAAACAAAAACACAGATATATACACACTACAGAAACATAATAAATATTACAATACCACGGCATAGATGACTGCTATACATAGACAAATGAATAAAGAAACTGTAACCATACGGCATCGCTATATTAGCTGTCAATCGTAGCTGTCAAAACCACAACAGTATACTCAAGCAATAAAAGATCTAGCTTACGTATGCTAACAACAGAAATTAGTAGACATTAAGATAAATATATAAAAACTTGACTGAAGTAGGAAACGCCCTACGCAGCAATAAGATTATAAGAGATCTACAGCGCCACAATGCAATATGGAAGTAAGTACTAGAACACTTTAAAACAAAATTGTTGTTAGTTTTCACGTTACAACTTTCAACGAATAGTATTTGGTTGCAGATAGCTTGAAGATGACGATAATGCCGAAATAGGCCTATCACTAGCGTAAAAGTTTAGCAATTAACAATTACAGCAGCATTCTGGTACATTCCCGTCGTTTGTTTTATTGTACTGTGTTTCCTGAGGTGGTCGTGAATTTAAAATTTAAAAGTGCCATGTAGTGGTAGTTATTGTATGAATTACTTGTGCGGTGCATCAAAGAGTAATCAAATGCATTGTGTTGCAATATATTCCATAGACATTCGAGATTATGAGTCTGAAGTCTTTATTCTTTTGTCGTCTTCTTCTGTTATTGTACTTGAAGAGAAAAGAGCGATTGTGTGAATTTCATCTTGCTGTAATAGTCTATGTGAGTTGAAAACGAAGAAAAAATATAGTTGTTTATAACATAAATTTGTGTACGGTATTCAATAATGTATATTCGTCAACCCTACTTGTTCTGAGTAGACGTGGCCTTAATGGAATATTGACCATTGTTTGGCGCCATACTAGAAAATAATTAGTACTTTTCTTTCAGCTCATCTTCGACTCGTACCACCGGTTAGGACACTAAACTTCCTTTTAGATTCTGCGAGCTATGTGGCCGCTACGAGTAATGTAATAGATTTCGCCTTCAGATTTTCTCAAGGTTGCGAGATAGCATCCCAGGCAGAAAGGGCTGGTCACAAGATTCTAGTTCTAATATAGGATGTCATCTGCAAAATATTATGCTTATTATCTTCTATTGGTATTCGAGACGAAATCATGATATGAAGTTACGGGTTTTATTAGTTCAAATTGAACTGGCATACGAAATATTATCTGGTATATATCTGTGAGGATTCAGGAGAGAGACAATTAATTATTTATGGTTCCGTAACCACCATGAGTACTGAGCTAGTTTGCTGTTTGCTGATCCACGTCGGGATAAATTAAATTGCATTACACTGTTTATAGTATTATTAGAGTTATTTATCTTTTGTTCTGACGTCGCTTTATTAAAAGCTATCAAAGCAGATATAATAAATTTAAAATTTTACTAAAGTACATTCCATTATTATGTCATTACAAGTCGCCTATGTGGTGGCAACGGGTAAAGCTTTCACAAAACCATAGGATGAAGATTACTTACATGTATTTCTATTTCTTCTTACAAAATTTGATGCGATGCGCACAAGTCTGAAACATGTACGTAGGGCGTAAAAAAACATGCACAGTTTTTTTTTTCTTTTGTACGTAAAATTCGAATGAAGCTAGATATATGAAAGAGAGCTGTCAATTTTATCTTAAGAATGTATTTTTCAATTATTTGATACACTTTATACCGTTAACGTAAGAACGAATTTCACTTGCACCATTTATCTCGGTTTTGAACCATCGTATCTCGACAATGGACAAATAAGAGTCGATAACAAAAATTCGTTTTGACTGTACCCATTTATCTACCTTCGTGCAACGTTTGAACCGTATAAGTATAAATTGTGGAAGCATTCCACTTCAAAAAGCTCCCAAATATTTTTTTCATTTCGAATTCGAACGAACCAAGATTATTTTAAACGACTAACAGAAATCCTGTACCAAGGTCCAATACACTGTTGTACCAAATTTGAAGATCAATCTCACTCCAAGCCGGAGTTACGTAATGGTGATCGTGTTTGGACGTAAAATCCGAACGGTACACATACATTTGGTGCCCTTACCTGTGCAGTAATTTCAGCTCAGATAAAATTTTTTGCAAAAGGAATCAATCGATTGGCACAGTTTTACTGGACGCCGTCTCCTGTTCCTCGTTTAAACCTTTCTTAATATACACTGAAGAGTCAAAGAAATTGGTACGCCTGCCTAATATCGTGTATTAATTGAATCGGATGGTTAGGGCCCCCCGTCGGACAGGCCGTTCGCCGCGTGCTGCTCTTTCAATTTGACGCCACATCGGCGACCTGAAGTCGATGAGGATGATAGTACGATGATGAGACAGCACAACACACAGTCCCTGGGTGGAGAAAATTCCCCAACCCAACCGGGAATCGAATCCAGGCCCTCAGGATTGACAACCCGTCACGCTGACCATTCAAATACCGGGGTCGAACAATATCGTGTAGGGTCCCCGTGATCACACAGACGAGCCGCAACACAACGTGGCATGGACTCGACTAATGTGTGAAGTAGTTCTGGAGGGAATTGACACTATGAATCCTGCATTTCTGTCCATAAATCCATAAGAGTACGAGGGGGGTGGAGACCTCTTCTGAACAGCACGTTGCAAGGCATCCCAGATACGCTCAACAATGCTCATGTCTGGGGAGTCCGGTCGCCAGTGGAAGTGCTTAAACTCAGAAGAGTGTTCCTGGAGACACACTGCAGTAATTCTGAACATGTGGGGTGTCGCATTGTCATGCTGCAATTAGCCAAGTTCCTCAGAATGCACAGTGGATATAAGCGAATGCAGGTGAACAGAGAGGATGCCTACGTACGTCTCATCTGTAGGAGTCGTATGTAGACGTATCAGTGGCCACGTATCACTCCAACTGCACAGGCCCCACACCATTACAGAGCCCACACCAGGTTGAACAGCCCCTTGATGATGTGCAAGGTCTATGGATTCATGAGGTTGTCACTAGACTCGTCCACGTGCATCCGCTCGATGCCATTTGAAACTCGTCGGACCAGATAACATGTTTCCAGTCATCAACAGTTCAGTGTCGGTGTAGACGAGTCCAGGCAAGGCGTAAAGCTTTGTGTCGTGCAGTCATCAAGATTACACGAGTGGGCCTCCGGTTCCGAAAGCCCATATCGGTTATGTTTCGTTGAATGGTTCGCACTCTGAGACTTGTTGATAGCCTAGCATTAAAATCTGCAGCAATTTGCGGAAGCGTTGCACTTCTGTCACGTTGAACGATTCTCTTCGATCGTCGTTGATTCCGTTCTTGCAGTATCTTTTCCCGGCTACAACGATGTCGAAGACTTCATGTTTTACCGGTTTCCTGATATTCAGCTTGCACTCGTGAAACGGTCGTACTGGAAAATTCGCACTTCATCGCTACCTCGGAGATGCTGTGTCCCATTGCTCGTGCGCCTACTATTACACCACGTTCAAACTGACTTAAATGTTGATAATCCGTCATTGTAGCAGCAGTAGGCGATTTAGAAACTGCGCCAGACACTTGTTGTCTCACATAGGCGTTGCCGACGGCAGCGCCTTATTCTGCCTGTTTACCTGTCTCTGCATTTGAATACGCATGCCTGTACCAGTTTCCTTGGCGCTTCAGTGTATTATAACTACGGTAAGATGTTCGATTGCCTATAGAAATGGCCGCTAGTCCGGATTAAACCGAAAACTTTCATCCGATGTTCCTTACTCAAATACCTTGCGCTGTAACGATTAATAATTTCATTTTTCTTATAGCACCAGATTCAAACACATTCGTAGTAGAAAATATAATAGGGGAGATTAGGGTGCATACCGAGTCAACCCTACACAACACTCGTAGGGAGTAAAATTGAAAATAATATTTATGTGAAGCACCCTTGCCGCCCCTACCCCACACCCCTCACGGTGTGTAGAGATACTGGGGTATTTCTAGTACGAATAGGCTTTCGAAACAAAGAAATTAGGGTCAAGATGTCAGGGGGGTGCTAAGCGGAGTATCATACGATCACGACTTTATTTTCTCTTCACCTCATAGGCCAGCCCGTGGAGTGCACGATTAGCTGAAACAATTAGGTGGTCGAGTGCAGTTGCGTGCAGGTGCGAGTGAGCGCTGCGCAGATTGGGGACGTGCGTGCGGAGGGCGCGGCACGTAATGAAGGCGTCTCTTACTGGGTGTCGGCTGATTTGCATAATTAATCGCCGGCGCCGCAGGCAGCACGCGGTCAGTCCGCGGAGGCGGCCGGGACGTGGCGTGGCGTGGCGGCTATCTGCGCGCCGCGGTGACAGCCGCGCCGTCACGGGGCACGCCACGCTACGTCACGTCTCCAGCGGGAGGCGGAGGCGGCGGCGGTTCGGCCAGCCAGCAGGGTGTCCTGGCGCTGTTTCGCCACTCTGCCGTCTGTTATTCTCAACACATAGGATTTCAGGTCCCCTAAGTGAATCAATAACTTAGGCACGTCCAAGTCGTACTAAATGTGTCAGAGACAGAGCACCTCGTGTTCGTGCTGCTAATATGGCTAGTACACCGTTCCTTTGTTACATATTTCTGCGAGCTTCCAACAGGAGCGACTTATTTACAGATACCTGTGTAGTTACTAGATTATTTTTTCTTAATTTCCTGCGTGTTAGAGTGCTTACTAGCCACAACCCGTTATATTAATAACAGCGTAATGTACGGTACCGCCGTTGTTATTGACCCTCGTATCATACAGTCTTTTGTTTTGGTTAGTTTAATAAGTCACAGCTGCAAAATACTAACGCGAATTCTTTACAGAAGAATGGAAAAACTAGTAGAAGCCGACCTCGGGGAAGATCAGTTTGGATTCCGTAGAAATGTTGGAACACGTGAGGCAATACTGACCCTACGACTCATCTTAGAAGCTAGATTAAGAAAGGGCAAACCTACGTTTCTAGCATTTGTAGACTTAAAGAAAGCTTTTGACAATGTTGTCTGGAATACTCTCTCTCAAATTCTGAAGGTGGCAGGGGTAAAATACAGGGAGCGAAAGGCTATTTACGAGGGCCGTTCAGAAAGTAACCTCCGGTTGATTTAAAAAAATACACCAAGTTAAATAAAAATATTTTGATATATACATCTTAAAACTACATCTTTGCATTATTTTTCTACATAGTCTCCATAGCGATTGAGGCACTTATCGTATCTCTTCACAAGCTTTGAAATTCCTTCTGCATAAAAATCACCCGCTTGTGCCTGGAGCCAGCCTGTGACCGCATCTTTGAGCTCTTCGTCGTCATCAAACCGCTGTGACCCGAGCCATTTCTTCAAATGCATGAAGAGGTGATAATCACTTGGCGCCAGGTCTGGGCTGTAAGGTGGATGGTTGATAACGTCCCACTTGAAGGACTCAAGAAGGGCCGTTGTTCTGCGAGCAGAGTGAGGACGGGCGTTATCGTGCAAAAAAACGATACCGGAAGTCAGCATACCACGGCGTTTGTTCTGTATAGCCCATCGTAACTTTTTTATTGTTTCACAGTACACGTCTTGATTAATGGTCGTACCACGTTCCATGAATTCAACCAACAACACCCCTTTGGCATCCCAAAACACCGTTGCCATCAGTTTTCTGGCAGAAAAATCTTGCGAGGCTTTTCTCGTCCACTTTTAAATAAACGTACCCATTCACGGACAACTCCTTCACTCATAACTCTTGGTCCGTACACGGCACAAAGCTCACGATGAATAGCTGCTGCAGAATATCCTTTGGCTGTAAAAAACCTTATTACAGCACGCACTTCACATTTGGCGGGGTTTTCTATTGCAGCACACATTTCAAACTGCCACAAAAACTAAACTAGCGCAGGTACGACGTTCACTCGACCACGGCTTGATGCCGACTGACCTGTTGAGTGCGTGAACGCACAGATGGCGTCGCTACTCCCCCCACAACCCGAACTGTGACCAATCGGAGGTTACTTTCTGAACCAGTTATAAGAATCGAGGGGCATCAAAGGGAGGCAGTGGTTGGGAAGGGAGTGAGACAGGGTTGTAGCCTATCCCCGATGTTATTCAATCCGTATATTCAGCAAGCAGTGAAGGAAACAAAAGAAAAACTCGGAGTAGGTATTAAAATCCATGGAGGAGAAATAAAAACTTTGAGGTTTGCCGATGACATTTTAATTCTGTCAGAGACAGCAAAGGACTTGGAAGAGCAGTTGAACGGAATGGATAGTGTCTTGAAAGGAAGATATAAGATGAACATCAACAAAAGCAAAACGAGGATAATGGAATGTAGTCGAATTAAGTCGGGTGATGCTGAGGGAATTAGATTAGGAAATGAAACTCTTAAAGTAGTAAAGGAGTTTTGCTATTTGGGGACCAAAATAACTGATGATGGTCGAAGTAGAGAGGATATAAAATGTAGACTGGCAATGGCAAGGAAAGCGTTTCTGAAGAAGAGAAATTTGTTAACATCGAGTATAGATTTAAGTGTCAGGAAGTTATTTCTGAAAGTATTTGAATGGAGTGTAGCCATGTATGGAAGTGAAACATGGACGATAAATAGTTTGGACAAGAAGAGAACAGAAACTTTCGAAATGTGGTGCTACAGAAGAATGCTGAAGATTAGATGGGTAGATCACATAACTAATCAGGAAGTATTGTATAGGATTGGGGAGAAGAGATGTTTGTGGCACAACTTGACTAGAAGAAGGGATCGGTTGGTAGGACATGTTCTGAGGCATCAAGGGATTACCAATTTAGTATTGGAGAGCAGCGTGGAGGGTAAAAATCGTAGAGGGAGACCAAGAGATGAATACACTAAGCAGATTCAGAAGGATGTAGTTTGCGTTAGGTACTGGGAGATGAAGAGGCTTGCACAGGATAGAGGAGCATGGAGAGCTGCATCAAACCAGTCTCAGGACTGAAGACCACAACAACAACAGTGTAGCTCAGTGTCGGTTAGACCGTCAGTGAGAGAGCACTTCGAACTCCTGCTGCTAATAAGCCTAGTACGTCGTTGGTTTGTTACATATTTTTATGAGCTTCAAACCCGAGCGACTGCATTTATGGATAGGAACTGTGATTGCTGTGTACAGATGCGAGGTGAGTTGGCGACCCTTCGGTCACAGCTCCAGGCTGCATTGGTATCCGTCACAGAGCTTTGTGCCTGCTGCCAAGAGGCAACACGGTCGGGGGTCGGACGCGGGGATGCGAGGGATGTCGAGCAAGTCCCACGTTTCCCCCGATCGGTCCACTGCTGTGCCTGCCCCAGGTACTCCCTTCACTGAGGTTGACTCCTCACTCGTGGTCGAGTGGTAGATCATTCGGAAGTCTGGCAGGCAGCGAAAAGCTTCCCGAGGGGCCGATCGTAGGGACTCCTGGGTTCGTTTGACGAACAGGTTTCGGGCGTTATCTGTGCCTGACAATGTCTCTATGTCAGATGCAGCGTGTAAAACTCTACATATTGATCGATGAGAGTATTGTTGTTGTTGTTGTTGTTGTGGTCTTCAGTCCTGAGACTGGTTTGATGCAGCTCTCCATGCTACTCTATCCTGTGCAAGTCTCTTCATCTCCCAGTACCTACTACAGCCTACATCCTTCTGAATCTGCTTAGTGTATTCATCTCTTGGTCTCCCTCTACGATTTTTACCCTCCACGCTGCCCTCCAATACTAAATTGGTTATCCCTTGATGCCTGAGAACATGTCCTACCAACCGATCCCTTCTTCAAGTTGTGCCACAAACTCCTCTTCTTCCCAATTCTGTTCAACACCTCCTCATTAGCTATGTGATCTACCCATATAATCTTCAGCATTCTTCTGTAGCACCACCACGATGAGAGTATACCGAACGAAACAGGCGTAATGAACGTATGTCCAGAAATGCATAGTTTCCACGCTATCGAATATATATTCATTCACACATTGTTACAGAGACTGCGTTCTAATACACGATGTTCCACGCAGCCAGATACAGCATGTATGGTTTCCTCCAAGAGGGTGGTTATGTTAATCATATGTCATGCCCTTCCATAGTCATTGGAAATGTTTTGTCCGATTCACTTCTCTTACTGACTTACCTTGTACTGGATGTGATACAGAGTTGCACACAATAGTTCCCTGTTCGAATCAATAGCTTCCAGACATGGTATTTACTTACGGAAAAGCGGCCCGCAGCAAGATTGTATCAGATTACCTATCTCTGCCAACAACAACCACAGCATTCAATGTTTGCAACAGTGTTTCACAGTTTGTCTGAGACAAGGTGCATCCAGGAAGATGGGAATCATAAAGGACGTACCCGAAATGTTGGGACACCAGACTTGGAGGAAAATGTGATTAACACTGTGTAAGTAGGCTGTTTAGGTTTTAGATATTATTTTCAGTGTTATGTTAATGTGTTCTCTTATTTTTGCTCTTCAAATTGTGTTTTTCTGTGTTGTCGTGTGAAATACTGTGACAATAATGGCGTGTGAAAAACGTAATACTAGGCTCCAAAGTAAACTGAGAAATGACAGTGAAAACGAAAGCAGTGTGTTAGCGCCACCGAGTAATGAATTAACTGATGTTCAAAGTAGTAATTTGGTAATTATGCATAGGGAAATGGAGCGGGCGGCAAACAATGGCGTGGACAGTGAAACAATTAGTGAAGAGGGAAGCATTATCGATCGATCGGTCGGCAACAGCTCGCCTCAGGAATCGGGAATGACAGGACACAATTTTGCAAACATTGTAGATTCAGGTTTTGGGTCCTCACCGTTTTCTCAAATAAGTCAAGACACATTTTCTGCTTGTCAAAATGTGAATGTTTCCGGTGCAAATTCACTGCCGAAAAGCACTGAGGAACATGTTCCAGACACCAGTGCATTGTTATTACAATTAATACAACAAATGGGACAAACACAACAAAAGCATCAAAAGTTTGACACAATGGAACCAAATCTTCGAAAGTTAGACACAGTGGAACAAAATCTTAAAAAGTTATACACAATGGAACAAAATCAGAGACAAACACAGCAAAAGCTTCAAAAGTTAGACACCACACTTGAACAAACACGTGAAGATTTAACTAGTGAGTTACATAACATTGAATCGAAATGTCAAAAAGTCTGTAATGACGTAAAAACACAAATTTGTGAGCATTTTCAACCCATTTTTTCGCGGCATGAAAATGCATTACAGAATCACGAAGCAGCCATAAAAGAATTGCAAACCATTGTCCATGAAAATCACGACACCTTGCAAGCTAAAATTGACACAGTTGCATCTACCGATTCGGTTACGCAACTTGCAAAAACTCAGGAAAACTTAAAGGACACAGTAGATACTCTGAAACTTGGTTCAGAAAAACACACCGAGGAAATTAGTTCATTATCAGAGAAAGTAGCCGAACTTTCAGATCAGTTCACTAACTTATCTACAAAGGTAGATGATGATCTGAATGACACAAGACCTGTAGCCTTCACGGACACTGAAGAGTATGAACAAATTAGAAAATTCAAACAAAATTAAAATCAAATCAAGACACAGTACAAAAGAGAAATCCGGGAAGTACAAGATCAGCTGACACAGGTGATACAAGAATTACGTATTTCAGAGGACACTCGCGCTCCAACACTGGAAGAGGGACTTAGAAATACGGAAAAGCCGCAAAATAATAACACAGGGCATTTCGGAAGCTATGAAAGAAATTGGCAATGTGCACCGAATTTAGAGATGGAACGGCCGACACGACCTAACAATGACCGATATGCGACTCGCCGACATGATGATTTTGACTATAAGCTGTTCATTACTACACGTAAATTCAAAACGTTTAAGAATTCTGGCAACGACATTCATCCACAAGCATGGCTCCATCAATTCTCTCATTGTTTTCCTCCAAACTGGTCGTTAGAACACAGATTAGAATTTATGTGTGGCTACTTAGAGAATGAACCAGCCGTAAGAATGCGATCGGTCATTCACGATTGCCACAGTGAAGGAGAATTTTACCATGCCTTCCTCTCAGCATATTGGTCTCAAGCCACACAAGACCGAGTAAAACATGGCATCATAATGATGAAACATTTCGAACAATCTGAATTCTCCAGTCTTGTGAAATATTTTGAAGACATGTTGCACAAGAATCAGTACCTGTCAAACCCATACAGCCCCTCACAACTCATCCGCATTTGCTTAATCAAATTACCTGAACATTTACGACATATTATTTTAGCAGGACGTTGCAAAGAAGACATTGAAGCTTTTCAGGGACTCTTACAAGAATTAGAAATTGACACTGACAATCACGGAACGCAGAAACAGGAACATAACAATTACAGGTCACATCCGTCACAATTCCGCGATGAAAGAAATAATAACTGGATACGACAAGGCTATTCTTTCAACGTAAATCGTGACCGAAACAGACACCACCCGTATGACAACCGCTGGCAGAGTAGTAATAATTACAGGGAAAGATCACCTCTCCGCGGTAATGACTATCACAGAGACAATCAGAGAAACAGACAATTTGGGAACCAAAATAATTATTATTACGGGAGACAGAATAACTTTAGATGCAACGGTCCAGCGCGCAGTTACGATTCAGGGAGAAATTCTCCACCACGTGACCGACAAGAAAGAAACTATGGAATCTATCAACATGACGACAGACGATATGATCGTAACAACAGACCTGAATTGCATCAGAACTGGCGGGATTCAAACAGAGCTGGGCCCTCTCGGCAAGGCGAATTTGTAGAAGTTAGGTCTCCTAATCCCAGTAACGACGCGCGCCAACAAAGAGACAATAGGCAATGACTCATACCGCTGGCAGCCACAAAACGTACGTATGACTCTAACGACGCAGCTGCCGTAGCTAGTAATTACGTAAAAATGGAAGACATTAGGGACATCTTACTCCAGGAACACGACGTAAAACATAACGACATTGCATATCCTGTGATTCACATTACTGTAAATGACGTAAAATTTACGGCAGTACTTGACTCTGGCAGTCCCATTTCAGTAATTAGTGAAACAGCTTTTAGAAAATGCAACAAATCGAACGATTGCCCCACACTTCCGTTACGTAAGATTATATTACAAGGTGCAATCTTTGGAAAAAGTGTAGATGTACGCCAACAAACCAATTTAGAATTCTTTTGTCAAAGCCACAGCTTCTCTATGAGCTTTCTCATTGTTCCATTATTGTCGACGGAAATGATATTGGGAGTAAACTTTTTGAATGAATACAAAGCAAACTTAAACTTTCACGATGCTGAAATAAGTTTAGAAAAAGAAGGTAAGTCAGTAGCTTGGAAATTTGAAGATTCGCTCTCAAACCATGACGAAGAAATTAATCGGCTTTAACTCCTGTTAGACAACAGTTCGGAATTTTCGACGGAACTTGACACTAACAATCACTCTGCAAGTACTGACAAGGGTGATATCGATGGCGCATTTGATACTAATGAGTTAATTCAGAATAAAATTCAAACAATTGAGAATTGTAATGACAATGATAGGCAAGACCTTTTTGAGATTTTACAAGCACATTCCGCAGTTTTTACTCACAAAACAGGAACAATCAAGGGATTTCAATACCAATTTCGTGTTCGTGAGCATACTAAATTTTGTGTTAGACCATACGTAATTCCGGCGCATTATAGGGACCGTGTTGGAACAGAAGTAAAATCTATGCTTGACGAGGGCATTATTGAGCCTGCAGTAAGCTCATACAACAATCCATTACATGTCGTTGAGAAGAAAAATGGATCGATCAGGCTTGTCTTAGATTCGAGACAAATCAATACTATCATCATTCCTGAAACAGACAGGCCGCAAACGTTGGAAGAACTTCTTCAAAATTTTAATGGTGTAAAAGTGTTGTCTTCTATTGATCTCAGATCCAGCTTTTATCAGATCTAACTACATCCAGAATGTAGAAAATACACAGCTTTCCTTTGTTTCGGCGTTTGTTATCAGTTTCGGAAACTTCCATTTGGTTTGAACATTTCTTCGGCAGCATTCATTCGCGGGCTAAATTCCATATTACCTGAGTTCTTAAAACGTCACATCACCTTATATGTGGACGATATTCTAATAGCAGAAGCTTCATGGGAGCAACATAATCGCATCCTCAACAGTTTGTTACGTATTTTTGCAGAATCTGGAATTACAGTTAACTTGGAAAAGTCTGAATTCGGTAGGTCAAAGGTGAGGTTTTTGGGACATATTATTTCTTCTGAAGGTATTCGGCCGGATCCTGAAAAGTTAGAAGCAATCAGAGCCATTCCAGTTCCATCCACAAAAAAACAAGTCCGCAGTTTTCTAGGTCTCGTATATTTTTACCGTCGTTTTCTGAATATGCAAATTCTTGTTACACCAAAACTTTGTTCTCTCACTGGAAAAAATACTATTTGGAACTGGGACGAACAAGCAGAGTTGGAATTCAATTCTTTGAAAGAATCGCTACTTAACGCGCCAATACTAGCTCATCCAGATCTGTCACAAGATTTCTGCCTTAGCACGGATTCTTCTAAAGTCGGTCTTGGTGCCCATTTATTTCAAGAAGCCACAGAAAATGACACTACTGTTCAGAAAACCGTTGCTTTTGCTAGCCGAGTGCTAACAAAATCTGAAAAAAATTATTCCGTTACTGAATTAGAAGCTTTAGCTATCGTTTGGGCATTTAACAAATTCCGTTTCTTTCTTTCTGGTAAGCACGTAAAAGTATACAGTGATCATCGTGCATTACAATTTCTTATGTCTTCAAAATTAAATCATGACAGGTTAAAACGTTGGGCATTGTTTCTGCAAGAATTCCGCTTCACAATAGTCTACATTCCCGGCAAGGAGAACATTGTTGCGGACGCACTGTCACGCGCACCGGCTGGGCTTGAGAAAAGTAACACAGAAGGCAACCTCGAGAAAAATTTCAGTATTCTTTACAATCAGAAAGTCGCCTTTGAAAACTTCATCACCACATCTTTAAAGGACATTGCTCATGAACAAGATAAAGATCCGATTTGGAAAGACATCAAAAGCAAATGGCATGAAAAGACACACACACAGATTCGGCATTATTATCTGTTTAGAAACAACATACTGTTCAAACGCTGCACTGTTGATGACAAGCTATGGGTACTTTGCATTCCTGACGATTTTGTTAATAAGCTCATTTGGTACATTCATTTCAGCTACGCACATTTTGGCCCACGAAAATGTTATCATATTCTTCGAACGACTTGTTATTTTAACAATATGGAAAAGAGAATTCGAAGAGTCTTGTCTATTTGTAAACTCTGTCAAAAGGCGAAACCATCTACTATCTCCCATCGTGCTCCGCTGTTTCCTATCATTCCTTCTAAATTAAAAGAATTTGCTGCTGTTGATCTCTTGGGACCGCTTGTCAAAACATCTAATGGATTTTCGTACGTTCTAGTCGCTGTTGAACTTACTTCAAAATTTGTTTCTTTCACACCGTTACGTAAAGCCACTGGACGGTCTGTATCCAACGCCTTTGTTAAAAATTTCGTACGTGAAGTTGGACACGTTAGTAAAGTCATTTCAGATAACGGACCGCAATTCAGATCTGCTGTTTGGTCACGCATGCTTTGGAATCATAAAATCAAACCTGTTTTTATTTCATTGTACTCACCACATTGTAACCCGTCTGAACGGATTATGAAAGAAATCAATAAGCTTTGCAGACTTTATTGTCACAGGAAGCATCAGCATTGGGACAGATATTTACACTTATTTCAAAACGTGCTGAATGAAATGCCTCACGAGTCCACTGCTTTACCACCTACTCTTGTACTAAAGAATGAAGAACCACCGAACAGAATCAGAGAGCTTGTACCTTTCCCGAATACACGTAAACTTCGACACAAAGACATAATTGATTTGGCTCTTAAAGATATAAAATCTGCAGCAGACAAAAGGAGAAAACTACACGGTAAAGCAAATGCAAAGAAATTGTATATTGGTCAGAAAGTTCTCATTAAAGCTCATTCATTGTCACATAAGAAGAAACACTTGAGTCACAAATTCTTTCTAGTTTACAATGGACCTTACAGAATCCGACGTACACCACATGATAATTGCGTTGAAGTTGATACTCCGCGTACTAGGAAGAGTAAAGGTTTACACCACATTTCACATGTAAAACCGTTTATTGAAAGATAATCTGCTTTTTAACTTTGTCTTTGCCATATAACTTTTCACTTTACATTGCTAGTAAACTTTGTCAGACTTAGAATCTGTTAACATACAACAATGTTTGAAGTTAAATATCCAATCAAGAACCAAGAGAACTTATTTAAACAGAAATTACGAATGCATTGTTATAGTGAACAGACGACACAGTGTTGTATTTGTACATTCTTGCTTGTTAGTTGCACGATTACGTAACGACTATCAGGCTTACATACTTAGGACACATACTGGTACTGGTAATGAGATTTTAATGCAACCTTTTGGTTTACTTGAAAATACATTCTGGATTTAAAGTACTTTCAGTGAGATACCAGATGACATAATGGTTAGTTTATGTGACAACTACACAGTTTTATCACGACGCTACCAATGAGTGACAATTTACAATGTTGCTTTTGCGGTGTATCTGTTTTATATCTGCACAGTTTTCTGAATTCTTCTGGAAAGAAAAACATGTTTTAGTAGTAACTTTTGTGGTATAGCTACAATGAGACTGCCTTTTCCGTAGCACAACAATACGTTACAGCACAGTACTTTCCTCATCACGGCAATAAGCGTAATAACTAAGATATCTATACGCAAAGCATTTCACTTTTGTGTATCATGAGGTAAGTACATTGACTTCTGCAGAACTTAGCTTTCGGAGGACGATAACTACGACACTTCCACAGAGATTATGTTGCAACAAGACGCACATTTAGCGCTACAGGACACGTATTTGATTGATTAATTTTGTACTTAAAATATTTATTTTTAAAGATGTACAATGATACAAAGGTTTTCCGTGATACATTTCATTCCATTGCTGTAATCTGTAACACCTGAGGGTATAATTACATGAATCCTCAGGGGTGTACACGCCTACTTTGTGTACCATGTGATTGGCAAGCACAAGGAGCCCTAGCTAATTTGGTATTTGCTTATACAACTTTACACATCGGTACCATATTTCTCTAACACATAAATTACACAGCTATCTGAGCATTTAACTGAGAGAGACAAAAATTTTTTTTACTACATCAGAGACCCACGCTTACACAATTACACAGTTGGATAACTTCACACTTATGAAATTGTATTTTGTTTGTACTTTGTGAACTGTTCATATTTTTTCGGAACCATTGTGATGCTATGAGAGCTTTGAATGATGTATTTGGTGTGGGATCATGATTTTTAAAGTACGTTTGAGGTAGATGACACTATTGAAATGAGCAGAGAATTTTTTTTAGGTTTTGACATTATTGCAGAAAGCTACAACGTTTTTGAGATTTGACTGAGGTGTTATGATGTTATTTTTACGACGACGATGTGTATTATGCTGCTGAGGTATGTTTATGATCAATAAGCTGATGCTATATGAGTTATTTGATTATGCTATGTCTCTTATGATGAAATATTGAAGAAGTGTCGACGAATAAAGTAAGGAATAATGAGTAGTGGTTAAGGGACTCTGGTTTGTGAAAAAGGTTGTTGGAAACCAAGAATCGTACTTTAAGAGTTATGAAATGTGTGTATATGCGTGAATGTATCACAATGCTGGCGAAAATTTTTTGGACGCTGTTATATTTACAGGATTTTGTTTCTACACATTTGTAACGCAAATTCTTGACCTGTGAAATTTTTTATATGAGACTGTCACTGTAGCGAAAACTGGTGTCGTAAATATTTCGGTAAGAAAGTTAAGTGACCACCTGCACGTAATGCGTCATGGGCACCCAGCTGGGCGACAGCCGCCCGGAGAAAAAGCCATTAGGTGGAGAAAAAAAAGAGGCCATTAACCTCGCTTCTGACATTCCTGTGTAGAAAGCATCGCAAAAACGACACGGTCGAACTTGAAAACATATGATTACACTGTGGAGCTCTTAATTTATGATATTTACTTAAATGCCTAATGAAATGACGAGAAATATTTTTACATCTGCACACCTGATTATGACAAGCGTCTTTCTACGAGAGTTGAGAGAATTTCTACTAACTTATGAAATGTCACATGACTATTGATGATATTTTTATGCTTTGCTTTTTATAGTTGCTTATTTCATTTGATATCTAGTTTCCAGCTGTGTTGCAGCATTGCTTTTATAAAATAAAATGTATTTGCTAATGTGAACACTTTCTGTCAATAGATCTATTAAATAATTTTGTAATCCACATTGTTAAAAAAAGGAGCACTTGGAAAGGAAAGAACAATAAGAAGGGACTAGTAACACTAACTGCACACATAATTTTCTTTTCAAGTACATGGTAATATTTTTTTACAATAAGTTGTTGTGGTGCACCACTTTAATTACATAGACATTAAGATGTGAATAGACATTTCCCTTTTTCTGCATTGTTGTCTTTAGTGTAATATTTTTTCTGCTTGAGCTATGTCATGTTTAGGTATTTCATTTTCTGCTGCTGTTTGCCAGGCATAATGTTACTGAATTTGACTTTGTATTACGCTGTTAAGCCAGTTTTACTACTGATTTATTTTTCTTGTTTGCTGCTCATTGCCTTATATTAGTTGTAATTTATGCTGCTTGCTTTGCCTTTTGTATTTTTTTATCATTGCTGTTTGTGTTAATAGTTTTGTGCTGCTGCATTGCCTCGTTCCTTACTTTAGCATCTGAGCTCAGTAGATTTAAGTTAGCTTAAGAGGGGGTAGATTATATAAGAGACAGCATTGCGATGAATTGGAAGAAATGCATTGAGAAGTTATACAAAAAAAGTACAGTAAGCAGGTATAGATAGGACTTTTTGGAAATAATGAAGAACGAAGGGAGATCTCCAAGAAGCAAAGAAAGTTTTGTTTGCAAAATACTGCAGTAAAACAAACCCTGTCCTTTCCTTGTGTTATCCCACTATGTGTTTGTGTACCCTTGGGTAGTTGTGTTTTTCCTGTCTTAATGTGTTAAGCTAATAGGAGCTATGTTGTAGAATTTTTCTGATAATGTGTTATTTTCTTTGTAAAGATGTTTAGACATTATTTATTCTGTTCTGTTTTAATGCTTAGGTGTGAAGTTGATGTTTCAAAAGTTATTCTGATCTTTTATGTATGAACTTATGTCATAATTCCTGTAACACTGATGTATAGGTATATTTTATTCTTTTGTAAAGCCTTTATTACTACAAATGTTATCTGTATTGCTATGTTTTTAATGATGTTTTCTGTATCTTTGTAATTGTATTCTCATGTTATAAAATTGTAATTGACACCAGTTCATCATATTATTAACTTGTAAGTTACATTTCACTGCACACGTTTCTGTTGGTCATAGTATATGGACAATATGTGAGAAGTAGGGACTGTTAGTGTTTGCACGTGTGTTAATAATTTAGCAAGGGACTGGATAACAGCATTGCTGGTTCTAAGGACAATTAAAAAAAACTTAGTGAGTGCACAAGTGGTGGTTTATGGACTTGCTATATTCTCCGCAAGAATCTTCGATGGTGATTGTGCACCTGCACAGTCGCAATGGATGGCTGCTAGCCATCTCTACAAGGACTACAGTGGGTCTGCATTTTTGATGACCCACCAGTACCATTATCTCTACAAGGACTACAGTGTGTCTGCATCTTTGATGACCCACCAGTACCATTATCTCTACAAGGACTACAGTGGGTCTGTGTCTTTGCTGACTCACCAGTACCAGTATTTCTGCAAGGACTGCAGTGGGTCTGCACCTCTGGTGGCCCACCAATACCGTAATCTCTACCAGGACTGCAGTGGGTCTGCTCTGTGATGACCTACCAAACGATATTCTTCAAAACTTCGATTGACTCCGCTGTGGGTTTGCTCTGTTGTGGCCCATTACCTGTCAGCATGTCAAGAGTCAGCACTGTCTTTCCATTGGAAGGACAACACTACTTCTTCAAGACTGCATGGAAATCCACTACTTCTGTGTGCAATTTCTTTTACTAATGAGACTTTGTGAAAAAAAAACTGTAATTACTATTATGATGAATGATCAGAACTATCTTTATGGACTGTGAGAAAATTTTAGCTTTTGACCAACATTGTATCAATAAGTGTGTGCATTTGATTTATTTGTTATTGTAATTACGATTATGAAAAATTTTAACAAATATGTATTGCCCAGTGCCCAAAACAATTTGTAAAATTTTTTGTGGGGAGCATGGGGGCTATGTAAGTAGGCTGTTTAGGTTATTTTAATGGTAACGCCATCTCTGTATAAAAATCACTGGCTGTGCTGTGTGCAGTCTGTGGCTGCTTTGCATTGTTGTAATACTCGCCATTGTAGTGTTAGGCAGCTGGCTGTGAACAGCGCGTAGCGTTGCGCAGTTGGAGGTGAGCCGCCAGCAGTGGTGGATGTGGGGAGAGAGATGGCGGAGTTTTGTAATTTGTCATGAACTGCTATATATATTATGACTATTGAGGTAAATACATTGGTTGTTCTCTATCAAAATCTTTCTTTTGCTAACTATGCCTATCAGTAGTTAGTGCCTTCAGTACTTTGAATCTTTTATTTAGCTGGCAGTAGTGGCGCTCGCTGTATTGCAGTAGCTTGAGTAGCGAAGATTTTTGTGAGGTAAGTGATTTGTAAAAGGTATAGTTTAATGTTAGTCAGGGCCCATTCTTTTGTAGGGATTATTGAAAGTCAGATTGCGTTGCGCTAACAAAAATATTGTGTGTCAGTAAAAGCTCAGTCTTATATATATAAATTGTTAAAAAAGGGGACGTTTCAACTGTGGAAGGCGACCGCCTTGCCAATAAGAGACAGTTGCCTCTCTAGCACAGAATAAGCCAGACGACTGTGTGGAACATTCTCCATGACAATTGTTACTAACCTTATCACTTACAGTGTGTGCAGGGCTTACTAGCAACAGACTTTGCCAATCGAGAGCGTTTTGTCACTGGTTTCTTCACCAGGCAGCCACAATTCCGGGATTTGTGTCAACCATCCTATTCATGGATGAGGCCACCATTATGCGGAGCTTTCATAACAGTCATCTGTGGGGTATGATGCAGAGCCACCATGATATGATGACAGCGAATCATAAGGATCGTTGCAGCCGAAATGTGTGGGCCGCGATAATTGGCGACCTTATTTTGGGACTAGTCTTCCTTTCACGTCACCTAACAGGCCGGAACTATCGGTGTTTCCAGCGGCTGACAATGTCTCCCCTGCTGAAAGAAGTGCCACTGATAATTCTAAGGATTATGTGACTGCCACATGATGGTTGTCCAGCCAGCTTCAACGTTAACATCCGGACGCATCCCAATCACGTCTTCCTTGGTCGATGGACCGGACGAGGGGGTCCAGTTGCTCGTTCACCGGATGTCAACCCGTGGGATTTCTGATTATGGGGCCGTCTCAAAAGAAGTATCATGTATGCAGAGCACATTCCAGATGTAGAGACACTGGAGCAGCGCATTCATGCTGCCTTTGACACTGTTCGGATACACCCCGGCCGATGTAAACGTTTGATACAGAACATGCTGCGGCGTGTACACGCATTCGTTGAGGCACATGGAGACCAGTTTCAACACATACTGTAACTGTGGTTGCATGGTACAGCGTGTATTAGACCACAGTCTCTGTAACAATGTACGAGTGAATAAATGTTCTTTAGTATGGAAACCATGCATTTCCGGACATAAGTTCATTAGACCTTTTTCGTTCCGTATCCTCTCGTCAGTCAGTCCCTAGAGTTTGTAAATGAGGGACACAACTATCCCTGTGTAAGGGGCGAGAACAATATCGATGTTGAGTGATCACTGCGAAAGACACGCAGATGGCACGTACTCGTGTGAGACAGTGATATCAGCGCCCAAGAGAGTTAGAAAGACGCCTCATTGTGAATCTTCATATGTACGCGTTCGAATCGTGCAATATTCAGATTTGTGCGGCAGTCGGCTGTGATAGTGGCCCGATGTTGGACTGCATGGGAACATGAGATTCTCCGGTCGACCACATCGGACGAGCGCAGGGGACAATCGCCGTCTTGTGCAACAAGCACACGGTAACCCCTCCAAATCTACGTCTGCCAGTCGAGTACAAGCAGGGGATTCGCTGAAACATTGTGTGTCATCCGGCGCCGTTGCTCGGAGCGTAACAGCAGCCAGAATTGAGAAATATCGTCCCATGCTTTAGACAGTCGTTAAAACATAATACAAATGCCGGCATCTGGAGTGATGATACGAGCGGGAAGAATGGACTGCTAATGAATGGTGTTCTATTGTGTTATTTTATTAATCGTCGTTCTGCATTATAGTGGATGACTACCGTCGGCGAGTATGGCGGCTTCCTTGGGAGATGTCCCAGTCCCGTAACGTTTGGGAGACCCACAGCAGGGTAACTCCAGGCGTCACGGAGCGGGGAGCCATGGGTTAAGACTTAATGTCTCTGGTGGTAGAGACAGAGGGAACTTTGAAAGTTAAATGATCGTCACGGACAAGCTGCGTCCTCATGCTTTACCTCTCTTGCGAATAATGTAGTGACATTTAGCAAAAGGACAGTGCTCATACACAAATGGCGCATGTTTCTGTGAACTGTCAGCGTGATGTTAAAGTACAACCGTGGGCAGCAAGATGCCCAGATCTACCGTTGATAGAACGTTTGTACGACCAACATGAACGTCAACTCCGTCCCAGAGAGACAATATCCAGGAAATCAAGGAATAGTTACAACAGCTGTGAGCCAGTAAGCCTCGGGTGGTACAACGGCTTCATTACACCTACATTCATCCCAGTCGCAGCGCGGAGTGGCCTTGCGGTTAGAGGCGCCATGTCCCTGACTGCGAGGCCCCTCCCGCCGGAGGTTCGAGACCTCCCTCGGGCATGGGTGTGTGTGTTGCTCTTAGCATAGGTTAGTTTAAGTTAGTTTATATAGTGCGTAAGCCTAGGGACCGATGACCTCTGCAGTTTGGTACCTTAAGAACTCACACACATTTGAACATTCCATCCCAGTCGATTCAGTGCGTGCTTCCACGGTAGATTAGGTGCTACATCACACTAATAAGCAGGCTCGTTCTGCAAATTTATTTGTAAGTGTAGCTCGATTTGGTAATCAATGAAACAGCATCGCATACCATCTTCTTTCTTTTGCTCTGACCGGTGCTTCAATTTTTTGGTAAACCAGTGTACATTCACTCTCTTGCTTTTATATTTCTTGTTCTGCGTGTGAAGATTGTACTCGCAGTTCTCAGTTCTGAAAGATATAATTTCTTTCTGTGTCACGCCCTATTTTATTTTCTGCCAGTTGTAACTAGAGACTTCCCGTTTTGTCCCACTGTTGATTGTCATATCGGAGAGAATATTGTATCTAGAGCAATGTATAGCTAATAACACACGATGTTTTTTTGGTCGGTACTTAGTTTAGTGACTGATTTTAGAATCACATGAGGAAATGCGCAACAGAGACTTCCGTAAGAAGTTCTGACATTTTTTACAGTTTTAGTTGTTGTTAGACATCAGTTTTTGTTTTGTACAGCTTCTATAAATACATATTTTCTATACATTTAATTACTGTATAATATATTTAAGCTATTAGAAATATGTTGTTGATTTTTGAGCAACTGAATTTTATGGTGAGGAAAATGATATGTATACAGGGTGTTACAAAAAGGTACGGCCAAACTTTCAGGAAACATTCCTCACACACAAATAAAGAAAAGCTGTTATGTGGACATGTGTCCGAAAACGCTTAATTTCCATGTTAGAGCTCATTTTAGTTTCGTCAGTATGTACTGTACTTCCTCGATTCACTGCCAGTTGGCCCAATTGAAGGAAGGTAATGTTCACTTCGGTGCTTGTGTTGACATGCGACTCATTGCTCTACAGTACTAGCATCAAGCACATCAGTACGTAGCATCAACAGTTTAGTGTACATCACGAACGTGGTTTTGCCGTCAGTGCAGTTTTTACAAATGCGGAGTTGGCAGATGCCCATTTGATGTATGGATTAGCACGGGGCAATAGCCGTGGCGCGGTACGTTTGTATCGAGACAGATTTCCAGAACGAAGGTTTCCCGACAGGAAGACGTTCGAAGCAATTGATCGGCGTCTTAGAGAGCACGGAACATTCCAGCCTATGACTCGCGACTGGGGAAGACCTAGAAGGACGAGGACACCTGCAATGGACGAGGCAATTCTTCGTGCAGTTGACGATAACCCTAATGTCAGCGTCAGAGAAGTTGCTGCTGTACAAGGTAACGTTGACCACGTCACTGTATTGAGAGTGCTACGGGAGAACCAGTTGTTTCCGTACCATGTACAGCGTGTGCAGGCACTATCAGCAGCTGATTGGCCTCCACGGGCACACTTCTGCGAATGGCTCATCCAACAATGTGTCAATCCTCATTTCAGTGCAAATGTTCTCTTTACGGATGAGGCTTCATTCCAACGTGATCAAATTGTAAATTTTCACAATCAACATGTGTGGGCTGACGAGAATCCGCACGCAATTGTGCAATCACGTCATCAACACAGATTTTCTGTGAACGTTTGGGCAGGCGTTGTTGGTGATGTCTTGATTGGGCCCCATGTTCTTCCACCTACGCTCAATGGAGCACGTTATCATGATTTCATACGGGAGACTCTACCTGTGCTGCTAGAACATGTGCCTTTACAAGTACGACACAACATGTGGTTCATGCACGATGGAGCTCATGCGCATTTCAGTCGAAGTGTTTGTACGTTTCTCAACAACAGATTCAGTGACCGATGGATTGGTAAAGGCGGACCAATTCCATGGCCTCCACCCTCTCCTGACCTCAACCCTCTTGACTTTCATTTATGGGGGCATTTGAAAGCTCTTGTCTACGCAACCCCGGTACCAAACGTAGAGACTCTTCGTGCTCGTATTGTGGACGGCTGTGATACAATACGCCATTCTCCAGGGCTGCATCAGCGCATCAAGGATTCCATGCGACGGAGGGAGGATGCACGTAACCTCGCTAACGGAGGACATTTTGAACATTTCCTGTAACAAAGTGTTTGAAGTCACGCTGGTACGTTCTGTTGCTGTGTGTTTCGATTCCATGATTAATGTGATTTGAAGAGAAGTAATAAAATGAGCTCTAACACGGAAAGTAAGCGTTTCCGGACACATGTCCACATAACATATCTTCTTTCTTTGTGTGTGATGAATGTTTCCTGAAAGTTTGGCCATACCTTTTTGTAACACCCTGTATACAGGGTGAATCACTAACTATTGCCACCAAGAATAACTCCGAAAGTATGATAGCAGCTGAAACGTTTGTGGGACAAATGTTACATGGGACAACGGGGCCCATAATATGACGTAAGTTTTTTGTTGCTAGGTGGGGTCGCGTCAGTGATATGAAGATCAACCTTGCTTTTTTTAAATTGGGATGCGATAGTTTGGCACTTATTTACTGATAGCGGCTATCGAGAGGAATCCAATGATGTGTAACAGTAAGGTCTTTGAGGGTCAACGAAGGTCCAAAAGATGGCATGAATGTCTATTTACAGGAGCAGATCGAAGTGTGACAACTGGGTATCAATGCAGTGCTGCAATCATCTTTTCACGGATTGGGTGGTATTCCTTATCACCTCGGCACTTATCGAAGCACATACTCAGATAATTCTCTCTCGTATATCGTGCAAATGGTAAATATCCGCCGAATACGGCGTATCTATCTAAGGTGCCATTAACATGTAAACACCATTCGACGGTTTCGGAATACAACAATTACAGGAACGGTGAGACTAGTATTGTCGAATCAAGCGAATGTGAATGATGTATTCCTTCGAAGAACAAGTCGATATGCTTCTCATTTACGGAGAATGCCAACGAAATTCAGTGACAGCTAGAGACTCATACGCTGAAAGAAACAATGAGTGTGAAATCTTATTGGACTCAACTGCTAAGGTCATCAGTCCCTAAGCTTAGACACTACTTATCCTTAATTATGCTAAGGACAAACACACACACATGCCCGAGGGAGGACTCGAACCTGCGCCGGAACCAGTCGCACAGTGTATGACTGCAGCGCCTTGGACCGCTCGGCTAATCCCAGGCGGCTACGCTGAAAGATATCCTCACTGTACGCACCCTACACGTCGTACATTTTAATATGTGTATGATAAATTGAGAACAACTGGATCTTTAACACATCGGAAACATATCCAGCGAAGGAATCTTACTAACGAGGAAACGGAAATTTATAGTCTTGCCACTGTGGCTCGAGATCGTTGTGTTAGTTCGCGTCGAATTGGAAGGGAATCTGGCATGAGCCAGAGTAGTGTTGTTCGTGTTCTGCATCGCCATAAATACACTCCTGGAAATTGAAATAAGAACACCGTGAATTCATTGTCCCAGGAAGGGGAAACTTTATTGACACACTCCTGGGGTCAGATACGTCACATGATCACACTGACAGAACCACAGGCACATAGACACAGGCAACAGAGCATGCGCAATGTCGGCACTAGTACAGTGTATATCCACCTTTCGCAGCAATGCAGGCTGCTATTCTCCCATGGAGACGATCGTAGAGATGCTGGATGTAGTCCTGTGGAACGGCTTGCCATGCCATTTCCACCTGGCGCCTCAGTTGGACCAGCGTTCGTGCTGGACGTGCAGACCGCGTGAGACGACGCTTCATCCAGTCCCAAACATGCTCAATGGGGGACAGATCCGGAGATCTTGCTGGCCAGGGTAGTTGACTTACACCTTCTAGAGCACGTTGGGTGGCACGGGATACATGCGGACGTGCATTGTCCTGTTGAAACAGCAAGTTCCCTTGCCGGTCTAGGAATGGTAGAACGATGGGTTCGATGACGGTTTGGATGTACCGTGCACTATTCAGTGTCCCCTCGACGATCACCAATGGTGTACGGCCAGTGTAGGAGATCGCTCCCCACACCATGATGCCTGGTGTTGGCCCTGTGTGCCTCGGTCGTATGCAGTCCTGATTGTGGCGCTCACCTGCACGGCGCCAAACACGCATACGACCATCATTGGCACCAAGGCAGAAGCGACTCTCATCGCTGAAGACGACACATCTCCATTCGTCCCTCCATTCACGCCTGTCGCGACACCACTGGAGGCGGGCTGCACGATGTTGGGGCGTGAGCGGAAGACGGCCTAACGGTGTGCGGGACCGTAGCCCAGCTTCATGGAGACGGTTGTGAATGGTCCTCGCCGATACCCCAGGAGCAACAGTGTCCCTAATTTGCTGGGAAGTGGCGGTGCGGTCCCCTACGGCACTGCGTAGGATCCTACGGTCTTGGCGTGCATCCGTGCGTCGCTGCGGACCGGTCCCAGGTCGACGGGCACGTGCACCTTCCGCCGACCACTGGCGACAACATCGATGTACTGTGGAGACCTCACGCCCCACGTGTTGAGCAATTCGGCGGTACGTCCACCCGGCCTCCCGCATGCCCACTATACGCCCTCGCTCAAAGTCCGTCAGCTGCACATACGGTTCACGTCCACGCTGTCGCGGCATGCTACCAGTGTTAAAGACTGCGATGGAGCTCCGTATGCCACGGCAAACTGGCTGACACTGACGGCGGCGGTGCACAAATGCTGCGCAGCTAGCGCCATTCGACGGCCAACACCGCGGTTCCTGGTGTGTCCGCTGTGCCGTGCGTGTGATCATTGCTTGTACAGCCCTCTCGCAGTGTCCGGAGCAAGTATGGTGGGTCTGACACACCGGTGTCAATGTGTTCTTTTTTCCATTTCCAGGAGTGTATCATCCTTACCATATCAGTCTCCACCAAGAATTAACTGGTACAGATTGTATGCGTCGCATTGAATTCTGCCGATGGGCTCAACTTTAGACACAGGGACGACACGTTTATTAATTCCATTTTATTTACTGACGAGGCTACATTCACGAACCATGGAAATGGCAACTGAAAATCCATGATCGCTGCGGCAAGTTGCACACCAAAAACCGATGTCGGTGAATGTATGGTGTGGTATTCTGGAGGACAGAATTATAGGCCCCTATTGCATCAAAGGAAATCTTAATGGTAGGAAATACACCACATTCCTGAAAGGAACATTACGTCTGTTATTGCAAGAAATACCTTACGGAACAAGGAACAGAAAGTGATATCAACACGATGGGTGTCCGGCACATTTTTCGCTGATGGCTATAAATGAGTTTGAAAGGCGTATGTACTCGTTGGCAGCGATGATGAGGCATTGTAGAATCTCTGACCAGAGCTGTTGCGCTCGAGGCGCAGTAGTGCTGTTACAGTAGTAGCGAGCAGTAGTCTGTCGGCAGTACTGTTGCGAGCAGTACTGTTGCGAACTAGCGGTTGCGAGTAGCGCGTCGGAGATGACGTAGTCGCGGTTTAGTTATGAGAGAGTGCAGTTGTGTGTGAGCGGTCGGTGGGCGTCGACATGCTACTGGTCAAGATATAGAATGAGGTATATTTTTATTAAATAAGTTTTCATGCAGCATTGCGCTCATCAGATAATCTAATGTATATTCATTGTAATTAACTTTCAAGAATCGCCCCAATAATAATCTGATTTCAAAGCAATTTTTTAACAAAAAAAAAATCATTTGATTCCCTTGCTTTTCCTTAAAGTAAATTGTCAGTTAAATTCAAAATAAAATTATTATTGCGATGCATTTCCTCCAAGCTGTGGCGCAGAATAAGAGCAGATATTTCACATGCAGTTATACTAAGGTAAGAAATTAATTCTGATTTTTGCACAGGGCCAAAGACTGACATTTCGGTCTATTTGCATTTTCATTGTCACTGAGATTTTATTATCACTGAATTGACTTTCATTTTTGTGAGAAACTTATACTTGGGTCAGATAGCTAATTTTATTTAATTGTCTTTGTCATTAAATTTCTCTGGGGAGCTTACACTTAGCTCTGGCACCATTTCTAATAAATATTGTCATTGAAATTTTTGTGGGGAGGTTACACTTGGCTCCATTTCTATTAAGTATTGTCATTTCAAAATTTCTGTGGGGAGGTTACACTTGGCGACACCCAGTCCAGGATCGTATTTCGTTGAGAATCTTTTGAAAAACAGTCAGATATCTGCTCTTATTGGCTTAAATATAATTAAGATTTGGCGCAACGCTTTTACTAATTTGTGACTTTCTTTCCTCAGATCATCGGCAATTCGTTGCTCTGTTGTATTTTTGTTTGTTGCTTTTTGTATTTGTGCTTATTTCTTTTTTTTAATAATTGTGACTGTTGTAAAAATGCCGCGAAAGACGGTGAATAGTGTATCGCGAGGTATTATGAATGAATTTATCGACTTAAACAACGTGACCGATAGTAATTGTGACGCGCAGAGTAGTGATGACAATGCTGCGTTCACTAACAGTCAGTACGTTCCAACCGCTAATGACGACTTTTACCTTAATGATGAACAAGCAAACTCAATTGTCTCCTCTGTTAATTTGACAACAATCGATGATGCGGGACGCTCTATTGTAATGAGCGCTGCCCATCTTAACACACCCGATTTGGAAAATTCAAGTAACGAACAGACAAATTTGTCTAGTGAAAATGAACAGGATACACAAAGTTCGACGAATTTATTTAATTCCGAAATAGTGAGTGACAGTGTACGTCTGACTGATAATCCTTTTTGTAAATTACAGAATGACCAAATGGTCACACAAAACACGACAATCGTAAATACACCGTCAAATAGTACAGTGAATGGAGTAGGTAATGTTACCTCGGATCAACTGATGGCATTATTGCTACAAGTTCTTGAAAAACAAGACAACACTTCCAAACAACAGAGTGAAGATAACAAACAATTTAAAGAAAGTTTCAGACAACAGAGCGAAAATAATAAACAATTTAATGAAAATTTCAGACAACTTAGAGAACAGAACAAACAAGATAACGAAAATCTCAAACAACACTTAAATGAAAAATTAGACAACAATTCCAGACAGCTTAGTGAACAAATTAGAGCCGTTGCCGCGCAGTGCCATGACACTAAGGAACAGTTACGCGAGGAAATTGAGGCTTCTTCAAGAAAAAGTAGCGAAGAAATTAAGTCTGTTGCTCAGGAATTAAGGGAATTGCAAACAGCTGCAACAGAAACACTCAGAGACGAAATTTACGGAGTCGCTAAACAATGCTCTGAAAAAGCTACACAATTACGCGACGAGTTTAAAGCAATGACAGCAGAACTTTCGCGCACAATGGATGAAAAGATAGACGCGAAATTCGAACAACAGAACACTCAAATTAACGACCGTCTTAGTCTTCATATACAAAACAGTGATACGCGTTTCCGCAAATTTATTGAGGATCAAAATAAAGTAAAACGTCAAGTAATGGAAACAATCACTGCTCAGAGACAGGAAGACAAACGTAAAATGTTTGCGAAGGCAAAAACGTATGTAGACAACAATATTGCCACAGTGTCCGACGAAATTAATAACATCAAACAGTCGAACACAGAATTACGTGACGAAATTTCTGATCTTAAATCGAAAACAGACACATACACAACAGATTTTCAAACAGTGACCGATAGACTCGAACAATTAGAACTAACACAGGATTCCGATGTCGTCAAAGCTGACGTTAGAAAACTGAACGAAACTACACGTAAATTGCAAAACCAGATTAATGCCACTGACACTAAAACCGATGATCAGGTAAAAATACTGACTGAAAAATGTGATGAATTGGCCAGTCGTATTGATGTGATCGAAAGTACTAATGACAATAAATCAGACGATACTTCACCGGTTTCATTTAATCAAACACCTGAATTTCAAAATTTACAGCAGACAATTAATGAGATCGATTCGTCTAATAACACCTTGCGTAGAAAATTGTCAAGTTTACAGCAGGAGGTAACAGAGATGAAAAACATTTCAGTTAATAACACATCACAGCAGATGCCACTTTTCGAACATTTGGCAGAGTCACGCAGCGCGTGTAATTTGAGTAATCTGCAAAGAGTACGGGACTTAGATTCCGAACAACCACAGTTCAACAGATTCTCTTACAATCCTGAACCTGTTCCATCACACAGAGACGATAATTTCGATTACAAACATTTTCTGTCAGTAAGAAAATTTAAAGTGTTTAAGAATGACAGAACACAGATTCACCCACTGGATTGGATTCAACAATTTAGCTTTGCTTTTCCACCGACTTGGCCCGTTACGCATAAACTTGAATTTATTTGCAGCTTTCTGGAAGGCGAACCGGCAACTCGTATGAGGCCGATCGCGAGACAATGTTACTCAGTAGAAGAATTTCAGAATGCTTTTCTATCAGCGTATTGGTCGAAGACGACACAGCGCGGAATTAAAGATCAGTTAATCAGTTTACCGAATTATGAGAACTCCAATTTTCCCAGTGTGACGCAATTTTTTTGAGCACATGGTCCAGCAAAATCAGTATTTAAGTGAACCGTACAGTGAATCTGCACTTATACAATTATGTATCTCTAAATTACCACGGTCATTAAGAGTGTCACTTTTAACAGGTCAACAAAAAGAAAATATTTCGGCATTCAGGGATCTGTTGCAGCTTTTAGAAGTGCAGCAATCTGATTATTCCTTTGTAAACAAAAATTTTTCGTATAACAACCAAGGCCAACAAACGTACAGCAATTATGATCAGACACGTAATTTCAATGGTAGAAGTGATAGACGCTTTAGGACTGACAACCACCAGAACTTTGGTAACAGACAAAATTCTAACTATCGGTATCGTCAAAATTATGAGCAACAGGAACCACATTTTGGTAACAATAGACGTTTTCCGCCACAACAACATGAAAGTCAGCCGGTTAGCATACCTAACCAACAATGGAATGCACAAGGTCAACCAGGCTTTAATGTTTCGCCGCGTGCACGTGTAGTCCCTGATACAACAAATAGTAACGCACGGCAGCAAGGAAATAACTACGTACAGAGAAGACAGTATTTCAATTCCTATCGCAATGCACCATATAGGAATGAGTATCACGACAGACGTAAAAATGATGAGCACAATTATCAGCGTACGTTTAATAACAGTCGGTCATACCAACAGCAAAATTGTCCACAAGAACCTATTCTCATGAATGAACCCGACAGTAGGTATCATCCAGAGCGTAATGCGTCTGGAAGAAGTAATAGAACTGTTCAAATTGTACAAATGCCACAACATCTTCCTGATAATAATAACACGTCAGATAGAATCTGACTAGATACTGTACAGGACGCATCTTCCAATAACACAAGCACTACTTTTGACACGCAAAATGTTGTTCACGAAAATGTTATTACTTTCGACGACATTCGAGACACTCTTTTACAGGAAAGACCAGTTGTTCAGAAAACTATTTCACATCCTGTCATCGAAATTAAAATTGGTTCATCGAAATTTTCAGCAGTAATTGATTCCGGATCACCTATGTCAGTCATAAATGAGGAAAGTTTTAACGAGTGTAACAAAGAGAATACATATCCTACATTACCTTTAGGCAAAACCAAAGTGAAAGGAGCAGTATCAAGTAAAGGTGTAGACGTTAAATTACAGACACATTTGTCATTTTGTATTGGAGGTCATACTTTTCATTCAAATTTTTGGATTGCTCCTTTATTGACAACAGACGTAATTTTAGGTACTAATTTTCTCGTACAACACGACGCAATGGTTGATTTCCAAAATTCTTATTTAATGTTAAAAGATGAAAATGTGCAATTAGCTTTAGAATTTCAGCATTCACTATCTGCAGAAGAACAAACAATTAACTGCACAGAGGTCATTTCCGCAACACGTAACATAGACTGTAGTTCCACATTGTTCACGGATACGTACGTACACAACTATAATACTCCAGACGAAACTGACTACGACGTAATGCAGATGATTTCTGATAAAGTTAAACAAAGCAGTGCAAATACAGACGACGAACGCACGCAACTACACAAAATTCTTTTACAGCAAGCTCCAGTTTTCGACAACATTCCTGGTACTATGTCCGGATTTATGTATGAATTTCAAGTCAAACAGCACGACACATTTAAAGCTAAGCATTATCCTATTCCGTATATTCATAGAGAGCAGGTTAAAAAAGAGTTGCAGGATATGCTTGACCAAGGAATTATTGAACCAGCAGTTAGTCCGTACATAAACCTGCTGCATATTGTTAAGAAAAAAGATGGCTCACTTCGCCTTGTACTTGATTCACGTCACATTAATGACATTATTATTAATGAAACAGATCGACCACAGACATTAGAGGAACTTCTACAGAAATTTCACGGTACAGCTATTTATTCCACATTAGATTTGAAATCGGGATTTTGGCAAATACAACTTCATCCGAATTGCAGAAAGTACACAGCTTTTCTCTGTTTTGGTGACTGTTATCAATTTTGCAAATTACCGTTCGGCTGAACTATTTCCTCTGCAGCTTTTATTCGCGGTTTGAACACAATACTTCCGACAGAACTTAAAGACATAATTACGACGTACGTAGATGACATTCTTATTGCAGAAGCTAACTGGACTGAACACAATCTGATTTTAGAACAACTGTTGCAAACCTTTCATGCACAAGGGCTTACAATTAATCTCAGTAAATCGCATTTTGGCAAAACTTCTATAAAATTTCTTGGACACGTAATTTCAGCAGAAGGCATTGCGCCTGATCCGGAAAAACTTCAAGCTTTACGTGACATTACTGTTCCTACAACGAAGAAGCAATTACGCAGTTTTTTGGGCTTAATTAACTTTTTTCGCAAATTTATTCATCACTCTGCTTTAGACACGCCTAGATTATGCCAATTAACAGGTAAAAACACTATTTGGTTATGGGATAAGCAAGCACATTCTGAATTTGTGAATCTGAAACATGCTTTGTTGAATGCTCCACTTTTATCGCACCCAGATCTTACTCGAAATTTTTCCATTGCCACCGACAGTTCTAACACAGCTTTAGGCGTACATATTTTTCAGGAAATTGAAGAAGATGATTCTAAAGTAATTAAAAACATCGCATTTGTAAGCCGCATTTTGTCACCTGCTGAACGAAATTATTCCGTTACTCAACTAGAAACATTATGTGTTTTATGGGCTTTTACGAGATTTAGACACTTTCTTTATGGCAGACATACGACCGTTTACACGGATCACAGAGCTATACAATTCTTACTTTCGGCTAAATTTACTCATGATAGATTAAGCAGATGGAAACTGTATTTACAGGAATTTAATTTTACGATTGTTCACATTCCCGGCACACAAAATGTAATAGCGGACGCATTATCCCGTTCTCTCAGCAACAATCAGCAAGACGTAGCAACCAACTTCTGCAAAGCAAATTTCAGCGTCATGTACATTCAACAAGTTGCATTTGAAAATTTTATTTCATCGTCATTACAAGACATAGCACGAGAGCAAAGCAAAGACAATGTGTGGAAAGAAATTAAACACCTTTGGCAAGATAAGAATAATGTTACGATTAGGAACCACTACACTGTACGCAATGACATTCTGTTTCGCCGCTCTCATCCTGACAGCAACAATTGGTTATTATGCATTCCTGACGAACTAGTTAACAAATTAATCTGGTACACGCATTTAAGCTACGCACATTACGGAGCCAGAAAATGTTTTCTTATACTGAGACAGAACTGTTATTTTTCGAACATGGAAAAACGTATACGACGAGTTTTAGCGTCATGTAAAATTTGCCAGAAAGCTAAATCAGACACCACTTCACACATTCCTCCATTATATCCCATTATACCTGTTAAATTAAGACATATGGCCGCAGTAGACATTTTTGGTCCAATTCCGAGAACTAACAGATGTTTTTGCTACATCTTTGTCGCTGTTGAACTCACTTCAAAATTTGTTACTTTCACTCCGTTACGCAAAGCCACTGGTAAAACTGTTTCGAAAGCATTTGTAAAACATTTTATATTTCATGTAGGGCATGTGATGAAAGTAATTTCTGACGATGGATCACAATTTCGATCTGCTATATGGACACGCATGTTACGAGCTAGAAACATTTCTCCGATTTATATATCCAAGTACCACGCTTCTTCGAACCCTTGTGAACGAATAATGAAGGAAATTGGTAAACTGTGTAGAATATACTGCCACAAAAGACATGTTAATTGGGACACACACATACACTCATTCCAAGATGTAATTAATTCCATTCCAAATGAATCCACTATGCTATCTCCGTCTGTAATACTGAAAAACGTTGAACCACTAAACAAAATTAAAGAATTAGTAACATTTCCTACATCTCGTCGATTACGACACCACGAAATAATTGACATTGCGCTGAACAACATCAAACGTGCCGCAGAGCGCCGGAGAAGACAGCAAAAACAGGTTTGTAGACGCCGAGACTTCCACGTTGGACAGAAGATATTAGTACGTACACACTATTTATCCAGCAAATTAAAAGGTAAGTGCAGTAAATTTGAACTTCTGTACGCAGGTCCATATCGGATTCGCAGCATTCCTCATCCCAATGTTGTACACGTCGAAACTTTGAGAACCAGGAAAAGTAAGGGGAACCATCATGTGTCAAACATTAAACCCTTTATCGAATGAAACCACTTTACGATGTAACATGCTATGAGGCCATTTACACATTTTATGACCACTTATGCAATTATATTCACATGACTAATTACTGATGATTATCGTATTTTTTCTTGGCAAGTGCCCCGCAAGGTAAGGTTAGCAGGTCGCTCTTCTTGTCGTTGCACATCAGACCGTGCATATTTTCCAGATGAACTTCCACATTTTATGACTATTTATGCAATTATATTTATGTGACTACTTACTGATGATTGTATTTTTCCTTGGCAAGTGCCCGGCAAGGTAAGGTTAGCAGGTCGCTTTTTTTGTCGTTACACATCAGACTGTGCCTATTTTTCATTTTTTTGTGTGTATGATTGTTTTTCTGTTTTGTTTGTATACATTATGAAATAGCTAAGATATTGCAAACACCAGTTGACTTTGACATTTTTTACCCTATGACATCTCAACATCGTGACTGTTTTACATTTTTTGCTGCTGCATTGTGATATTCTGTGTACACTTTTTGCCTATGAACACTGTCTATGCTTTTGCCATATTACGTTTTCTGTCATGTTATGCTGTATGCTTAATTGTGTCACCATTAACCAGTCATTATTTAATGGGTATATGATTTAAATGCAAGACATTAATCTCTGTTCATCAATTTCAGAAAGAAATGATGCGTAAAGGAAATAAATTCAACAGAAATGGGAATTTCACCTACGGAATAAACGAAAGAAGATGTAATAACTTTATGAGGAAGAGTAAATGGATTAGGATTAACAAGCATTAACAAGAATATACTATACTCATCGTAAATTAGCAGTCTTAACTAATTTTTCTTTCAGAATACAAGGCGATTGATGCAAGCTGTCAGACAGAACTACACATCTTAGTTTTAAGTGATGAAATATGCTAGAGATAAGGAATAGTTGTGTGATGAATAATGAAGTGATTTTTGCAGATGATAATGAATGCTGATGAAGAATAATGATGAAGAATATGCTACAATGAATAATGAAGTTTTTTTCTTTACAGATGATGATGATAATGAAGTTATGATAATATGGATAATGAAGTTTTTTTTCTTTACAGATGAGGATAATGTTGATGTATTTATGCTATGTAGTTATTTAAGTATTTGTTGCAGTTTGCTTTGACAGCAGGTGTTATATTGCATAGTAGGATGACTGAAAGTTTTGGAAAGGACAGCTATGGAACACATTTTTTATACACATTTCACTACCTGTTAATTCGAAGTTCACTACTTTTCAGCATAGTCTGCGTTTCTTCTTTCAGCTCAATAATCCATTTTGTATTTTTTCCAGGAGAAGCTTTTCATGATACTTACTAAACTTGTTACTTGTTATACCTGTTCTAGTACTTGCATTTTTTTTTACCCATTTGTGTCTATCATTTATAAATGTGATCACATATACTGCCTTGTTGCATAACCTTGCTACAGATGACTCATGACGAATGACGTTACACATTTTTCATTTATAGGAACAACCTAGAAGCAATTTTTTCTCTTATTTCTTCTTGCTTTCCCTTATAATTACCCAAAGCAATGCATTGCTAGCACACAAAAAAAAATGTATTACCAGTCTCATATAATGTCACTAGTTTATGATAATTCTGAATAATACTGATCAGCTCTGAATAGTATGTCACTTGAATAATGACTTCTTAATGATACAAAAAAAAAATATATATATATAAAAAAATATTTTTGTAACTGACTAATAACTGCCACTGTTTATTGTAATGAGACTGCTTATAATGCCCATGATTATTAATGCTATGATTGTAATTTTGTAACTGGCTAATAACTGCCACTGTTTATTGTAATGAGACTACTTATTATGCCCATGATTATTAATGCTATGATTGTAATTGTGTAACTGGCTAAGAATTACCACTGTCTATTGTAATGAGATTACTTATTATGCCCATGATTATTAATGCTATGATTGTAATTGTGTAACTGGCTAAGAATTACCACTGTCTATTGTAATGAGATTACTTATAATGCCCATGATTATTAATGCTATGATTGTAATTGTGTAACTGGCTAAAAATTGCCACTGTCTATTGTAATGAGACTACTTATTATGCCCATGATTATTAATGCTATGATTGTAATTGTATAACTGAACAAAGATTGCCGCTGTTTATTGTAATACGACTACCCATGATGGCAATAATTTAATTTTATGAACATTATTCTGTAAAACTAAAATACATGGTACAGAAATGTTCTATAGCTAGGCTATGGATGCCGCAAACTACTAATGTAATTACTAATCAAGACTAGTCTGTTAGATAATGTCCTTCACCTTCTGACCTAACTACCTGGAATTACTGTAACATCCATTTGTCTTGTCCATCCTCATTATCATGGAGCACTATATTTGGTTTTTGCACTAATTCTACGTTGGTGTGCCTCTTAAGAGCGTGGTGTTGACACGACATGCTGTCCACCACTGTAAGCGATGAAGACGTTATTATGGTCCCACTGTTTGGTGTACCTGGTATACTGCCAAATGATGGCATGGAATATTACTACGACGTTTCAGTGTCTTGATACGCTGATAAATACTTCTGGGAACGGAACTGCAGATTGTATCACTTAGTGTTGTGATTCTGTGGAAAGATATGGACTTTCAGTGCAGCTGTGTGCAAACTAAAGTGCTACAACCATGATGCAATCCTTTCCTTTCCTATCCTAATAGTGAAAATCATTTTAGCTAACATCATTTATGTTCATGGCCTATACATTTTTTTCGATTTGTTGAACTCCAGTGCGAGTACACTTGTGTCACTTGTCGACATGATTTTTTTTTTGCCATTATGTATATTTGTTGTGAAAATACTAAAGACATTTTCGATTTGTTCTGAAGTGCAGTATGTGTGCACTCTTGTCATCTATATTGTATATACTTTTTGTGATTTGCTGATTATTTACCCTTGCGTTTATATATTATGAAAATGTTCAAAAGTTTTCAGTGCCTGTGCACTTTTCTCATTTTTCAATATGATTTGTGCCTTTTCTGTATACCTTTTATGATTTCGTGATATGTTTTATGTCATTTGTTACTCATTGTATATACATTTCGTCTTTTGCTGATATGTTCTCCACTGCAGTGCATGTGCACTCATGTCCCTTGTCAACATGAATTTGTTCTGAAAATGCTACAGAATCTTACAGTGCGTGTGTACTTTGTTATCTATCAAATAATTTGTATATACATTTTTCTGATATGTTTTGTACTCACATTTTGTACTACAAGTGAATATTTTGTAAATTGTAAAAATTAACTAGTTAAAAAACAAACAAAAAAAATTGTTACGATGGCAAGTCCAAATGACTCACCATCGCTGCCAAATTTTTGCCCCCCCAGTGGAGGGTTATGAAAGGCGAATGTACTCGTTGGCAGCGATGATGAGGCATTGTAGAATCTCTGACCAGAGCTGTTGCGCTCGAGGCGCAGTAGTGCTGTTGCAGTAGCAGCGAGCAGTAGTCTGTCGGCAGTACTGTTGCGAGCAGTACAGTTGCGAACTAGCGGTTGCGAGTAGCGCGTCGGAGATGACGTAGTCGCGGTTTAGTTATGAGAGAGTGCAGTTGTGTGTGAGCGGTCGGTGGGCGTCGACATGCTACTGGTCAAGATATAGGATGAGGTATATTTTTATTAAATAAGTTTTCATGCAGCATTGCGCTCATCAGATAATCTAATGTATATTCATTGTAATTAACTTTCAAGAATCGCCCCAATAATAATCTGATTTCAAAGCAATTTTTTAACAAAAAAAAAATCATTTGATTCCCTTGCTTTTCCTTAAAGTAAATTGTCAGTTAAATTCAAAATAAAATTATTATTGCGATGCATTTCCTCCAAGCTGTGGCGCAGAATAAGAGCAGATATTTCACATGCAGTTATACTAAGGTAAGAAATTAATTCTGATTTTTGCACAGGGCCAAAGACTGACATTTCGGTCTATTTGCATTTTCATTGTCACTGAGATTTTATTATCACTGAACTGACTTTCATTTTTGTGAGAAACTTATACTTGGGTCAGATAGCTAATTTTATTTAATTGTCTTTGTCATTAAATTTCTCTGGGGAGCTTACACTTAGCTCTGGCACCATTTCTAATAAATATTGTCATTTAAATTTTTGTGGGGAGGTTACAAGTTGCAGAGGCAGTTCCCAAATCGTTGGATTGGACGTGGAGGAGATGTGTCGCAACCGGTTTGTTCGCCAGACGTGACGCCTCTGGATTTTTTCTTGGTGGTATTAGTGAAAGGCATTGTTTATAAAGACATTCCAACTATCCCTGAAAATATGCGAGAGAGAATTTTCAGAGCCTTTGCTTCGGTAAGTGCCAATGTTTTAAGGAATGCCACTCAATCTATGATAAAAAGATTGCAAGAGTGCATTGATATCAATGGTCGTCACTTCGAACACCTTCTGTAAATTGGCGTTCATGCCAGCTTTGTGACCTTCGCTGACCTTCAAAGACCTTACTGTTACACTTCATTGGATTCGTCTCGATAGCTGCTACCAGAAAACAAGTATCAAACTACAGAATCCCATACAAAAAAAAAAACAAAGAAAACATAGTTGAGCTCCATATCCCTGAAGCGACCCCACCTAGCAATAAAAAACCAACGTCATATTACGGCCCCCGTTGTCCCATGCAATTATTGTCCCACAAACCTTCCAGCTCCTATCATACTTTCGGAGTTGTTCTTGGGGCAATAGTTAGTGACTCACCTTGTATATTACAGAACTACTTACATAACATCCGGATAATTAAGCAATACTTTGTCTGTCGTGTACCATCTTGTACCTTCAAACAGACGGTGTGTTACTACCGTGCATGAAATACTTGCTAATGAACAGAGTTTCTTTAAAGCCTTAACAATTTAACAAGTTATGAAAACGTAAATTTGTCTTAGCTTACAAAAGACTTTAGACTGAGGTGACAGAAGTCATTGGAAACCTCCGAATATCGTGTAGGATCTCCTTTTGTCCGGCGTGGCGCAGCACCTAGACGTGGCATGCAGTTAACGAGTCGTTGGAAGTCTCCTGCAGAAATGTGGAGCCATGCTGCCTCTACAGCCATCCATAACTGCGAAAGTAATGGTGATCCATGATTTTGTTCACGAACTGATTTCTCGATTATGCCCCATAAATTCTCGATGGGATTCCTATCGGGCAATCTGGGTGGCCGAATTATTCGCTGTAACTGTCCAGAGTGGTCTGCAAACCAATAGCGAAAAATTGTGGCCTAGTGACATAGCGCATTGGTATTCATAAAAAATTCATCTTGCTTTGGAACGTGAAGTCCATGAATGGCTGCAAATGGTGTGCAAGTAGCCGAAAATAATCATTTACAGACAATGATAGGTTCAGTTGGTCCAGAGGGCCCAGCCTATTCCGTGTAAACACACCCAACATCATTATGAAGCTAGCAACAACTTGCACAGTGCCTTGTTGAGAACTTGAGAGTGTGGCAGCGTGGGGCTTGCGCCACACTCGTACACTACCAACAAGCCTCACCAACTGAAATCAGGACACATATGACTAGGTCACAGTTTTAGAATCGTCTAGGGTCCAACCGATATGGGCAGGAGTCCAGGAGAGGCGCTACAGGCGGATGTCGTGCTGTTAGCAAAGGTTTCCATAGCCCATTAACGCCACACTCCACCACACTGTCGTAACAGATAGGTTCGTCGTACGCTCCACATTTATTCCTGCGATTACTTCACGCAGCGTTTCTTGTCTGTTAGCGGCGACAGCTCTACCCAAACGCCACTGCTCTCAGTCTTTAAGTGAATGCCGTTGACCACTGTGTTGTCCATGGTGATAGGTAAACCTGAAATTTGGTAATTTCGGCACACTCTTGACATTGTGGATCTCGGGATATTGAATTCCCAGACGACTTCTGGAATGGAATGTTCCACACGTCTAGCTCCAGCTACCATTCCCGTTCAGCCTGTCAATTCTCACCGTGCGGCCATAGTCACAACAGAAACCTTTTCACATGAATCACATGGGTACAAACGATTGATTCGCCAATGCACTGCCCTTTTGTGCTTTGTGTATGTGATAGCAGAAAATGATTCAAATGGCTCTGAGCACTATGGGACTTAACTTCTGAGGTCATCAGTCCCCTAAAACTTAGAACTACTTAAACCTAACCAACCTAAGGACATCACACACATCCATGCCTGAGGCAGGATTCGAACCTGCGACCACTGCGGTAGCGGGGTTCCAGACTGAAGCACCTAGAACCACTCGGTCACACCGGCCGGCTATGTGATAGCAGTGCCATATGTATACGTGCACATCGCTACTCCACGACTTCTTTCACCTTGCTGTAGATAAAAATGTGTTTCATCTTTGTTTTTTGATAACAGATCGGATTCATTTGATTTAATTTACTGATTACTGAGGTGCGGTAGAGTAATAATGAAACATTTTATTAAATACAGCCTTGACAAGATTTCTGTCAAATGCAACGCTTTTAAATGTCAAGCAAATATTTGTTCCTAGGTGTATGACCACGATGTCCATCGGAACACGTTACCACATTTGGAAAAATCCTTGTTTCCCAGGATACATTTTATAAAACGTGAAAAACTATGCAGTACATACAAACTGACTACCACGTTTTAAAAGTGGACCGAAACTTCTGTTAATGCTAGAGACAAAAATCTGAAAAACGTATCAAGGTACACCGTTCTCCCCTACTACAAACGGAATATGACGAGTTGCTGAACATTATTCTTTGAGCTACAAAGCCCAGAAGATCTAATGTTCGCACGATGTAGGACACTTCTCTGTGTGTCGTATTGCTGATGCAACGAACACTCTGCTTGAATATTTTCAGAAGGCAGCCAGTTGTCAGGCTGGATACACGACCTCAAGTTCATAGGCGTGCACCGAGACTACGTGGCCCGTCCGAGACCGTAGCCTTGACTGTCGGGCGATCCAGGACTTTCGGTGGCCGGTCAGCCGGTCGAGCCGCTGGGCAGTGCGGTGCCCCGACAGAACCCGAGTCCTCCCGGCTGTCCGTGCCGCTCGGTTGCTCGTCAAGATACGCGCGCCCACCAGCCATCACATTTTTGCAGGCGCGAAACGAAATCTCTGTAGCCCGCCTGCAAACAGCTTTTTTTTTTTTTGTTTTGCACAGAATTTAACGACACAGTACTTACAGTAAATTAACTGATGGTTGTAATATCAGCAACAACATATTTGCTGAAATCTCTACCGTTGCTTGTAATTATTACATCAACTTATTGTTTAGGTACACGTGAAAAATATCTGTACCTCACGATGATGTGCAAATAGTTACTTTTATTAATGATCATCCTACTAATTAGCGAATTTTTGCACTAAAAACTTAAGTATTTAAAAGTTGTTATTCACAGACGCAAATGTAAGATGATTATTTCACAGCAGAACTGTTCTCATATTGTATGACGTTTTTCTCTTTCTCAACAGGTACGCCTTTCCCTAGGCAAAGTCTGACTTCCGACTGCAGCTTGTTTGATAGAAATTTTGTTCAAAAAACCGATGGCTGAAATTTATTACTTCACGGACCAAACACAAGCCTGTGTAATGTGCAACACCGTACGAATCGTTCATTAAAAGTCTTGTAGTTTTGGAAATCTGTCTAAATTCCTATCAGACAGATACCCTTCACGATTTCCTAGTAGAAATTCATCTTACTTCGGACGAAAATGTCATGAATTAAATTAAGGAACATTTGAAGGAATTTGGAAATATTTAGAACAAGATTTCCCTGCTCTGTGTAGTAATAACAACTGGATTCGCAATCGGTTGGAAAAGTCAATAATTTTGGAATCCACGTGAAGTGTAAACTGAAACGAGAAGCTACTCGAAACTTCCAGTGACTAAGTTACGGAAAATAAATCTTCGTCACCAATAAGTCTCCGGTTAAGCTTAAAGACGCAGTTTCCAATACTGTCACTTAAAGCGGTAACAAGTTTATTAGCCGTCTCGTCCTCATCTGTGTAAAAAATCTTTTCCTTCCTTCACGTAAATAAAAAATAAATCAAGGAAGAAACTTCACAGCGAAAGCAATCTGAGACTTGTCTTTACCTTCTGTCGTTCCTGATTTCAAAGTTATGTCACATGCAAAGCAGGCGGAACCTCCATATCGAAGTCCGAGGAATGGTTCAGCCAGTCAGTTCCGTAACAAAAATATTTTGATTAACAGAAAAGTGTAAACTACTGTAATATCGCATACTACACCTCCCCGTTGTACGAAAGCTTCTTCAGCCTTTACATGTGGTACATGTGAGGTATAAAGCATTATAAAAGCATTAGAGGTATTAAACCACTGGTAAATACATAAAACTGCAACCAGTCACATTTTGAAATGGTTATTTATCATTCCGTGAACTGCGACGGTATGAGCGCCGTTTGTTGTTAATATCGATCTTTCTGCTTCCATTGAGATGGGCAGTTAGTACCAACAAAAGCTGCCCATACTGTCGCAGTAAGTTAAAAACTAAATTTTGGAATCAAATTGGCAGATAAACAATACTCATAACGATGCATTAAAGCATGTTCCATCTTATTATCACAGTGCCAGCACCCAACATTATGCCTGAAATAAGTATGTAACGTCCAGTACACCATCTGAAGATGAGCCTGAAAACGTTCGAAAACCGGTTCACGGAATGAATAAATAACTATTTCAAAAAAGTGACAGGTTGGAGTTGTATGTATTTACGTTCGAAAAGCGGTCACAGGTTCTGTAACATCCGTAACGGATAAACTTTTAAACCATTTGTATTGAATTCAAATGTTTAAATGTGTGTGTTTTCTTAAGGGACCAAACTGCTGAGGTCATCGGTCCCTAGACTTACACACTACTCAAACTAATGTATGCTGAGGAGAACACACACACCCATGCCCGAGAGAAGACTCGAACCTCCGGCGGGAAGGGCCGCGCAGTCCGTGACATGGCGCCTCAAACCGCGCGGAAACACCGCACGGCTTGAATTCAATTACTTCCGTGTTGCAGTACGTCCTTTTTTATGTTACATCCATCATTTTACATTAAGCGTTATTTTTCTGTTCCTAGCATATCAAACTTCCCCAATTCTAATAGGAGTACAGGTGATTCGAAAGCAATTCCACACGTGTGTGGCCAGTCTACCACGCCTTCCCGGCGCTACCTGTTTCCCGGTTGTCCCGAAACTTGTTCCTAGTACCCGGCGAGCCGCGGGCCTTGACGGCGCATTGCGGCTCGCGCACTCCACTGCCGGTACACTTGAGGTCGACTACGCGCGGTGCGGGCAGCAGGATGGAGCAGTAGGTCGCAGCTAGGCTCGAGTGGGTAAATGTGGCATGATGCACGACTCTGGTCAATTTCGGATGATAGGACGAAGAATGTTAATTCAGAATTAAAAGGTTCTGCAACCGCATCTATACGCTGCAAGCCACAACAAGGTACATTGAAGAGACAAAAAAACTGGTACACCTGCCCTATATCGTGTAGGTTCCCCGAGAGCACTGGGAAGTGCCGCAACACGACGCTGCTTGAACTCCACTAATATTTGAGGTAATGCTGGAGGGTGCTGACACCATGAATCCTGCAGGGCTGTTCATAAATCCGTAAGAGTATGACGGGGTGGAGACCTCGTCTGAACAGCACATTGCATCACAGATATACTCAATAATGTTCGTGTGTGGGGAGTTTGGTGGCGAGCGGAAGTGTTTAAACCCAGAAGAGTGTTTCCGGAGCCACTCTGTACCAGTTCTGGATGTGTGTGTTGGCCTGCTGGAATTTCCCAAGTGCGTCGGAATGCACAATGGACATGAATGGACACAGGTGATCAGACAGGATGCTTACATACGTATCCCCTGTCAGAGTCGTATCTAGACGTATCAGGGGTCCGATAGAACTCCAAATGCTTACGCCCCAAACCGTTACAGAGCCTCCACTAGCTTTCACAGTCCCTGCTGACATGCAGGGTCCATGAATTCATGAGGTTGTCTCCATACCCGTACACGTCCATCCAATCTGTACAATTTGAAACGAGACTCGTCCGAACAGGCAACATGTTTCTAGTCATCAACATTCGAATGTCGGTGTTGACTGATCCAGGTAATGCGTAAAGCTTTGTATTCTGCAGTCATCAAGGCTACACGAGTGGGCCCTCGACTCCGAAACCCCATTTCGATGATACAGCAATTTGCGAAAGGGTTACACTTCTGTCACTTTGAACGATTCTTTTCAGTCGTCGTTCGTCTCGTTCTTGCAGGATCTTTTTCCGACAGCAGCGATGTCGAAGATATGACGTTTTACCTGATTCGGGATTTTCTCTGCCTCGTGATGGCTCGGTGTTGTGTGCTGTCCTTAGGTTAGGTAGGTTTAAGTAGTTCTAAGTTCTAGGGGACTGATGACCATAGATGTTAAGTCCCATAGTGCTCAGAGCCATTTGAACCGTTTTTACCTGATTCCTGATATTCACGATAGACTCGTGAAATGCTCGTACGGGAAAATCCCCACTTCATCGCTACCTCGGAGATGCTGGGTCCCATAGCTCGTACACCGACAATAACACCACGTTCAGACTCACTTAAATCTTGATAATCTGCGATTGTAGCAGCAGTAACCGATCTAACAACTGCTCCAGACACTTGTTGTCTTATTTAGGCGTTGCCGACCACAGTGCCGTACTCTGTCTGTTTAAAAATTTCCGTATTTGAATACGCATCCATACACCAGTTCCTTTGGCGCTTCAGTGTATATGGCGAAGGATACCTCAGCCTCTATCCTGCTTAAATGTAACCGAGAGGCTTGAATTGCTTTCAATCTGATTTGTATGCAACCCACATCATGTAACTTTTTTGCAGGTTTTCTTTTTTCGATGCAGTGTTTTGACTATACAAAATACTTGACACCACCAGAGAACACGGCCACGTATAGCTAGCTATCAGTCCAGATGCAATTTAATACCACGATTATGTAAGTATCGCGAAACATGTTATTAGATATTACACAGCACTTAACGTTTTTAAATTCATGTTTAGTCCTATATCTAACATTTTATTGTAATTAACTAACAATATTACTAGGTTCTGGGTTCGAATGCCCGTGCAACGAAAGCCTTGTGTCGCGTCTTTTCATTTTTAAACATGCATATACTTTGTTACTTTTGATCGAAACGTAGATATATGCTTTAGTGGTTAGTTAAGCAGAACGGAAGTTGTGTGATCCGGTCCAGCACAAAAATTTTCATTAAGTTGAAACTTTTTTCTTTAAATTGTCATTTGTTGTACTAAATTTGGATTTACAAACATTAAGGACTGTGTCATCGATAAAAGTATATTTTCTTTAAATTACATTATCGTGGTTTAATTTGCACCTGCGTTGATGGCCATACATAACAGTGTTCTCTAGTAGTCTCTTGTAGTAGTCATTCTATATTGTGAAGCTACTGTACTGAAAAGAGATACAGGACCCGAGAAAAGTATGGTTTTTATACAAATGAGGTGGAACGCAGTTGAGGTAGTTGGGATGGTTCTGAGCATGGCAGTACATATTTTCTCCGTGACCTCTTCTATACACAAAAGATGCACGGGGAGAATGATGATCGGCAAAACTTCGTTATTTATTTATTTTGTCATCAGTAATCTGATTCGTTTGATTCGACCCCCCACGACTTCCTCTCGTGTGTATTCCAGTTGTTCTTGTGACGTAAGTTTTCCGAAACTCAAGCATAAACCTGTGTGTGATCTGCAAAGTCTTCGCCACTTGAGTTTATTGAGCATTTTGCTTGTCTTTTGATGTTTCAGTTTCTTATCGACAACGACTCGCCTCACGATGCATCCATCATTATCGACTAGATCATTAACATATATTGTAAACGGTAGCACCAAGTACCAATACCTTGGGTATCTCCCGAAATTACGCTTACATGTGTAGATTTTGTTCCGGCATGATTTACGTGTTGAATATTTGCCTTTGTTTACATTTAATTAATCTCCTCTGGATGTCCAATATCCTTCTGTTCAATAATTCTTCATCGTCAAGGATAAAATTTTTCTAATTTTTCAGCTATTTTTCATATCAGTCTAAAATGTACTTCCCGTTTTCTAAATTTCATTCTTGTTTCCTTTGAAGCGTTTAATTTTTCCACATATCGTTGTACGGAATTTGACAGACGGGAACACTGCAATGAATCCAGTGATGAGAGAATGATCGGCTGTAAAAGGAGCTAATATATAAGTATAATGAAATTTTCGTAACAAACTAGTGTTACGTGAAGGTTGAGGATAGATAAATTTATCTGTCCGTTAACACGTAGGGAGCTGTCAAACGAGACTTCATGGAACATTTAAGAGATAAGCTAATTCACGCAGTATTGAAATAACAAACATTACCCTTAATAAAGTACAGGAAAGCAAATGGATTTTTCGTTTGGCTTCACGATTGCAAACAAAATACCCGCACGGAATCGTTATGGACGAATTTAATTAATTCGGACCATGCCGTGCTGTCCGGAAACGTAATCACAAGTCGCGTATAAAACGTGTATTCATTTTACTGAAATGTACAGTGTGTGTCAGATGGGAAACAAATGAAGCACTCTCTAACATTCAATCTGTACCACTTGCCTTATTCAACGACGTACTTCAGTTTTCCGTGAAGCATTTAATTGTATTGTTGTAGTCACTAAGTAATCTTGGCGTCAAATATAAATGTGGGAGGAAGATAATACCTTGCGACAGAATGTGTTTGTGGTTATGAAGCGGCTTGGAAATTTGTGGTAAGGTCTTATGGGACCAAACTGCTGAGGTCATCGATCAATAAGCTTACACACTACTTACACACTAACTTACGCTAAGGACGACACACACACACACACACATGCCAGAGGGAGGATGCGAACCTCCGACAGGGGAAGCCGCGCAGACCGTACAAGACGCCTCAGACCACTCGACTACCCCGCGCGGCTTGAGGCGGCTTGCTTGCACAGAACAACTGCATGAGAACAGCATCATAGCGTGAAATAGGTTAAGGCAAAGTACGGAAGAGATTTTGCCTACAAGGATTAGCTATAATGCACAATACTTTATTAAAAAACATCTAGATTACGTAGCTTGAATGTTAAGAGGATGCATGGCTATATAGTACAATATCCACTTGCACTAATCTATGAATCTAGTCATGAATTCACTGAACGATGACTGTCATAACCAGTAGAATGTCCAGTTTAGCTCTTCTTGACGGTGACTATACAGAGTGACTCCGTGATGTTACAAATATTCATGGATGATGGAGAAGGGTAAATGTATCAGCTTGAGATAAGGGACCTCGGTCCGGAAACTATCGAGTCGAAAGTTATAAGCAAAAATCGTCCTGATACCTCCGACAAAGTAATACATGTGGAGGTATCCCTCAGTTCCTCAGTTTCAACGTGTTGTTGACTGGGAACCAGCGACTTTATTAAATTCCTCCAAGAGTTTATTAACTATTCTGTTAACGGTTGCAGTATTTATATTAGGCGACTGGTTTCAGACTTAGGAGTTTCATTTTGAGGCTGGCCAACTGAGGCTGCGCTGACAGTACCTAATCTTAATAATAAACATCAGAACGATAACACATACTATATAAATGTTACCAAATCAAAACGAAACTTAAACCGGTACTGTTGTCGCTGAAATTGTAGAGTAGGCAACTTTCGGAGGCGGCAGTATGGACCAATGCAAGATAAAAATGCCTTACGATCATGGCCTCTAAAATGCGTACCTTAAGAGTTTTCAGCAGTTGTTCATCTTCGCCACTTTGAAACACGTGTCTTCTACCAAACGGGTGCCCGTAGCCCCCAGGCTATGTATTTTAGACCCCACGTTTGCTGAACATTCTTTATTTATTATTTTGGTCCAGTACTACCACTCCTGAAAGTTGTCTACCGCGTAACAAAAAAATGGTTCAAATGGCTCTGAGCACTATGGGCCTTAACATCTGTGGTCATCAGTCCCCTTGAACTTAGAACTACTTAAACCTAACTAACCTAAGGACATCACACACATCCATGCCCGAGGCAGGATTCGAACCTGCGACCGTAGCAGTCACGCGGTTCCAAACTGAAGCGCCCAGAACCGCACGGCCACACCGGCCGGCTCTACCGCGTAACCTTAGCAACAACGCTACCGGTAAATATGTTTCACTGTCGGATGTGTCAGAATGATTTTCTCTTATAACTTTCGAGCCTGTCGTTTCCGGTCTATAGTCTATTACGTCAACCTGATACTGACAGGGATAACTTCGAAATGTACTCCCCACCCCACCCCCAGCTTTAGTGATAAGTTGGCCCATTGGGTAGTCCGTCAAAAACTGAACACAGGTCAAGCATGAAAACATGAAGAAGGTGAACTGAACTGCGGAAAAAAAGAGGAAAAAACATAAGCAGTGAACGGTCCAAAATTAATCTATGCAATATTGAGCAGCGTCGGTCACGTTCGTGTTGTGGCTGTGTGGTCTCTGTGCGGGACTGGGAAGGAGGAGATCCGGTCCTAATATCACTCGGTCGAAACATTTTTTTTTTTTTTTTCACAAAATTACGAACTTTCCGTCCGGTCGTTGACGTGTCTCTCCTCTGCATTGAAATTTGTGTTTTTGTCTTGGTGTAATGTCGGTTTGCTACAGCGACGTGTAATCAAGGGACTTGCAGATGTACGTAACTCCTATTTGTTTTACACAAATACCGCATGTTATGTCTCTTGCGTTCCGTTTTGGATGTTTTGAGTCTTGAATTCCTTCGTTGTAACATGGTTCACACCCGTGTATTTGTTGTTTTCATTTCTTTGAGAGGCATATGCGGCATCTCGACTACTGTCACAAATTTACTTTCTATATTCTTGCCAAAAAAAATGGCAAATGGCTCTGAGCACTATGAGACTTAACTTCTGAGGTCATCAGTACCCTGGAACTTAGAACTTCTTAAACCAAACTAACCTAAGGACATCACACACACCCATGTCCGAGGCAGGATTCGAACCTGCGACCGTAGACGTCGCGCGGTTCTAGACTGTAGCGCCTAGAACCGCTCGGCCACTCCGGCCGCCTTATATTCTTAGCACATGACTCATATTCTGTGATGTTACCACACGACACGAGCCTGGCTGACGCTGCTCCGTATTGCATACATTAAGTTTAGACAGTTCACTGTTTCTGTTTTTCTTCTTTTTTCCACAGTTCAGGACAGCTTCTTCCTGTTTTCATGCTTGACCAGTGTTCAGCTTTTGACGGGCTATCCAGTGGGCCAACTTACCACTAAATCTGAGGTCGGATGATATGGGGAGTTTCCTTTGTGAGACGAGCCAGCTCGGGTCTGAGAAACGATACTGGAGGGGTTTGTAGCGAGTGGGCTGTGGCACGTATTTGGCCGACAGAAGTGAAGTAGCACTGGCTGGCGCGCACCCAGAGTCACGAGTTCGCCTACGAACGAGGAACGGAACACACGGTCTGCTGGAGTGTCTTGGGCAGCAGCCAGTCTGTGTATTGTAGTTGTGGCCACGATCCCTGGGCGCTGAGGACAGCACTGGGCTGTGCGCTTTGAGTGCAGGCTGTTTGTTTGTCTGCATTTCTCGGTGGCGTGCACGGAGACGGCATTTGCACTGATGTTGAACAGCAGCCACTGAGTGCAGTCTGTCGGTCTGTGCTGTTTACCGAACACGTCGCTCAGATGAACTGAATGGAATCAGCAGTAACATCTTCACTGGAAACAGAACATTACTAGCCACAAATGTTAGAGTACGTTGAGAACAGAAGGCGCCATATTTGGCGAAGAAGGTGGGTGTTACGACATTTCGTACCATTAATCCCTATGCTGTACACTGGAAAAGCATTGCGCTCTTTAATTTCTTTCCACACCACAAGTTTCATCTCAAGTACTTTTTGATATGATTGCTGTGGACAACTTTTGGTTTCACCTCTTTCCACGTAATCGCTGGAAGAAATTGGGTTTACTTCCCAAAAATTGATCACTGATGGTCAGTTTCTCAGCAGATGGAGTAGGGTGCAGGCCAGTATTTTTCCACCCCTCATTTTTTACTACTGTCTACTCTTTGACCTGAAGTGATGGATCCATCCAAAGGAGGAAATCGAAACAAAATAGTTTAGATTGTTTTAAAAAACTGCCATAAAATCGGTTTTCGTTTTAGTTTTGGTCAGCACTCAACAAATCTGGACTCTGTCTTACACAAAATATTTTCCAAATTAATACTTTGTTAAAAAGTTAGGAGATTTTTTTCCTAACGTACCTGTGATGTGACCTATTTCGTTCACGTTTTAGCACCGATCGTCTAGTGTCACACTGGGCACATCCTGGCTTGTTTAGTCTATGGTTGCAGTTTTGGGACGTCATTCAGGCGGCTCGTTTCCAAGAGAAGCGCTGCAATCTTTGAATTCACTAGTACCTTCTTTACGGTTGAAAATGTCCCAGTAGCTTTTTTCTAATGTTCATAATTTCGTTTCAGGAGAGTTTTCCTTTGCATGTAAATTAATTATTGTAAGTATTAACTCATATGATGGTATGGAAGTTTCTCTCATGGACGACTGGCCATATTGTAATATCCATGCTATGATTACGAAAGGTAAAATCTGACAACTACATGCCTTGTGCATTAGGAAAGTAATAAAAAAATTTTATGCTTACAGCATTCTTCCTCTTCCGCGAATTGCGTTTCAGTATTAAACTTGTTACATTTCTGCATTCTAAAATTGCTCTGCTGCAATCACTTCCGAAGGCACTCACCTTTTCCTGCACGGTAGCTTTTATTGCTTCTGTAATATCGTCACTCTTTCTCTGATCTGGAAAGTCTTAACATTAATGGCTGAAGACGCCTTTCCGCAGCTAATATGCTCCCCATTTCCTAGTTGACTGTTAATTTATGAATTTACGACGCAGTAAAATTTTATTACATTTCTCGTTATGTTGTAATTAGTGTTAGTTTCATGGCTCTTGTAGCCGTCAGTTTCGCACTTCCTGAGGTGAAGTTATTAAAGCTGGTAGTGCTTTAAGTGAAAATTTGTAAATACATTTATCACTTGACTACAATGCCATACAAAACAATCGCTCTTTATTCTGAAAGTACTCTTGACCGTATGTAATGTCTCAAAATATCTCGAGAGTTTACACTCCCTTTCCTTGTCGATTTTAAATTTTGTAAAAATATAAAAATAGACAGCCAAGGGCACTCACAAGTTCCTTCTGTACCACACAACAGTAGAGAAGTAAAAATGTAGATCTGTCATTTTTGCTTAATCTACGAACCCAAGCTTTAGTGCTATTCTAGCACCTAAGTATAAATACAGTGTAGTTGTAAATCTCTCTAAAATATGGGAATATTAAGGTAATAAACGGACGCGGCCGATTTCCTAACTCGTCCACTCAAAATCTGTGTACCGCTTACAGTATATCCTGACTGACGAGGGATTAAATCTTAACCTTCCTTCCCTTCTGATAAATTATTTTGATTTTCGACAATGTTCAATGGATTACGAATTATTATACAATCTTGAACTGATAACTACGATGGATATCTACAAAGTAATTTGAAAATGTTGCTCGGCAGCATTCAACATGGCCTTTGTAATGACTTTATTAAAACTTCCAGATGGAAATTGCAGTCGGTTGTTAGCAAGTGATATAAATGCATAAAGACGAGTACTATGCAGTTACGAAACAAATTTATTAAATAAGAGAACTATGGTCCATTCAAAATCTGAGGCGAAGGAAGTTTACTCATGGCAATCAGTTACTGCGCGAGTGAAAGTAACAGCGATAGTGTGCGTCCCGCTGTTTTGCTTTACGTATAGAATATTAATGAGGTGTCCATCAATAGATTACGCTAGAAGACGATTTGCAGCAGGTCACAAGACTGTAGTATCACGATTCCTAAAATTTTCATGACGTTTGGTATCTTACATGGACGGGACCCGTAATACTGAATTAAATTATATACGTGGGTGAACTGTGCGGGTGATTTCACGTTCATTGACTCCTTACTAAAATTGCTCAAGATCGACATTTCGCAGGCACAATGGGAATGGTTGTGAAATAATTCGATCATCTTTGGGAGCTGCTACGTGTCTACAGACGAAATGCTGACCTAGCATAAGAAAGACTGCAATCCAATCGATACAAGATGAAATCTGTATGAAAAGCATGAAATTTCTGCTGTGGTTTGAAATTATAGCGTCTATATTTGGAAGAAAGTGTGATTATGGTTAGCTGTTGCTGCGCCACAGCAGCGAACCGTTTACATTGTGGATTCAAACAGGAGCGTCCAAGATTAACGTGCAAAAAGGGTTTTGACACTTAATGTGCCAACGCACACGTTATTTTCAGAAGTATAGAATAGTTCTTCACACACTCCACTTCGGTAGTCGAAATGTAATTTATAGGTAGGGACCTATCGTTCGATCAAGAGATGATTTGTGCTGGAAGCAGGAACTGTGCTATTTTTCCTGAGATATTGGAAATATTCGTCATTGGGGCACGTCCATCAATCTCAACGAATATCAAGATGAGAAAATAAATGTTGTTGTTTTCTTATTCCACATAAAAGAATCTTCCATTTAAAAAAATGACCAAAGAGTTTGTTCCATAAAATGGTCATTGCTCACACTGTTTATACCGGATATCCCTCCTAACAATCTGAAAGTGCATTTTCTCTGATGTTTCAACACATATTTGCAATTTCATTTTGTGATGTATAGGCGGAGTCACCCAAAACATATAATGCTCATCGCGTCTTTCATGCGACACCCAGTGTCGATGGAAGGCGATGGTTTGTTACCTGTTAAGGACAAAATTCCTTGAGCTGGAGTTTTACTTGCCAACTCTATATAGTGGTCCAAGCCGGCCTCGGTGGTCTCGCGGTTCTAGGCGCGCAGTCCGGAACCGTGCGACTGCTACGGTCGCAGGTTCGAATCCTGCCTCGGGCATGGATGTGTGTGATGTCCTTAGGTTAGTTAGGTTTGGGTAGTTCTAAGGGGACTAATGACCACAGCAGTTGAGTCCCATAGTGCTCAGAGCCATTTGAACCATTTTAGTGGTCCAAAATTAGTCTAGTGGAATATGGAGTGGTTCCGTGAGCGGTAATATGGACTGCTGATGAATGAGTCACACTGTTTGCTGGGATGAATCGCTGTTCTAACCCACCTGCACGACCATCGTTGGCGATTATGGCGGCAACTGGAGAGAGGTTCCAATCTTATAACTTTTGGAGGACCACATAGTGTGTGGAGACATCGGGTGTAGCAACAGGTCACAACTGGTAGTAAATGAACGATCTTCGACTTCAGAACAGTTTGACACGAATATCCAACGTCGTCATGAGTTACCTCTCATGCTAAAGTATCATCGTGCCATAATGCAACAGAATAATGCTTGTCCACACATGGCATCTTCCTCTGTGAATTGTTTGTGTGATGTTGAGGTGTTCCCATGACCAGTACGACCGACCCTCATAACTTCCGTCATTTGATCAATGGGCACGTCTAACTCTTTCAATGCTCTCTGGTTTCTGGAACAAACATTTCCAGAATTGTTTCACACTATTGTAGTGGGTGTAAATTTTAAAGGTGAATATTATGAACAACATTAAATTCATATATACACCTAATCCCAATTCTCGATCTCAAACTGTATATTATACTATATTCCCTATCTTAGAAATTCCCGAAGTCTACTATTTCCTTGAAATTCGTCACACATTTTCTAAGCAGAGATCAACCTCGACAGCTTCTTTAGCTATGTGTTATCATCCGTTCGTTCTAAATGGCCACATCATGTACTGTAACCTCTTACTATGAATAATTTCTGACATGTTTCCTTTCATTTCTATGATTTTTTCTGATTTCTTCATGTCTAATGTGGTCCAGTATTGAGATTCCACCACGCCACCTTCAGTAGTCCGTTTCCATTGCTAGAACATTATCTGTATCTTGTAACCCCGACGGACGTTTCAGTGGAAACTGCGGAACTAGCAAGTGGAGTCTTTACCTCTAACTCAGGCGAGGCAATATCGTAGCAACTGAAGTGAGTTATCTTGGTAGTTAAGAGTCGTTGGACTGTAAGCAGCTGAACGTGACAGTGTTATGTGACGGTGTTGGTTTATTGCTATGCTCTGTCCAACAAAAATGGGAGTAAAGACATCAATAGGATAAACAGACATACAACTCACTTAAGGTGTGTACCGAAATAAATTATTCTTTCTATACAGGGTTAAATTTCAGTATATAAACTCACTGGCGCACTCAGAAAGTAATTCTCTTCAGACTTTGGATTGACGTAAATTAACGGTAACGCACTTGACGGTGGCAGCACGTTGTCGAAATGTTCGTGCTGGTGAATATTAATAAGAAGTGACAGAAGCACAAACATTATTTCGTGAAAGGAAACACAGGTTGTTTCAAATGGTACTGAGCACTATGGGACTTAACTGCTGTGGTCATCAGTCCCCTAGAAGTTAGAACTACTTAAACCTAACTAACCTAAGGACATCACACACATCCATGCCCGAGGCAGGATTCGAACCTGCGACCGTAGCGGTCACGCGGTTCCGGACTGTAGAGCCTAGAACCGCTCGGCCACTAAGGCCGGCCAAGGAAACACAGCATCTCTAGCAGATAGATCACGTTATCGGTTGATTTAAACTCATCTGGCCATGAGTTCGCTGTCATTCGACTCAGCTGACGCCATGTTTTAATCTCAACAGGCGCTTCCCTAGACGACGACACTGTATTTGCGAACTCTGCCGTATAACGAATCGACTTCTCTTAATCATGTGCACATCAACTACACTTTCGGCAGAGACTGTACAGTGAAGTTACACTTCAGTAAATACGGCACTCGAAATAGCTACTGTAGTGGTCGACACCAACGGGTGCCAATATCGCAACACGGGTTGCCTATATCAATTGTAACCTACGTGCACACTGAAATAGTTTTGCGAAATCTTTTTGTTTTCTTGTGGCTTCGGACAATTATTTTACTTATTTGTGAAGCTATTAACATACTTTTCATAATGTAACGCACTGAAGCAAATGTAACATCCAGCTGTTGCTACAAAAGGGCAAACAGCCCAGAATCAATCATCTTCACAACCAAATCATGCACATTACCATGAACAGGTCTGACTTCTTCCAGAACTCGCCTAAATGTGTCCCCAGTCGCTCCCTTCAGATCCTCACTCGAAAAGTTCGTCTTCCCTTGACTCCCATTGCGTTTCGCTACTGTATGCATTTCCGTTGGTCGAAGGCTGTCCCCACCAACATGACATCGTTCTTACGTTCTACAGACACGATCTGACTCATCTTGACCACTCTCCTTACCAAACTAATATATGTCGACAACATTTAACTAAAAAGGCATTTTAAAAATTCATTCACACTCAAACCATTCACAATAAATATAAATAAAACTTGGTCCATAAATAAATATGCTAGTACTCTTGCGCAAATGTGTTTAACATAAAAGACAACACATTGTCATTTCCATTATTTAAACAATTATTTAAGCCTACTTGTCAGAAGCATCTTTTGGCACTGTTTTACAAAGCTAGTGACAGCTAACGCACGTGAATGACAAATTCTCAATTTAATAATATTTAAATAAATTTACTGGTAAAACAATAAACTGTTTTAATAAATACGCAAGTATGACGAAATATAAGGTATTCATACGGTATCCACTTGCTGTGTAATTGTGGAGGATACCACATTCTGACAAATTCGGAAAATGGAAAGATGTAAATATCGTAATAAATCAAGAAATAAAATAGATAAAGATTCAGAGATGGTAGCTGTAGTGCAATGCTATCATCTGAAGTTTTTAAAAGTTGCTAATTCAGAGGTTCATTGTGAAAATGTTTATTCTCTGAGAAATATTAACTTCTGTAGTTTTAAAAACATTGGAAATATTGTCAGACACTCCGCCATTTTGGGGCATTTGCTGCGAGTGACAGATGTCCAAATTGCCAGTTTTGGGAGTTACCCATTTTTGTCGACGTGCTCCTTGTCTCTGCACTTGAGATCGCCCGCAGTGGCCGTGGGATGTCCCCGTCCCGACAACTAGCAGCCAACCCAGTAAGCAAATTCAGCTCTCCTCAACACCATCCCTAGATGGATGAATAAATCCCCTACTTTGTCGTAATGTGACAGTTTCATGTATTTGTTGCAAACAAAATATATGGTCTTCCTCCTGAGAAGCCATCTAATTCTTCAATCTCCATTTCCTTAGATTCTGTCTCTAAAAGACCGATGACCTAACCAGTTTGGTCCATAGGAACTTACCACTACCAAATCTGTCTCTGAAAACCGTTTCAGAAAAATACACTACTGGCCATTAAAATTGCTACACCACGAAGATGACGTGCTACAGACGCGAAATTTAACCGACAGGAAGAAGATGCTGTGATATGCAAATTATTAGCTTTTCAGAGCATTCACACAAGGTTGGCGCCTGTGGCGACACCTACAACGTGCTGACATGAGGAAAGTTTCCAACCGATTTCTCATACACAAACAGCAGTTGACCGTGAAACGTTATTGTGACGCCTCGTGTAAGGAGGAGAAATGCGTACCATCACGTTTCCGACTTTGATAAAGGTCGAATTGTAGCCTATCGCGATTGCGGTTTATCGTATCGCGACATTGCTGCTCGAATTGGTCGAGATCCAATGACTGTTAGCAGAATATGGATTCGGTGGGTTCAGGTGGGTAATACGGAACTCCGTGCTGGATCCCAACGGCCTCGTATCACTAGCAGTCGAGATGACAGGCATCTTATCCACATGGCTGTAACGGATCGTGCAGCCACTTCTCGATCCCTGAGTCAACAGATGGGGACGTTTGCAAGACAACAACCATCTGCACGAACAGTTCGACGACGTTTGCAGCATCATGGACTATCAGCTCGGAGACCATGGCTGCGGTTACCCTTGACGCTGCATCACAGACAAGGGCGCCTGCGATGGTGTACTCAACGACGGACCAGGGTGCACGAATGGCAAAACGTCATTTTTCCAGATGAATCTAGGTTCTGTTTACAGCATCATGATGGTCAAATCCGTGTTTGGCGACATGACGGTGAACGCACATTGGGAGCGTGTATTAGTCATCGCCATACTGGCGCATCGCCCGGCGTGATGATATGGGGTGCTATTGGTTACACGTCTCGGTCACCTGTTCTTCGCACTGACGGCACTTTGAACAGTGGACGTTACATTTCAGATGTGTTACGGTCGGTGGCTCTACGCTTTATTCGACCTCTGCGAAACCCTACATTTCAGCAGGATAATGCTCGACCGCATGTTGCAGGTCCTGTACGGGCCTTTCTAGATACGGAAAATGTTCGACTGCTGCCCTGGCCAGCACATTCCCCAGATCTCTCACCAACTGAAAACGTCTGGTCAATGGTGGCCGAGCAACTGGCTCGTCACAATACGCCAGTCACTACTCTTGATGAACTGTGGTACCGTGTTGAAGCCGCATGAGCAGCTGTACCTGTACACGCCATCTAAGCTCTGTTTGACTCAATGCCCAGGCGTATCAAGGCCGTTATTACGGCCAGAGGTGGTTGGTCTGGGTACTGATTTCTCAGCATCTATGCACCCAAATTGCGTGAAGATGTAATCACATGTCAGTTCTAGTATAATTTATTTTTGTCCAATGAATACACGTTTACCATCTGCATTTCTTCTTGGTGTAGCAGTTTTAATGGCCAGTAGTGTAAGTAACAACAGTAATACATAATCATATTAAGTAGTTTCACTGTCGTATTTGTGACTGTAGAACTACACACATAATGTAATTTTTTTAAAATTCAGTGCTTTTACAGATATCTAGATGGAGTCCGTCATACGGCTACAACAGCGCTTTTTTGCCGGGCGGCTTACTAGGACATGGAACTATTTCCAAGGTCGGGAGTCGGGCGGAGGAGCAGGGTGGGGCCCTGTGGGGACGTGGCCAGCAACTGTTGCAGAGGCTGGCGCCCAGAAATCGGCTCCTCGCCACGATGTGGTCCGCCGGCAGCCAGCAGCCGGGCGACGTATAAAAGGAGGCAGGAAGTAATAACGTGGGAGTGCGCTCTCGCTGTCCCTTATCCATTATGGAGCCGGTGGCGCCGTTCCATTTGGAGGCCGCCGGCCACTGAGTTCCAGCGCCGGACCAAATAACAGCTCGGAAGCGCTCACTTGTTAGCCGGCGCCTCGGCTTTTGAACGCTTTTCCTGCCACCCTGCCACCTCCACCGCATTTTTTTCACCCTTTCACTCTTCTAGTTCCGCATCGCTGACCTCGCATTAGAAGGTGCTATTCGTTCCAGATGTCTTTCGTTTGGCCTGTGGCTACAAATACATTCCTACAGTCGTAGGGCTTTCCTTACGTCTTCACTGTTTTCAACCGAAAATATTGTTTTTATAATGAAAAAAAATGTGTTGAACTTTCGTGATTAGAAAATTTCTCTTACCCGTCTGAATATGGGTTCACCGATGAATCAAATTTTATCATCTACCTGCTACAGCGTCGCATAAAATTATTACGTAGATGATGCATCAGACTTGCATTATCGGCTCTTTTTCAGTACAACTGTGCTTCCAATACTACTTTGGCGTCCAGACATACCACGTTTCTGCTATTCGGTCTTTAACTGAAAAAGGGAGGATTAAAACCAAGTTTGTGGCTATAGAACAGTGCCGGTATATTTCTTTTCCTTGACATGGTGAAGTTGTAGTTAGCCGATCTGTAATTCTTTGCAGTTAACGGATTAAAAAAAGCTTTATAAGTCTATATCCTAATTTATCATTTTTATTTGTTACTAGCTTCGATTAAAGATCTTAGTCACCTTCAGAACAAAGGATAAGAATAGTTTTTTTCTATGTACAAACACCAACAGGTAGGACACACATCATAGTTTATGCGCAAGCTGCATACCTCAGTCTTATCATACAGTTCTAGAAAAAAATTATGTAAAATTACCCGAGACTTAGCACCAGAAAACATTACACAATTTTAACCGGTATATAAAAGGCAATGTCCCAGCTCACTAACTGACTCACTCATTATCGCCGAGACGAAACCATTAAGAAAAAAAAGGGTTCAAAGGGCTATGGGACTTAACATCTGAGGTCATCAGTCCCCTAGAACTTAGAACTACACTCCTGGAAATTGAAATAAGAACACCGTGAATTCATTGTCCCAGGAAGGGGAAACTTTATTGACACATTCCTGGGGTCAGATACATCACATGATCACACTGACAGAACCACAGGCACATAAACACAGGCAACAGAGCATGCACAATGTCGGCACTAGTACAGTGTATATCCACTTTTCGCAGCAATGCAGGCCGCTATTCTCCCATGGAGACGACCGTAGAGATGCTGGATGTAGTCCTGTGGAACGGCTTGCCATGCCATTTCCACCTGGCGCCTCCGGTGGACCAGCGTTCGTGCTGGACGTGCAGACCGCGTGAGACGACGCTTCATCCAGTCCCAAACATGCTCAATGGGGGACAGATCCGAAGATCTTGCTGGCCAGGGTAGTTGACTTACACCTTCTAGAGCACGTTGGGTGGCACGGGATACATGCGGACGTGCATTGTCCTGTTGGAACAGCAAGTTCCCTGGCCGGTCTAGGAATGGTAGAACGATGGGTTCGATGACGGTTTGGATGTACCGTGCACTATTCAGTGTCCCCTCGACGATCACCAGTGGTGTACGGCCAGTGTAGGAGATCGCTCCCCACACCATGATGCCGGGTGTTGGCCCTGTGTGCCTCGGTCGTATGCAGTCCTGATTGTGGCGCTCACCTGCACGGCGCCAAACACGCATACGACCATCATTGGCACCAAGGCAGAAGCGACTCTCATCGCTGAAGACGACACGTCTCCATTCGTCCCTCCAATCACGCCTGTCGCGACACCACTGGAGGCAGGCTGCACGATGTTGGGGCGTGAGCGGAAGACGGCCTAACGGTGTGCGGGACCGTAGCCCAGCTTCATGGAGACGGTTGCGAATGGTCCTCGCCGATACCCCAGGAGCAACAGTGTCCCTAATTTGCTGGGAAGTGGCGGTGCGGTCCCCTACGGCACTGCGTAGGGTCCTACGGTCTTGGCGTGCATCCGTGCGTCGCTGCGGTCCGGTCCCAGGTCGACGGGCACGTGCACCTTCCGCCGACCACTGGCGACAACATCGATGTACTGTGGAGACCTCACGCCCCACGTGTTGAGCAATTCGGCGGTACGTCCACCCGGCCTCCCGCATGCCCGCTATACGCCCTCGCTCAAAGTCCGGTAACTGCACATACGGTTCACGTCCACGCTGTCGCGGCATGCTACCAGTGTTAAAGACTGCGATGGAGCTCCGTATGCCACGGCAAACTGGCTGACACTGACGGCGGCGGTGCACAAATGCTGCGCAGCTAGCGCCATTCGACGGCCAACACCGCGGTTCCTGGTGTGTCCGCTGTGCCGTGCGTGTGATCATTGCTTGTACAGCCCTCTCGCATTGTCCGGAGCAAGTATGGTGGGTCTGACACACCGGTGTCAATGTGTTCTTTTTTCCATTTCCAGGAGTGTAGATTTAGATAGTGCTTTTGGCAGGGTGAGCCATGTATTTCTATATTCTGTCTTAGAAATGGTGGGCTTTCCTGCCTGGTTCATCAGCATCATTCGACGGCTGCTTTGCGTGTGATTAGGGCTCGTGAAAGAGCAGCTGTAAGTGTTATGAATGTGTGCTACTCCACGATGCTGTCTATTTGTCGCGAGCTACCCCCGGCAGATTTGGCGCCCCTTCCTGTGTCCATCGTCTCCACTATCTTCGGATCGCCTTTACTTCATCAACACGCCGAACAGCGGAAGCCAATTCTTAATAAATACCCGTATGATGATAAGTTACAACTCCCTAGGCCGCCTAGATCCTTTGAATCAAGTTGCCTAACTTGGTTGGCTATGTGACACCCATGATGGTTCATATTGCTCAGGTTCTGCTGACGCCATTTTACGATACGACGTTGTATTCAAGCAGCATTCGGATATTTTCTGATGGCTAGATCTGTTTTCAAAGTATTCTATGACGCACATACTCGTCCTCCTCCACCCCCCGCCCCCTCCACGTGTAGGAGGCCTTGGCCTTACGCACGTCCACTATTTTGTGGCGGCGCTTTACATGGACACGATGTAAAAACTATGGTGCAGTGTCAAGACCTCCATTACGCACTATTTACTTGCCGTCCTCGTACCAGTGGCCCTTACCCCTCCTGTCCCGGTCGGTATCATCATTCCCACGTTTGCTCACATGTAGCCGTTCATTGTGGAACTCAGTTATTCTCGCGCCGAACTCCCACGAACGCGGCGGCTGTGGGCGAAGGATTTCTATGTCCTTTTTCTGCTTAGCGTCGCCTGTAACATCGTAGAACGCAAGTTCCCATTTGCGGTGAACTGTGATTTGGCAGCACATTCATCGCAGTTTCTTTCCGATTCATACCAGATCAACTTGGTATTATGCGTTCTGTGGGAGGTATCCAACTAATCAGTGGCTCCATGCCAAAAGACCGGCGAACTCACCCCTCTGGGCCGTCTGTCGTAGTGCCGACGATGATCATCGCCGATTTAACAGTGTAGCTGTTGCAGACGTTTGGTTGTTGGGGAGACATAGGGTCGCGTGTTTTCTACGAGTGCCCCTATATGTTATTGACCCAGAGTCCTTTCTTTACCCAGCGGTGGAATATTTTCCTGCAACGAAATCTCGAGCAGTTCTCTGGATAAAGGGCTAGACTTTGACATATACTTATGGAAATACTTCTGCGACAGTTCCAGAGTCATTCAAAGGAAGTCTAGGGTCAATAGCGCGTAAATAACCAGATCATTCAGCACTGGTTAAAGGTGATTTTATCCTACCGAGTATAGACTGGGATATATATAGACAGACAACCATGGAATTACTTTTGAATATGTTTTCTAAGAACTGATTTGAGCAACTAGCTCGGCAGCCTACATTCACTGGAAATATCTTAGATCTAGTAGCTACAAATAAGTTGGACCATATCGACAATGTCAGTCTAGAAACGGGGATTAGCTGTAGTGACGTCATAGTAGCTATGATTACGAAAGTATATAAATTAGTCAGGAAGGCTAGGAGAGTGTTTCTGCTATATAGAGCAGATAAGCAGTTATTATTTCACTTAGCGAAATGAAATCACTTAGTTCCATTAAGATGGATGTAGAGGAATCATGGGCAAAGCTTAAGCAGAATGTAAGTAGTAGACTGGAGAGTTATGTACCTAGTAAGTGTAAGATGGAGAAGACCACCAAGGTTTAATAACAAATACGTAGGCAAGCAGGAAACCGAAGCAGTGCGAAATGAAAGACCGTTATGAGATCTACATTAGATGCCCGACTTTGAAATGCTGATGTTATTAACATTCAGCATAAAAGAGTCAGCAACTGATACCTGCAGTACATATTCTGCGATAATCCCAGTGAGCTAATAGATCGACTATGACTGCTCGTGACCAGCTGCTCCGGCAATACTGCTCATTTGAATGATGTTGTTTCAATAATTTCTGACAAATGCCGCTATGTTTCCTTGTAACAGACGCAATCGATTTCATTCCCAATTCTCGAGCTTGCGCTCAGTCTTTAACGACCTCGTTGCGGAAAGTTAAACACTCATCTCCTCTTCCTCAATAATTTCTGAGCTTAGAGAGAGAGGTATAATGGAATAATAATGGAGAAAAGTGCACAAACCAGCCCACAAAACGTACCCTTAATAGACATGTTATGGTTAAAGGTCTGGCTGACTTACGGCAGGCTGATTTTGTGGATATGAGGGAATATGCTTATGCCAATAATGGATTCAAACATATTTTGATGGTCATTGATACATACTCTAAATTCACCTACGCATAAACTGATAAAACAAAAACAGGGAGGGATCTTGCACTGGTGTGTGAGCGTTCGTTGCAGAAAAGGACGAATCGATGTCTGAATAACCTTCAGACACGTCACCATGGGGAGTAGTTTTACAATTGTTATTTCAAGACCGTCATGCAGCGGCATGAAATATACCACTACTCAACATTACCCACCTGAAGACAAGTACCGTGGAATGTCTGAACAGAACAATGAAAGGTCAAATGTTTATGTGCTTTAATTTTTGCGGCTCATGGAAACAGACAGAGAGCCTCCCACAAATAATTGCACAGCACAATCGAACCAAATATAATACAATAAAAATGAGACTAATCGATGCTCTGATGAAGGACTCATGGATACAGTGTCCTATCGTATTAAAATACTGGATCCACATAAACAGAAATTAAATGTTGGTTATTTTGCACATATCTCAAAACACAAGACAGAATTTGAGAAGTGATTCCTTACAAACTGGTTGAGTGAGATATTCACAGTTTCCAAAGTTCAGTGGACAAACTGCAGAACTTATATCTTAAAGGATAGAAGTGGCACTGAAATTTGAGGATGCTTTTAGAAAGAGGAAATGCAGAAGAGCACAGAACGAGAGGTGTTTCTCATATAGAATGTAATAAGACGACGAGGGAATAGAGCACTAGTTAAACGTCTTGCTTTTCCTGCAACACGAAACAGCTGGACTGACGCTGACTATTTCATCTACATCTGCATTTATACTCCGCAAGCCACCCAACGGTGTGTGGCGGAGGGCACTCTACGTTGCTGCATAATGGGGCTCACAGAGCAGAATCAGCACAGTAGCATAACATGCAAGATAGGGGACACATTACAGGAGGCGGTGGTATTATCGGCAAAATTCCCTCATTGTGTAACTCTGAGGGCTATAACCACTGCGGACCTGGAACAAAGTTTCCTAAACTTTTGGCTCATGGTGATACGGTGATTAACCTGCTTGACAAGGCGTGTTTGGAATACGACACTTCATATGCAAAACATAAAGATCTCCCAGGACGTCATGCTGCAGATCGAATCTTAGCCGGGAAAGCCAAGGCAATACGTGTGAGAAAAGATATTCGTATAGGTCACCGCACTGCAGCTTTTATAGTCCATAAAATAATGCACGGTAAAATTAAGTTAGGCCTGCGTGTAAATTTCAAGCAAGTTATAAACACTGCACGTTGTGCACTGAGGAAGAATAAGACAACGATGAAGAAGAAGGAGGAGTGTTTAAAAAAACTGTATGCTCACAGTGATTTATGCAGACAAAAGAGCTCTGAAGCATGAATGAGTGATTAATGCACCCCGTGTTCAACCAATACCCAAGACGTCGTGTGTAATTATCCCTTTTCTTATTCTTGCCCTGCAGTTCTCTTAGCAGTAGGTCCACTGGCTGATGGCGCTGTGGCTATTGCCAGAACAGTCACGAACACACAGAACTCACAGGAGCAGCGAGAGGAGGCAAGGAGACATAACCTCACGAATGGAAGCTCAGCCATCGGAAAAGGGCTAATTCTTTTAGAAAAAAGCCCATTAGCCATCCCACCGGACAGACCGCAACCAGATTTGCTCAAGTTTGGTGGAAAAAAATTCTGTATTCCAAGCTTCCACCGTGTGTTTATGCGAGACACATTACCAAACACTATGCGGAAATTCAGAGAATGTGGAATTGTGAATTGAGATGTTTCTGGAAGACCTGGCACACACTGGGTAGCATATATTGCGCAAAACATAAGTAACATCTACTATTTCGTCTTACTGGGAGATCTGCAAGCACCAGAAGAGTTACAACGATATTTCTTCAACAAAAGACGTGTGTAATACAGTTTTTATCGCTGTCAAGACTTTATTACCTACCAGTGTGGACGTCTACGAATCATGTTCCTCCAAATTTTTACGAAGAAGAAAATGTAAGAAGGTGTTTTAACCATCTACTCATCAGCTGAGGTTCAGATGCAACGTCGTATACTTTGACTATAAAATAACGATCTTCTGTATTATTTCCCATCGACTGATTTAAGCAATAGAGAGTGTAGTATTGCATCGATTTGAATGGAGACGTACAACAGCATCCCACGACCCGCCAGGATAGCCGAGAGCGCTAACGCGCTGCTTCCTGGACTCGGGTAGGCGCGCCGGCCCCGGATCTAATCCGCCCGGAGGATAACGACGACGGCTGGTGTGCCAGCCAGCCTCGATGTGGTTTTTAGGCGGTTTTCCACATCCTCCCAGGTGAATACCGGGCTGATCCCCACGTCCCGTCTCAGTTACACGACTCACAGAGATTTGAAGCTCATTCACACTATTTCACGATTTACACTGGATGTAGACAGCTGGGGTACACTAATTCCATCCTAGGGGGTACGGGGTGGTGGCAGGAAGGGCATCTGGCCGCCCCTTGGAATTAACATGCCAAATCCGTTTAACCATGGCCGACCCTGAATAACAGCAGGACAAGGCGCAAGCGATAGGATAGTACAATAGCATCCCAAATATGGCACAGGATAACAGTAAACTTCATCTGGAACGTAACGGTCGAAAAGAAATTGTGAAAATAGAATCTGGTGCATATGACACTGATTATTTAAAAGAAATTTTAAAGCAGTCTGGCAAAGGAATTTACCCACATGCATTGACTGATACACACTCAAATCTGAAATAAAGACAGTGAATGCAACGGTTGACTTTAACAGAAAGGCTCAGTAGGACGACTATTGGAAATAAAAGGACAAGCTTTGAAGAAGTCTCCTAATAAATTTTACAAATTTAACCATTCGGTAGATATACTTCCTGTCAGTACAATCCGCGTCGAGTGTAACACAAAGCAACAAACTCTTATCTCAACAACAGACTGATTCACATAATTTACTGATATTTTCCCATTAGGTGGAACTGGATAAAAGATTACTGAGACCTCTACCAACGCTGTATGCCTCCCAGTATCGTCCAGACAGTGGACTACCTAGAGCTGCGTATTGTGGACCAAGTTAAGCAAATTGTCGAATTTCGTGGTAGGGAAAGCATTGTACTGTATCTAAAGCAGAACCACCAATGACCTTCAGTGTGCAGAAAGTTAAGCAACTTGTCGAATTTCGTGGTAGGGAAACCATTGTGCTATATCTAAATCGGAACCACCAATGACCTTCAGTGTGAAGAGACTAGAAATTACCTTCAGGTGGTCGGGACTTGCATTTGGCCAGCCCCCAGACTCTGTGATAACAGGAAACCGGAAGCGGTAGTGGCGATCTTCAACCAGCCGAGACTTGACGCATGCCAACGGTCAGGAAGCAACGATGGGGATGAGATACAAAACCGATGTGCACAACATACAGCATGACACTTCACAATAGAACCGCAAGGTGATAATACATGTGAACTACGAGTTTCTTAACTCAGTAGGTTTGAAATCTTGCCAAACATCATTGTATCGAATGTACAACATTTGAATCTTTTAAAAGTTTTGAATACAGGTGTATTTCTAATGATTTAGCATTCCTGTTTCATGAGATACAATATCAATTTAACGGAGTTGAGATTGACCATTCACACAATATAGACATAGCATCAACACTTAAACGGGTCTGAACGATTTAGAAAAAGCTGCATGGTCCAGAGACCTGCCAGTGTGTAGAACAGCTGAAGATTACAGGGGATTTACTGCATGTGTAGTCCAGAAACTGCTTAAGAGGCAGTATGGAATGCAACAGATAACAACACATGCAGTCAGGGAGCACAGGAGGAGAACTAGATCGCCATCAACAAAATAGTATGGAAAATGCCAAACATTATTGTATCGAATGTACAACATTTGAATCTTTTAAAAGTTTTGAATACAGGTGTATTTCTACCGTTATATTTCCGTTTGTGGGAGCTTTTTGGCTATCCAGTTGTACTGCCTGCAAGCAGACGAACTTGGGCTATTAAATTCAGCCAGAACAATCCCTAACCGAAGACACTACTGGAGTTTATGGTATTAAATAACGTACCTCTGCTTCTCCCCCAGCGTTGTCATCATCTTAGGGATGTAACTTGTGCCTCACGGAAATTGTTGTAATACTTGGGAACTTGTGGTAAGTTCTTATGGGACCAAACAGTGGAGGCCATAGGTCCCTAGGCTTGCACTCGACTAATCTAACTTACACTAATCTACGCTAAGGACAACACACACACCCGTCCCCGAGGGAGGACTCGAACCTCCAATGGGGGGTAACTTGCTGCTCTGGAGATTGTGGAAAATCGGCACGTGCAGCATGCTAATTGCCTATGTGAGGTCTGCCTCTACAACATACATGACATCAGAATCATCTTCCATGCCATTATTCTTAAATATTTCACCTGACCTGTTGAGACCTTCTTTGGGCATCCATTGAAACCCACCAACCAGCAGGGATGTCATTCACCTTTAAAAACATGATATAACTATACTGAATGGATGCGCTGAACATCTCACCCATTTGTGGGTTATTTGCCTTGGTGTGCCTATGGATACATTGGCAAAGTCATCCATGGCTCCCTCACTCAAAGAAAGTCGCATGTCCCTACCTTTTCTTTTCTTGAGCATTGCGTTCCAAGACAACTTCAGTGCTGTGTAGTAAAGGGCAGGGTCGAGTTTGTACATGGTCATGCATACAGCCTGGAATTTTTCGAAACCATCTGCAAGCAAGCGCATGTGTGTGCCAATGTAAAGCTTTGAGTACTCGCCCAAAGTTGGCATATCAAATTCCTGTCACACATTCACAGCATGCTCTTACTCTGCATCCATTATGGTTTCTCCCATAAAATTACTGGATAATGTATCTATTTGAGTAGTCTTGTTTCCTCAAGTTTTGCCGTACTATCCAGATACTCGTATGTGAAAACTACCTTCCTAGTCGCCCACTGAACCTTTGCATCATCGAGAAATGTACCTCGAGTGATGTCCAACTCGCCACGATACATTGTTGCAACAAGTTTCTGGAGTGGTGCCTGCATAAAATATAGCATAACACTAGGAGTAATTTGTCGATGCTGTCAGGCAGGATACTGACCTGATTACTCTTCTTAACGAAATTAGCCAACTGCTCAGCAAGAAACTGAGCATTATAGCCGCTCAAATTATGAAACAAGATGGGTAAGTATCGTGGTAATTGACACTTCCAGTGCATTGTGCGCCGCAGAGCGCGATTTCCCTGTTAGGTGGCAATGGCTCTTGTAGGGAGTTTATGCTTTTCAACCTAACGGCAACACAGAAATAGGACAACCTTCTTGTACAAATCAATACTCTCCTTTGACTCGGTAGTGGGGACGATGTTGCTGTAAGGCTTATCGATTTCCCATGAAAGTTTCTCGAGCTCAGTGAGCAACTAAACTGCAGGATTATTCTTAAAATATGATTTATTATGACTGAGACTGGAATCAAAGTTACATACCACCTGATACGCCGCTGCTTACGATCCGTATTTCTCCATGAAGGACGTATGTGAGGCCGTGGGAACACTTTCACAGCATGTCACAGGAGCGAGGAGACAATCAGAGTCAGCATGCACTACTAAGTACTCGCTTGAGGACAGAGGCACCGGTGGCAGATATACTATTTATGCCCATGTTTACTCAATCGGGAGGAAACGGGTAGGGACATATCCTTGACACACATATGTAGTGTTAGTTTTCATTCTCATCTGAGAATAGCAGCATGTTAACATGCAGCTTGCAGTGACCTAGAAAATTGGATAAATGGAGGGGTCTGTCGACCTTTTGGGTTACTTTACCACTGTCATCTGGTTTATTCTTCTTCAGGCCAAAAACATTAACTAAATTACGCTCATTTTCCCTCACGAATTTGGGTATGTCCTGAAGTTTAAAAGAGAACTCAATACCGTCAAACCTGTAACCTGTATTAATATCACGAACGTGGTATCTGTCTGGACTAACCTTGTAATTTCTTTCACAAGCCAGAATTGACCACATGAAACAGGCGTTGTCTGTTTTAATCCTAGCCGGCCGTAGTGGCCGTGCAGTTCTAGGCGCTACAGTCTGGAACCGCGTGACCGCTACGGTCGCAGGTTCGAATCCTGCCTCGGGCATGGATGTCTGTGATGTCCTTAGGTTAGTTAGGTTTAATTAGTTCTACGTTCTAGGGGACTGATGACCACAGCAGTTGAGTCCCATAATGCTCAGAGCCATCTGAACCATTTGTTTTAATCCTGACATTAATACATGCCTGTCTGGCTGCTATATCCTTCGGTAGCTCGATTTTGCTGGACCCATTTGTAGGGTCATGGAGATCTGAGTACAACACAGCTGACTGGTTTACCAGATCCTCTACCAGACATATCTGAAAGCCTGGTTAATATAGCACTCGAGGTGAAGGTGTGGAATCACTCGATGACTGAAGTGTTCCGCAACATCAAACCGTTTTTCTCCCAGAGATGAACAATACATTTTTCTAATGGCAACGCCTTCCTCTTTGGGGGGATGTGATAGTTCACAGCAAAATACGGCACTGTATTTCATGGAAGGATGTAGTGGAGCACTTATGAATTTTGTGAGCTCTCTATCCATGACAGGGTAGCAAGCCAGTAGGAAACTTGTCACATCCTTGTACCACCTTGCCAGTTTATCAATCCGTGTAAACGAGATGCACTCATGAAACTTGTCCTCGATCGCTACATAATATAGGTATGGCATGACGTTTCTGAACTGATGATCGGTAATAGAACGAGAGAAGGGACTCCTAGTAGCCGCTACCAACAGCGCCCTATGGTGGATACAGCGCAAACTGGCTTAGTCGAGCCCTACACGTCTACGTGAACACACCCATCTTCAAGTTAGGCTGCTAAAGTAACAAAACAGAGCTAAAAATAAATAAATAAATAAATAAAATACCCAGCCTTGCATTGTCATAGATTTATCGTTTCCCAGCAAAAATGAATTATATACACCAACCTAAGCTTACTATCTGGCAGTGGAACTGAGACTGACCATTTCCCGCCATTTTCAGGGGTGACATCAAAGGAGGGGTGGGGTGGATGACGTCATAGGAGCGCAGGGGTGAGAGAATTAGGTTAGTGGACGTAACCCAGTTGCCTTATCGCCCACTACTTCCATGGCGTGGAGACGGTTGTGGCGTCATAGGGTGTTGAGGATAACTCATCCCTCATTTTGAATGAATTATTCGTCCTTGCATTCGCTTTGTTCCACTGTCCACCTCTACATCCTGTTTGTTTTTCTTCGGTACTACCGACAGGACAATACAAAATGCCTGACAGCTCGCAGTGCACGTGCGTGGTTCGAAGAGCACGAGGATGAGTTTCCTGTACTCCTCTGGCCACCAAATTCCCCGAACTTAAACCCAATCGATAATGTGTGCGACCAACTCCATTGGGGAGTTCCCGCATGAGTCCTCAACCGAGAAAACTAGCGCAGTGGCGTCGGAACTGAAGTCGGTGTGGCTCGGGATTCCTGTCGGTACTTTCCAGAACCTCATTGACTTTCTTCTTGCACGTCTCGCAGTGGTCCAAACTGCAAAATGTTCTTATTCAAGCACTAAATGTTTGTTCACCTCAATTGCTCCTAACGTGAAGTAAGCATGTAACTCAAAATCTCCAGCTGGTTCTAAATGATCAATTGTAACTGAGCACATCGCCTCTTCTAAGCTTTGCATGGTGTAATCAACTATCCACTCACCCACAGATCGCCATAACGACACATACTGGTACACAGAATTGAAATACGGTACAATTACCTTCCTTATCTTACTTCTCTCACAGACTTCAACATTTTAACAATATAACTTGTAATACAGTAATATTGTGTATTTTAATCGTGTACTGTTTTTAATGTTGTGCATTTTGTAAACTATGTAAGTTGAAACACCCCCGTTTAATTCCTTTATTGGGTTTTGTGTGATTACGTACCGAAGCCGCTAAACAGTTAATTATTATGATTATATGACCGTGTGCTTAATGGATGAAAGGCTATCGGTTTTTCCGCTGTGGTTTCGGAGATAATTCAACCATGTGCGGCTGTTCTGAGGCTGAATAGTGGAATGATTGAAAGTTTGTCTATTATTAAGGACCATAAAGGTTGCGAGGTACAAACTGATATATATTTCCTACTAACACACAAATTCTGAGGCAGTTGCTACCTTCGCCTTACACGTCTAATTACAGTTATATCTTTTTATTGGTTGCTGATTTTCAGTACTTCGTCACACACAATGATGATGGTTAACATTCACAACAATCCTCACTGCAATCCATGGTTGTTGCTGGCCGACGCGGTTGACGCGAAACACGTAATTCGGCACTTGTCACTTTCTGTTTCATATCACTCGCCAATCGGTATTAGTGAGGGTAAACCCCACGACGATCAGGGGAACGTGCTCACTCGTCATACTCTGGTGAATTTTACTGTTTACAGCTCACTCGACCACCATTCTTGCCCGTCTCTCCCCCACTACTGCTCACTCGACACTCTCCAGCACTACTACGCACTCGATACTCGTCTCACTGCCTCATGCAGCGCTTGACAATCGACTCCTGTCTGGTATCGACCTGAGCATTGGGTACTAGCATCTACGTTCGTAAGATCACGGATCCCTTACAAAGTGACTTGTGCTCAGTATGACAGTTTCTCGACCAATGTCACGACATAACAATCTTAAATATTATAACTGTATAACCTGTAATATTGTAGTATTGTGTATTTTAATTATTTATTACGTTTAATGTTGTTCGCTGCTTAAAGTGTAATTTGCAATGTTAAAAATCAATTTCGGTGCACAACATTCTGCGCAACTGGATTGTATGATTGCTTTGTATTGTTTGGTGTCCCTTGTGGACACAAGTTAGCTGTTTCCTGAAGACAGCCCAATAAGCCGAAAAGTAGATGGAAATAAAAATCAGTTTACTTGCTATTCAATATTGAATTGACAGAAGAATCCTTAAATGTATGAATTATTTTTATACCTTAGTTTACGTTGTTACATGATATGAGCATGGGCGTGGAAATAAAATATCAATGCCACGTTTCCGACAAGTCCCACAGTTATTCGTCACTTTCACTGACGATAGCAATGTCATCAGCAAGTCTTATAATCGTCATCCTTTCACCCTGAACTTTCGATCTACAAATTGAATAGTATTGGTAAAACACTACGTCTCTGTCTTACACACTTTTTCCGTTCTTATTGTTCCATCTTAATTCTTGTCCTTCCTAAACCCAAAATGATCGTCAACTATACAGAGATACGAATTTGAATATCTTAAATCATGAATATTACATTATAAGCATGGAATACTTTTGGAACTGTTGTTCCTTTTTGGATTATAGAAGTATCATACAAACTTACATTACTTTCCAACCTGTAGGAAAGAAGAAGAAGTAAATATCCCAGAATTCGAATCGAGAACAGCTGCCAACATGAGTAACGTAGAAGTAAATATCCTCGGAGTAGTGAATCAACTTAAATCATTTAATAGAAGCAAGTCTTCTGGTCCAGCCTGTATGAGGTTCCTTTCGGAGTATGCTGATGCAACAGCTCTATACTTAAAAAATGGCTCTGAGCACTATGGAACTTAACATCTGTGGTCATCAGTCCCCTAGAACTTAGAACTACTTAAACCTCACTAACCTAAGGACATCACACACATCCATGCCCGAGGCAGGATTCGAACCTGCGACCGTAGCTGTCACGCAGTTCCAGACTGAAGCGCCTAGAACCGCACGGCCACAACGGCCGGCGCTCCATACTTAACAATCATACACAACCGTTCGCTCGACGAAAGACCCGTACCCAAAAACTGGAAACTTGTACAGGTCACACCAATATTCTACAACTGTAGTAGGAGTAATTCACTAAAATACAGGCCCATATCGTTAACGTCGATATGCAGCAGAATTTTAGAACATATATTGTGTTCGAACATCATGAATTACCTCGATGAAAACAGTTTATTGATACATAGTCAACATGGGTTTAGAAAACATCGTTCCTGTGAAACACAACCAGCTCTTTATTCACATGAAGTGATGAATGCTTTTGACAAGGGATTTTAGATCGATTCCGTATTTCTGGATTTCCGGAAGGCTTTTGGAATATCGTCTCAGTTATGTGACTGGATTTGTGATTTCCTGTCAGAGAGGTTACAGTTCGTACTAATTGACGGAAAGTCATCGAGTAAAACAGAAGTGATTTCTGGCGATCCTCAAGGTAGTGTTATGGGCCCTTTGCTGTTCCTTATCTATATAAACGATTTTGGAGACAATCTGAGCAGCCGTCTTTGGTTGTTTGCAGATGACGCTGTCGTTTATAGACGAATAAAGTCATCAGAAGATCAAAACAAACCGCGAAACGATTTAGACAAGATATCTGAATTGAGCGAAAAGTGGCAGTTAACCCAAATAACGAAGAGTCTGAGGTCATCCACATGAGTGCTAAAAGGAACTCGTTAAACTTCGGTTACAAGATAAATCAGTCTAATCTACAAACCGTAAATTCAACTAAATACCTAGGTATCACAATCACGAACAACTTTAATTGGAAGGAACACATAGAAAATGTAGTGGGGAAGGCTAACCAAAGACTGCGTTTTATGGGCAGGACACTTAGAAAATGTAACAGACCAACTAAGAAGACTGCCTACACTGAGCTTGTCCGTCCACTTTTAGAATGCTGCTGCGCGGTGTGGGATCCTTACCAGATAGGACTGGCGGAGTACATCGAAAAAGTTCAAAGAAAGCCAGCACGTTTTGTATTATCGCGACATATGGGAGAGAGTGTCACTGAAATGATACAGGGTTTGGGCTGGAAATCATTAAAAGAAACGCGTTTTCCGTTGCGACGGAATCTTCTCACGAAATTTCAATCACCAACTTTCTCCTCCGAATGCGAAAATATTTTGTTGACACCGACCTACATAGGGAGGAACGATCACCACGATAAAATAAGGGAAATCAGATCTCGTACGGAAAGATATAGGTGGTCGTTCTTTGCGCGCGCTATACGGAACTAGAATAATATACGTAGAATTGTGAAGGTGGTTCGATGAACCCTCAGCCAGGCACAAGAATGTGATTTGCAGAGTATCCATGCAGATGTAGATGTAAATGTAGCAACATCTTCGATATATTCTCTCGTTTTCTAGACCGTATAAGGTATACTTCTCGAGCTTGAACAGCAGTCGACGACGTCGTCTTCACTAATTAAAACTGCTGACGGACAAGAAGGTCGAGGTGTTTCCCTTATATACACCACAGCCAAGGGCTCGCGGTTATCGAATTTATGGATTTGCTGGATAGCGAATAACGCAGCCAGCTGCGGCTCGATCTACCACAAGTCCAAATGACGCCACAGAATACGAGAGGCCGGCACCACCTTCGAACCCACTTCAAAACTTCGCCTTCGGCTGGGGACGTCGATGTAGTGCTCGCACCCCGTCGCTCAATAGGTTAGATCAACCACTGATAATAATGTGACAAATTGCTGTTCGGCAACATGTGCACTGCATGTAATATCCCGGAAACCATTTGTGTTAGATACTGATACTAAAGTTTTCTGCCATTGTGGTTTGTGGCGGCATGTAGAAGAATAGTGACAGTATATTTATTTTTATTGAGCATTCTCATGAGTGTTTAATGAACCCTATTTGTAGTTTTAAAATAAAACTAATTTATGAAAAATTACGTAATATATAATAAAGGTAACTTTGCTGTGTAGCCTCTCTGGTTGCAAGACTGAAGGTAATCGTCATACAGTCATATGACGCTCCACAATGGAAGCAGTAAATGACAGAGATACGTAAGGGCGTGCGAAAAGACTTTAGTTATCACGTTACACTTCACCAGTCTGTGATAAACTGTAATCAGTATAAAATCCTCCAATATGTCTGCACTGTAATTCCTTAAACACTTCTTCCACATTCTAGAAGTGCACAATAACATTTACCTCTATTACATTAAATCCACCTACAGAATACTTTCGCACATTCACAATATACGGCACGTCGTATAAAGTGAATCAGTGATTTGATATAAAATAAATACTCAAAACATGTATACCAGATGTGTCGTAAATATTAAGCGTCAATATTGTTCGTCAAATGGACGCAACTTCTCTGGTGTTTACTTTGCTGCTTATTTACCTTAGAAATTGATGACCCTCGAGGAAATGTCGGTATCGTATTTGTAGTAGATAAACATGTCACTCTCAAACAGACTCCCTTGGGGTGTACATCAAAGAAGAAATAACGCTAAAAGAATTTTCAGAAATAATAGCAAAAGCAGTTATCCGTTCCAGAAACGTTTACCAGTACCAGAAAACATATACGAGCTATAAGAGATGGTGAGTTTATTATGTACAGCAAGTATTTCGTGTCTGCTATGAGACAGATCACAGCCCAAACGCATTGCTCGCATAGCGACGCATTATGCGAGTGGCACACTGCCCGGTTCGAGTACTGTCGTTACCGCCATTATAAAGTATCTGTTCCCAAATACTCAACACTGACTCACTCTTCTGATTTGTGCCAGGAACGGATCCCGTATTTCGTGTACCTGTATGAACTCATCCATTTCTTTCTACATCCACATCTACATCTGCATGGATACTGGGCAAATCACATTCTATATTATTCCAGTCTCGTATAGCGCGCGCAAAGAACCAACACCTATACCATTCCGTACGAGCTCTGAGTTTCCTTATCTTATAATGGTGGTCGTTCCTCCCTACGTAGGTCGGTGTCAACAAAATATTTTCGCATTCTGAGTAGAATGTTTGCGACTGGAATTTCGTGAGAAGATTCCGTCGCAACGTAAAACGTGTTTCTTTTAATGATTTCCAGCCCAAATCCTGTATCATGTCTGTGACACTGTCTCCCATATTTCGCGACAATACAAGACGTGCTGCCTTTCTTTGAAATTTTTCGCTGAACTCCGTCAGTCCTGTCTGGTAAGGATCCCATACCGCACAGCAGTATTCTAAAAGTGGACGGACAAGCGTAGTGTAGGCAGTCTCCTTAGTAGGTCTATTACGTTTTCTAAGTGTCCTGCCAATAAAACGCAGCCTTTGGTTAGCCTTCCCCACAACATTTTCTATGTGTTCCTTCCAATTTAAGTTGTTCATAATTGTTCTACCTACGTATTTAGTTGAATTTACGGCTTGTAGGTTAGACTGATTTATCGTGCAACCGAAGTTTAACGAGTTCCTTTCAGCACTGGATGACCTCACACTTTTCGTTATTAAGGGTCAACTGCCACTTTTCGCACCATTTTCAACCATCATCTACAATGAAGGAATTTGCCTCCCTGCTCATGGAGAAATTAATCAGGAACTGTAATTTTTATTTGTTTTGCTGCCCTGTCTGTCATAATATTCGACAAAATATTTCAGCCACTTAAAGTTAAAAGTTCCTGCATCTTTTACAAAACAGTATTAAAAACCACGTGCACCCTTAAGAGTTTAAACATTTGATAGTGGTTCGAAAAGAATCTATATCTATTTTAATTTAACTTGTGGCCTAAACAAATATTGTTCCCAGTTTGGGGAACAGTGGTTAGTGAGATTACAATGACTTTTTTGTGATTTTAGATAAAGCCACTTGTTAATATTCAAAAATTTCTCTTTTGGTAACTATTACTTCAATTATTCGATCCGCTGTGTCAACTGGGGCACTGAGAAACATAAGGACCCAAAGTACAGGAACAACGTTTTGAGAAAAATAGTTGTTGTTGTAGTGGTCTTCAGTGGGAAGGCTGATTTGATGCAGTACTCCATGTTATTCTATTGTGTGAGCTTCTTCCTCTCTGTATAAGTACTGCAACCTACATTCTTCTGAATCTGCTTACTATTTTAATCTCTTGGCGTCCCTCTACTATTTTTACCCTCTACACTTCCCTCAAGTACTAAAATGGTAATCTCTTGCTGCCTCAGAACGAGTCCTACCAACCGATCCCTTCTTCTAGTCAAATTGTGCCACAAGTTCCTCTTCTCCCCAATTTTATTCAGTACCTCCTCATTAGTTACGTGATCTCCATCTAATCTTCAGCATTCTTCTGCAGCACCACATTTCAAAAGCTTCTATTCCCTTCTTGTCTAAACTATTTATCGTCCATGTTTCTCTTCCCTACGTGGCAACAATCCATACAAATACCTTTAGAAAAGACTTCCTAACACTTAAATCTATATTCGTATTTAACAAGATCCTTTTCTTCAGTAATGCTTTTCTTGACATTGAGAGTCTACATTTCATACTCTATCTACTTCGGCGAGCATCATTTGTCTTGCTGCCCAAATAGGAGAACTCACCTAAAAATTTAAGTGTCTCGTTTCCTAATATAAATCCCTTAGCATTCCCTGATTTAATTCAACAACATTCCATTATCCTTGTTTTGCTTTTGTTGGTGTTCATCTTATATTTCCCTTTCAGCACACTGTGCATTCCGTTCAATTGCCCTTACAAGTCCTTTGCTGTCTCTGACAAAATTACAATGTCATCGACAAACCTTAAAGTTTTTATTTCTTTTGCCTGAACTCCAATTCCTACTATAAAATTTTCTTTGGTTTCCTTTAGTGCTTCTTCAGTGTACAGATTGAACAACATTGGGGACAGGCTACAACCCTGTCTCACTCCCTTTTCAACTACTGCTTCACTTTCGTATACCTCAAATCTTATAACTGCCGTCTGTTTTTTATAAAAGTTGTAAATAGCGTTTCACTCCGTGTATTTCCCCGCTGCCACCTTTTGAATTTGAAAGACAGAATTCCACATAACAGTGTCAAAAGCTTTCTCTAAGTGTACAATTGCTATATATATAAGTTTTTCTTTCCTTAACCTACCCTTTAAGGTAAGTCATAGAGTCAGTATTGCCTCGTATATCCCTGTATTTCTACGGAATACAAACTGATCTTTCCCGAGGTCGCCTTCCATCTGTTTTTTCATTCTTCTGTAAATAATTCTGTTTGTGACAGTAAAATATAGTGAAACCACCAGACCAATTGGTCTGACTTTTATTTTATCCAACCAAGCTTCAATAGCCTATATTTCCTATTAAAAAATGTATCCATTTAATGTTATGAAATTCTGATTAATATTTAGATTATTATGATGAATGTTAATACATACACTCCTGGAAATTGAAATAAGAACACCGTGAATTCATTGTCCCAGGAAGGGGAAACTTTATTGACACATTCCTGGGGTCAGATACATCACATGATCACACTGACAGAACCACAGGCACATAGACACAGGCAACAGAGCATGCACAATGTCGGCACTAGTACAGTGTATATCCACCTTTCGCAGCAATGCAGGCTGCTATTCTCCCATGGAGACGATCGTAGAGATGCTGGATGTAGTCCTGTGGAACGGCTTGCCATGCCATTTCCACCTGGCGCCTCAGTTGGACCAGCGTTCGTGCTGGACGTGCAGACCGCGTGAGACGACGCTTCATCCAGTCCCAAACATGCTCAATGGGGGACAGATCCGGAGATCTTGCTGGCCAGGGTAGTTGACTTACACCTTCTAGAGCACGTTGGGTGGCACGGGATACATGCGGACGTGCATTGTCCTGTTGGAACAGCAAGTTCCCTTGCCGGTCTAGGAATGGTGGAACGATGGGTTCGATGACGGTTTGGATGTACCGTGCACTATTCAGTGTCCCCTCGACGATCGCCAGTGGTGTACGGCCAGTGTAGGAGATCGCTCCCCACACCATGATGCCGGGTGTTGGCCCTGTGTGCCTCGGTCGTATGCAGTCCTGATTGTGGCGCTCACCTGCACGGCGCCAAACACGCATACGACCATCATTGGCACCAAGACAGAAGCGACTCTCATCGCTGAAGACGACACGTCTCCATTCGTCCCTCCATTCACGCCTGTCGCGACACCACTGGAGGCGGGCTGCACGATGTTGGGGCGTGAGCGGAAGACGGCCTAACGGCGTGCGGGACCGTAGCCCAGCTTCATGGAGACGGTTGCGAATGGTCCTCGCCGATACCCCAGGAGCAACAGTGTCCCTAATTTGCTGGGAAGTGGCGGTGTGGTCACCTACGGCACTGCGTAGGATCCTACGGTCTTGGCGTGCATCCGTGCGTCGCTGCGGTCCGGTCCCAGGTCGACGGGCACGTGCACCTTCCGCCGACCACTGGCGACAACATCGATGTACTGTGGAGACCTCACGCCCCACGTGTTGAGCAATTCGGCGGTACGTCCACCCGGCCTCCCGCATGCCCACTATACGCCCTCGCTCAAAGTCCGTCAACTGCACATACGGTTCACGTCCACGCTGTCGCGGCATGCTACCACTGTTAAAGACTGCGATGGAGCTCCGTATGCCACGGCAAACTGGCTGACACTGACGGCGGCGGTGCACAAATGCTGCGCAGCTAGCGCCATTCGACGGCCAACACCGCGGTTCCTGGTGTGTCCGCTGTGTCGTGCGTGTGATCATTGCTTGTACAGCCCTCTCGCAGTGTCCGGAGCAAGTATGGTGGGTCTGACACACCGGTGTCAATGTGTTCTTTTTTCCATTTCCAGGAGTGTAAAATTTTCATCTATACATAAGGGGTAATAGTGTCTCTCTCACTCTATTGTTTTGTAATTAATGTGGAAATAGGATGAGAACATAAAGAACGTATACTAAATACTACAAACACAAAATTATGACCTATACCAACAGTTCAGGATCCTCGATATCACGATTTTCATGAAGCACTTTCTCTGACTTATGGTTCAGATATAAGTATCTGTTGTGTCGATTCCCTAAGGTCTCGACACAATGAGTGGCTAGGTGCACGCGAAACTAACGCAGACGGGCGTAAATTCTGAAACAGGAGACTGGATGAAAACTATAAAGAAAAGAAGAGAGATTTTAATATACTTAACTTTAATGTAGTCTTGTTCTTGTTGAAATACATCTCTTGCATAGTAGTAAGCAATTAGCAATGATACACATGGCGCCTTGCTAGGTAGTAGCGATGGACTAGCTGAAGGCTATTTAATCTGTCTCTCGGCAAATGAGAGGAAGACGTGATACGTCTTGTCGCAAGCTATGTCGTCCGTACAACTGGGGCGAGGTCAAGTCCGTGTCCTGTGACCTGCCCTGTGGTGGCGCTACGTTTGCGAATACACAGTGGCGACACGCGGGTCCGACATGTACTACAGGACCGCGGCCGATTTAAGTTACCACCTAGCAAGTGTGGTGTCTAGCGGTGACACCACATTCCTCCCCCGCAAATCGGCGAACGGTCGTGAGATAAGGCTTCCGCCCGCCGTGGGGAGGACCCCATGTTGACGTATGCGATGAGGTGGGGAGCCTAACAACAGGCGAGGCTGTGCCACCCGCACCCGGCCATTCGGTCCGAGGGGAGCTAGGAAACGCCTGCAAACCTAGTCCAGGGTGCACGTCAACATGAGGTGTATGCGCACGGAATGATATAAGAGGAGCCGCGGGGTCGACCTCCATGTGGTCGGAGCACCCGACGGGCGAAGACGACATCTGGTCCGGAGCGGGCAAGAGGTCCATGGCGGAGGACGGCTGGTCACGGGAAGCAAGCGGCGGCGCGTGACCCAGGGAGGCGCGAGGCGGCTGCAGCGAAGCGTCCGCTGCTGGCGGCGCCGGCGGCGGCTGCGGCGGCGCGACGCCATGAGGCAAAATGGAAGGCATCGTCGGTAACACCTGGGGATGAGGCGAGCCAGTAGATGGGTCCCCAGGGCGCTGACCCGACGGCTCCGTCGCTGAAAGCAGACGGGGAGCGGCAGAACCCAGGCGACGACAGAGGCGCAGCTGATTGAGATGCCGACGCACCTCACCAGAGGCCCCCAAAACCAAATACATCGCGCGGCCGAGGCAGCGAAGAATGCGCCCTGCGAGCCAACGCTGTGAACCGCGATAGTTGCGATAATAGACAACGGCGCCAGGAGCAAAAGCAGGAGTCTGCCGCTGCACAGGAACCTGATGTGGCGGATGCAGCAAAGACATCAGAGTTCGATGAGGACGACCATGGAGCAACTCAGCCGGCGAGCGACCATCGCGGGGCTGAGAGCGATATGAGGACAAAAAGAGCAACAAAGCGTCCTCCCGAGAATGCGACTCTTTCAACTTCAACATCTGTGACTTGAAAGTCCGGACCAATCGTTCCGCGGCACCGTTTGACTGAGGCGAAAACGGCGCGGATGTCAGATGTTGAATACCATTGGCCTTGCAGAACGACTGAAATTCTGCGGACAGGAATTGCGGGCCATTGTCGGAAACAAGAGTCTGCGGAAGACCTTCAATGCAAAAGATAGCAGACAAGGCTTGGATGGTGGCAGAAGACGTCGTGGAAGACATCCGGACAACAAAAGGAAAATTACTGAAAGCATCGACCACAACCAACCATCGAGCATTCCAGAACGGACCAGCAAAATCGATGTGCAAGCGTTGCCAAGGGGAAGTGGCCTTCGGCCATGCAAAGAATTTCCGCGGCGGTGCGGATTGTTGTTCGGCACACGCCACGCAAGAGGAGCACATATTCGCAATCGCAGCATCGATTCCGAACCAAGTACAGTGCTGTCGAGCAAGTTGTTTCGTTCGCACTATACCCCAATGTCCTTGGTGAAGAAGCCGTAAGACAGAGGACTGTAACGAACGTGGGACCACGACTCGGGATTGATCATTAGCGGAACGCAACAACAAAACACCACGGCGTACAAAAAGTCTCTCCTTGTGAGCAAAAAAACGGCGAACCAAAGGATCCTCGATCCGTGACTTTGACAAGGGCCATTGCGAAGCAACAAAACGCAAAACGGAAGCAAGGACAGGGTCAGCAGCTGTGGCAGTAGCTACACGACGAAAATCAATCGGAAACGATGCGACCACGTCATCGGCTTCCGAATCAATGAACATGCAAGCAAGTTCGGAAGAATCGAATGCGTCATCCTCAGCAACAGGCAAACGGGACAACGCATCAGCGTTGCCGTGCTTAGCAGTGGACCGATACAAGATATCGTAGCGGTACTGCGAGAGAAAAAGTGACCAGCGAATGAATTTCTGCGCCGTACGCGGAGGTACAGGCTTGTTCGGATGAAAAAGCGATGTCAAAGGCTTGTGGTCCGTGATGATTGTAAAGTGACGACCATACAAGAAATCGTGAAACTTTGTTACACCAAACACAAGAGCCAAAGCTTCCTTCTCTATTTGTGAATAATTGCTTTGCGCAGAAGAGAGCAATTTGGACGCAAAGGCAATAGGGCGATCATGCGAGCCATCCTTGTGCGCAAGCACAGCACCGATCCCGAAATCCGATGCATCTACCATCAACAAAAGGGGTTTTCGGGGATCGAATGGCGTAAGGCAAGTATTTGAAAGTAACGCCGATTTCAACTGGCGAAAGGCGCGTTCGCATTCCGTTGTCCAGACGAACGGAACACCTTTACGGCGTAAGCGATGAAGCGGAGCTGAAATGGAAGAAGCATTGCGCACAAATCGGTGATAATAATTTACCTTACCCAGCACACTCTGTAGCTGTTTTAAGTTCTGCGGTGACGGCAAGTCCTGAATGGCACGAAGGTGCTCTGGACTCGGATGTATACCTTGGGCGTTAAGGACATGGCCCAGGTACGGTAAGTCACGAGCAAAAAACACACATTTGTCCTTCCTCAAGCGAAGACCATTCTGTCGCAATACCTGAAATAATGTTCGGAGATTTTGCAAATGTTCTGCTTCTGTCTTTCCTGAGATTACAATATCGTCCAGATAGTTCGCAGCAGTAGGGACCGACGCACAAATAGTTTGTAAATATTGCTGAAACAAAGCAGGGGCGGATGCACACCCGAATGGCAGTCTTTTGAAGCGATACAAGCCAAGATGCGTGTTAACCACTAAGACGCGCTGGGATTCTTCGTCCACAGGTATTTGCAAGTACGCATCTGCTAGGTCCAATTTTGAAAAATATTTTCCCGGGCACAGTTTGTCAAAAAGATCTTCCGGGCGGGGCAAAGGAAAAGTAGCAGTCACAAGTTGCGGATTCACAGTGGCCTTGAAGTCCACGCAAAGTCTCAGTTTTCCGGAAGGTTTTGGCAAAATGACTAAGGGTGAGGCCCAGAGAGAAGCCTGCACACGTTCAATTACACCTTGAGATTCTAATTCGGCTAATGTTTTTGCGACCTCATCACGCAATGCTTGGGGAACATTGCGCGCTCTGAAAAATTTCGGTTGCGCGTTGTCTTTCAGTTTCAAATGCGCTTCATAGTTCTTAGCGCAACCAAGGCCCGGTGCAAAAATGTCTGCAAATTCTTCACAAAGACTAGAAACACTGGCGGAAGGCACAGTCTGATTCACTGATAGGACCTGATTTACAATAGACATATTAAACAATTGAAACAAATCTAAACCAAACAAGTTCACTGCACTAGAGGAACGAAGAACATAAAATGACACAAGTTTTGTCTGTCCCTTGTATGTGGCAAGAAGGCTGCACTGTCCTAACACAGGTATATGCTGTCCTGAGTAACTAGTTAACTTAACATTTGCGGCACGCAACGGCGGGGCGCCCAGTTGTTTGTACGTGTCGTGATTGAGCAATGAAACAGCAGCTCCGGTATCGAGCTGGAATGGTATCACTTTTCCTGCAAAGTCTAAGTCCACAAAAAGTTTATTGTCTTGTTGACGACAAGAGCGACTGTCTCGTGCAATTTGAACGGAGACAGGTACAGAAGCACTTGCGACTTTACGGGATTTCCGGCGACGTCGACGCACACTTTGGGTGGGACGAACACAGTCACTGTTAGCTAAAGTGTCACTGGACGGGTGGGCATGAACTACATGAATGTCCATGGGCGAAGGTCCACGAGCCGGATTGTCCTGGGTTCGATTCCGGCGCGAAGCAAAGGGCCTGGAATTTGTGTGATTGTCTGATCTGAACTTTTTCTGGCAAACACTTTGTACATGTCCTTTCTTGTGACAGTAAAAGCAAATAGCTTGGCGTGACGGGCAATTTTCACGCGAATGTCTAGTTGCACACCGCGGGCAAGATTTCACTGCATTGGCTTGCTTACGCGGCGCACGTGGTTGCAAGCTAGGCGGCCGCAGCGAAGTCGGGCGCGAGGGCCGCTTAGCGTCCCGTGCAGCGGGCCGAGCGGGCCGGTTAACGTGACACACTGCTGGCGAAGTTTCAAATGATTCCTGAGCAAAGTCAAGTGTGTCTTGCCTGTCCAATATGTCTATCACTTGTTGCAGGGAGGGATTAACTAGTTTCAAAATCTGTTCCCTTATGCGAACATCAGAAACGTTCTGTGCAATTGCATCACGCACCATAGTATCTGAATATGGGAGGCCACATTCACAGGCAAACGCGCAGTCTCTAGTAAGTCCTTGCAAAGTTGCTACCCACTCCCTATTAGTCTGACCGGCGGTACGTTTTGTACGAAAAAACGTATACCGTTTGGCAACTACATTTACTGTTTCTTTGAAATAGGCATCTAAAGCAGACAAAATTTCTTCGTAGGACAGAGTTGCTACGTCGCGTCGGGGAAACAATTTCACTATCACACGGTAGGTAGACACACCGACACAAGAAAGCAAAAACGGCTGCCGCTCTTTACCTTGAATTCCATAAGCAGTGAGGTGGAAGTTGAACTGATCGGCCCACTCAGTCCAGCTCTCGTTATGGGCCTCAAAGGGCCTAAATGGCGGTGCGACAGCGTTGTGTGGCTGCGGTAGCGAAGAAGCGGCTGCCGCCGCATCGGTTTGCAGCGCACGTTGACCCTGGACGAGCTGTCCAAGGGCTTCCAATAACGCCTGCGTCTGCTGATTCTGCAAGCGAAAAAATTCGGACAGTACATCTGGAGAATGCGGCGAAGCCATGACACAAGCAAATTAGAGCAAGTATAACACAAAGACTGCAACGTGGGCGCGGCATCCCATCCTCGTCGCCAAAATATTGTTGTGTCGATTCCCTAAGGTCTCGACACAATGAGTGGCTAGGTGCACGCGAAACTAACGCAGACGGGCGTAAATTCTGAAACAGGAGACTGGATGAAAACTATAAAGAAAAGAAGAGAGATTTTAATATACTTAACTTTAATGTAGTCTTGTTCTTGTTGAAATACATCTCTTGCATAGTAGTAAGCAATTAGCAATGATACACATGGCGCCTTGCTAGGTAGTAGCGATGGACTAGCTGAAGGCTATTTAATCTGTCTCTCGGCAAATGAGAGGAAGACGTGATACGTCTTGTCGCAAGCTATGTCGTCCGTACAACTGGGGCGAGGTCAAGTCCGTGTCCTGTGACCTGCCCTGTGGTGGCGCTACGTTTGCGAATACACAGTGGCGACACGCGGGTCCGACATGTACTACAGGACCGCGGCCGATTTAAGTTACCACCTAGCAAGTGTGGTGTCTAGCGGTGACACCACAGTATCTATTCACTTTACGCATGAAATCTAGCAGTTTTGTTACGGCTGCTTGTTTTAATATTGATACAGTAATTTTGTTGAGTCTTTGTCTTTCATGGTAGATATTCGCCTTCCACCTACACACTTCGGCACTGGATTTTGCAACGCGTCTACAGCCTGTGGGTAAATAGTAAAATCTGATCTTCCTCGATGTGACTTGAAGAAAATAGTGTCCTCCAACGGTTACAATGTAATATATGTTAGTTTAAACTACAGTTCGTGGCAACCTGTTGAGAATTTTACCATTGTAAAGGTTTTGAAATTTTATGTGTTGCCACGAACGTCAGCTTTTTCTGATAGTGATATCGGTAATATTCTGAGACATTCTGAAATCCTCAGCGTGTGCATTACAGACTGGAATGCTGGATCCATGGAAAGTGGGATTACAGTGGGGCATTCCTTCAAGAGCTTCCTGCTTTTATGAAGAAATCTGCGTCATTGTCGCCAGTGAGCGTTCTGACAGCAATGAAAATTTGCGCTTTCGGTCTATATGGAATTTAATATCAGAGAAATAGAAGTGAATAGCACAGAAGTGGATGAGACAGCTTTTCACAAATGTTAATATTAACGGTGAAAGGGTGCAGCACTGACAAAGCTCGCTCACCGTAAGATCAATGGATGTCAGGAGCATGCACACATGCTACAGTCTCGACGTCGACGTCGGTGTGATTTACGGCCTCGTGATTATCAGAGCAATCCAATTTCGAAACAATTGATCTCGTTCTTCGTTACTCTTGCGTTTCAGCAATCAGATTAGTTAAGCGATATATATTGTGATCTACAGTATTTGCTTACACGTCATACTCGGCGACACTTACACACATACTGATCAGCCAAAACGTAATGGTTTCTACCAGTCGCAAATCGCAATGCTTCCTGGTTCCGATATAGGCCGCGGCGCAGTAAGGAAGCATACAAGCGGAGCAGAGACGTATTGGTTGTGATTCAAAGGACGGTACGGGCCGTAGACTTGGGTATGCACTGATACAATGGTGCATTCTTACGACCTAGCGCCTGGGAACGACTGTTTCGGAAACGGAGAAGGCAGTCGTCTCTTCGCATACTGCTGACTTTGCGTCTGTGGAAACTCATAGAGTAAATATCTTTGGAGTGAGCATTGCGTTCTGCGCATGTTGTCAACATCAAACCAGGATTGTCACGTGTTTTCGGGACTTCGCTGTGCGTGTGTGCTTTCTGTAGAGTTTGAATTTTTCAATATCAAGAGTTTTTGTTGTGTTTAACCATTTGTTGATAGTGTAATAGCGATGGTGAATTACTGTTGTTGCTACGGATGCAAAGAAAAATATGTAAAACGAGGGATAGTAACTTTTCATGGGTACATACCATGTATCTCTCATTGTAGTTATCATATTAGTAAGAGACGCTGTATATGTTTAAAAATTTCGAGACGCATTATAATTAAGGCTTGATTCTGTAGACCTATTTTTCTACGATTTTGTGGCCATATAATAGATATTACGGCTCGCACAAAAGCTTACAAACAATCGCTTCCTCTCGTAAATTTGTTAGTGGAACAGGAAAGGGAATGGATAGTTGTTTCAGCAAATACTATCCTCCATGCATTTATCAGTGACTTGTCGATTGTGTATATAGATTACTGAGTCTACTATTTATTTAATAAACTGGGAGCAAGTACGTAAAATACGTTAAATCAATACTTCAAAGTGCCACCGTAAGAAAAATTGCGCTTTAGGTCGCAAAAACGAGAAAATAAATACGCAGAAATAGCAGAAAAAAGGACGAATTAGAAGGGATATAATCGCTAACGTATGGCAAATTCTGTGTTTTTCGGACACTTGCAAAATTACAAGTTTACTGTCAAGTCGTTTTGCAAGACTATCACTGCAAAAATGTACGTCAGGCTCTGTAATACTATAAAGTGCCGTATCATACTGAAAACTACCAAAAATCGAGTTCATCCATACTGTGACAACTACCGCAAAGAAGCAGAATGTAATATCACTTGCCCTTAAAAGTTACGTAGCTGGTTTATTCCCGGCATCAAATGGATACTGTTAAAATGTCTGCGCAACATATATAAATAATCCACGACACGTTCGAAAAGAATCCCTCTGTACTAGGGATGTAGTGACATTCTAAACGTACAGGGCGCTATACGGACAGACACACGACGTCCCGAGATCACGTGACCAGGCCGGCAATGTATGTTGAAAACACCAAATCTGTTCTGCGCATGTGAATGCTCACTCCAGAGATATTTACTCTATGTGGACTATGGAACATCGAGTAAGCCACAAACTTTTAAACGTCCTTTCACGGAATGTGCGGATCGCTGGCTACCCCGTTAGGGTAGACGGGGATCCGTGGCCGATGGGACGACAGAGTACAGTGGTGGTACAGGCGTAGTGGTTCCGGAGCACACAGTACAGCACACGTTGCCGAACAGGGAGCTCAGCAGCACACGACCGCTACGTGTTCTCATATCAGCTGAGCTCACAGGACAAAGAATTAGTCACCCCAGTGCGTAAGCACCGATGTACCGTTAAGCCTTTACAGATGGCACAGCGATCGAGTAACATGCACAGCTTCGGGCACACTGCCTCTCTCTCTCTCTCTCTCTCTCTCTCTCTCTCTCTATCTATATATATATATATATCTGTCTCTCTCTCTCTCTCACTCTCTCCCTATCTCCGTCTTCCTCTACAGTTTTTACCGTCTATAGCTCCCTCTAGAATCATGGTGGTTACTCCTTGTTGTCTTAAGAGATGACCTGTCATCCTGTACCTTCTTCTCATCAGTGTTTTCCAAATATTCCTTTCCTCGCCGATTCTCCGGAGAATCTCCTTAACCTTACCTCATTAGTTCACAAAATATTCAACATTCTTCTCTAGTGCCACATCTGACATGCTACGATTCACTTCTATTCTGATTTTTCAACAACCCATGTTACAGTATCATCCAATGCTCCGCCCCAAATGTGCATTCTCGGAAATTTCATCCTCAGTTTGACGCCTATGTTTGATACTAGTAAATGTGTTCTTGGACAGTACTGCCCGGTTTCCCCGTCGTATTGTGCTTTTTATGTCCTCCTTGCTGCGTCCCTCATCTGTTATTTTGCTGCCTAGGTAGAAGAATCCCATCTACTTCGTGATCATCAATGTTGATGTTAAGTTTCTCGCTGTTGTCATTTCTGCTACTTCTCATTAGTTTCTTTTTTTACTCTCAATCAGTATTCTGTATTGATTAGACTGTTCATTCCTTTCAACACAAGTTTTAATCCTTCTTTACATTTAATAAGGATGGCAGCGTCATCAGCGAATTTTGTCATTGATGTCCTTCCACCTTCAATTTCCATTCCACTCTTGAACCTTTCTTCTATTTCCGGCATTGCTTCTTCGATGTATAGATTGAACGGTAGGGGCGGAAGAATACATTTATTTCTGACACCCTCTTTAAACCGGTCACTATGTTCTTGGTCTTCCACTCATATTGCTGCCTCTTGGTTCTTGTACATAATGTCTAATACCCTTCTTCCTCTGTACCTTACTCCATTTTTTCTGAGAATTTCGAAGACCTTACACCATTTGATACTGTGGAACGCTTTTCCATGTCGACAAATCCTGTGAACGTGTCTTGATTTTTCTTTAGTCTTGCTTCCATTATCAACCACATAGTCAGAACCACGACTGTGGTGCCTTTACCTCTCCTAAAGCCAAACTGGCCCTCGCGTAACAGATTCTCCATTTTCTTTCCCATGTTCCGTGTTATATTCATATCAGAAGTGTGAATGCACGAGCCTTTAAGCTGATTGTGCGATAATTCTTGGACTTGTCGACTGTTGTAATCTTCGAAATTGTGTGCATGATGTTTCTCCGGAAGTCTAATGCAATAACGCCAGTCTCATATATTCATTGCACCGACGTGAATAGTCATTTTGTTGCCACTTCCTCCAAAGATTTTAGAAATTCTAATGATATAATATAAAACACTTTTGTCTCACTTGATCTTGAGTCCACCAAACCTGTTTCAGATTCAAATTCTAATACTTGATCCCCTACCTCTTCTATGTCGACTCTTGTTCTTCCTTCTATCACATCATCAGTCAAGTCCTCACCCACATACAGGCCTTCAATATACTCTTTCCACCTATCAGTTGTTTTCTCTGCATATAACAGTTGAGCTCCCATTGTACTTTTAACGTTACATCGTTGCTTTTAATTTCACTGCAGGTTGTTTCGACGTTCCTGTATACTGAGTCAGTCCTTCCGACATTCACTTTGTTTTCCATTTCTTCACATTTTTCATGCAGCCACCTCACCTTAGCCTCCCTGTAGTTCCTATTGATGGCATTCTTAAGTGACTTGTCTTTCTGTATTCCTGAATTTCCTTGAACATTTCTTTTACTTGCTTCTTTAATCGATCAATTGAATTATTACTTCTGTTACCCAAGGCTTAAATGAATTACTTTCTTTGTACTAAATTTCTCTTTTCATCGTCTATATTTCCCATTTTTATAGATATTCACACCTCTTCAAGTGAAGTTTCTATTGAACTATTAATCAGTGCAGTGTCTACAGCCTCAGAGAATTTCAAGCGCAGCTCTTCATTCCTTAGTATTTCCGTATCCCGCTTCTATGCGCACAGAATTTTTCTGAGTAGTATCATAAACTTCAGCCTACTCTTCATCATTATCAAATTGTTATCTGAACCTATTTCAGCCCCTGCGTTGCTGTCGACTCTAAGACAATAACACTATCGTTGAACTGATCATAGTAAATCATTCTCTCCCTACATTCCAACTCATTACGAATCCTATTCCAATTATAGTATTTCTCTATACTCATTTGACCATAAATCCATATCTTCTTTCCATTTTACTCCTCAGGACCCCCACTATATCTAGATTGAGCCTTAGAATGTCTCTTTTCAGATTTTCTAACTTCCCTACCATTTTCAGGCTTCTGGCATTCCACGCCCTGACGCGTAGAACGCTATCGTTTCGTTGCTTCTCTCTTAGCAGTCTCTCTCGCAGTTCCGAATGGGGGACTATTCCGGCGTCTTTCGCCAAAGGATAGATCATCATAATCTTTCGGTTACAAGCCACATGTCCCGTTGATACACATTACGTATCTTTGATGCAGCGGTTTCCGTTGTCTTCTGCACCCTCATGCATTTTGATCATTGCTGATTCTTCGGGCCGGCCGCGGTGGTCTCGCGGTTCTAGGCGCGCAGTCCGGAACCGTGTGACTGCTACGGTCGCAGGTTCGAATCCTGCCTCGGGCATGGATGTGTGTGATGTCCTTAGGTTAGTTAGGTTTAAGTTGTTCTAAGTTCTTGGGGACTAATGACCACAGCAGTTGAGTCCCATAGTGCTCAGAGCCATTTGCACCATTTTTTGCTGATTCTTCCACCTTTTAGGGGCAGTTTTCCACTCCAAGGGCAATAGAGTGCCCTGAACCTCTGCCCGCTCCATCGCTGTCTTTGACAAGGCCGTTAGCAGAGGGAGGGTGGCTTCTTATGCCGGAAGTCTTCGGCCGCCATCGCTGATATTTTTATTTAAAATTTAATCACATTCGTGGTTCGATTACGGGACCCAGAGTATTTCAATTAGTAATCAAAAAAGCTATCCATAAACCACGCTTTATGTGTCTCTACGTGAGTATAAGGAAGTAGCGATCAGTGAGAGATTTACGTTTCTAACGGAAAGTGGACGTAAATATGCGTAAATGTAAGGACGTGACAGAGCGCTAAAAAGAGGAAATCGTGTTTGGCCGTGCCACGGCTACACCCTGTGTAAAATTGTTGGAGTTGTTGGTGTTTCGCGACGGACTGTTTAGTGTGTCTGCAAACTATGGTGAACTCATGTGGCCACCAAACTTGGCGTCAGATGTGTTACCGGAAAAAGATTCTAAACGAGAGTTACCAGAGACGAATTTCACTGCTCCTGAAACAAAATCGCTTCCAAACCATACAAGAATTACTGCAGGCAGTGAATGAAGATCAATCTCCACCTGCTAGTGAGAGAACATTGCAAACGGGAACTGCATGCAGTTATCTTTTGGAGTCGGCCACCTGACACGAGGCCATTGCTCACGAAGATACATAAAGCTGCGCGGCATCAATGCGTTAGAATTCATCGGCCGTGGACAGCAGCTGACTGGTGGAACGTAATATAGTCTGACGAATTACGTTTTTGCCTGTATTCATTTGACGCACCATGTAGGATGCATTGAAGGTCAAATGAAGCACTTTATTTGAATGCGTGCAAGATCGGATTCAAGCCGGAGGTGAGACTGTGATTTTTTGGGGAGGTGAACTGGTCTCCCTCCCTGAGGTGACCACTAACATGAAGGAAGCAGCATGTTTATTTAAACATTCTGAATGGTCACGTGGTACCTTTCAGTTAGTTTCAACGTTATGAGGGTGCTATTGATGCCTCTTGTTTTCAAGACCACAACAGCAGAGTACATCGGTCTCGAAGAATATGTGACCGGTTCCCTGAAGAATATACTTCTCGACTGACCTGCAAAACCACAACAGCGAGTTTCGGGTTCGACGAACGTGCACAACGCTGTGGTCTCACGTCCTGGTGCGAAATTACTTGGTATTAAATGATGCTTACAATGATTTCTCCTGCGGTAACTCATTTTTTGTCCAGTGAGCTTACGATTACAGTGGTCACGGTGTGGCCGAGGGTGGAACTGGAATTTGTCGAAACATGTCACCTGGGCCGGCGAGTCATGTCTCTTGTAACACTAGTTCAACGCAGGAGACGTTATTCTGGCGAACGGTTGCCTGGAGATGCCCCAGACAGTGGTGAGATACAAACCTGACTGTTGCCCTCCATGTTACCCGACAACCAATAGTGATGGTCCAGGCTGCCATTTCTTCTTATAGGAGAACGCCTTCGATTTTTGTCCGTGCAACTGTTACAGCAAAGAGGTACCTAGACAATATTCTGCGCCTCGTTTTGTTACTTTTTAGCACGATAATTCCCGCCCGTACACCACTTGCCAAACCCTACTTAGCCCATAAAGGTTGTCGGATCTCTCCCCAATTGAGAACGTTTGGAGCATTTTGGGCAGAACTCTCCAACCAGCTCATGAGTTTGATGACATAACGCTCCAGTTGGACAGAATTTGGCATGAGGTACCTCAGGGGGACGTCCAACAACTCTCCCAACAAATGTTGGTCGGTTAAGGGCCAGAGGTGGAGCGACACGTTACTGATTTGCTTAATTTGTAAAGCTCTTTCTCTTGAGTAAAACATCTAATTTTCTGATATTGTAATCATTTCCTTGTCTGTGCTTATATCTCACAGCTACCGATTTCCGTCCCATTTGGCTATTTCGTTCATGGAGTGCCAATTTGTTTTTCTTTTTTTGTCTTTTTTTCTGTCTGAGAGTGTATTCCCCCAGCCAACGGCCTTGCCGCAGTGCTAACACTGGTTCCCGTCAGCAAACCGAAGTAAAGCGCTGTCGGGCGGGCTAGCACTTGGATGGGTGACCATCCGGTCTGCCGAGAGCTGTTGGTAAGCGGGGTGCAGTCAGCCCTTGTGAAGCAAACTGAGGAGCTACGTGATTGAGAAATAGTGGCTCCGGTCTCGGAAACTGACTTACGGCTGGGAGAGCGGTGTGCTGACCATATGCCCCTCTGTATCCGCATCCAGTGACGCCTGTGGATTGAGGATGACACGGCAGCCGGTCGGTACCTTTTGGGCCTTCATGGCCTGTGTGGGAGAGTTTAGTTTTAGATCTCGAGAGTGTATTCACGATTTAAATACGTAACATATAGACTGAGGTGGCAGAATTCCAAGGTTAATGGGATACCTTGCAATATCGTGTCGGACCTCCATACATACAATGACGAAGGAACATTGCACCGCATTTCTGAACAACACAGGCACTGCAATACCCTATTTATCCGTCGACATCGGACAAGTGATTTTCAATGGAAATGTCTCCTCTGTACAGGAATACACATAATGAATGTACGAGTGCAGGTTGTAGACACATAGTTGGCGACATGTGGGAGTTTGGATCCGGCTGTGAGTCGTGCTTGGATAGCCTAATGGTAAGGCGATCGCTAGCGATAAGCGGAAAATCCGGGTTCGAGTCCCGGTCAAGCACAAAATTTCATTGTTGGCTATTCATTATACAGATGATGGTTGTCAACATTCGCAACTGTACTTGGGCCCATGGCTTCGTAGAATCTGTGCTACACTCTAAACATACCATGAGCTCTTTCCCAGTAGTATAGGGTACAACCGATATGGTCACGAGACATCGAGAGTCGCTGAAGGCCATATCATGCTGTTAGCAAAGGCTCTTGCTTCGGTAGTCTGCTGACATAGCCCATTAACGCCAAAATTCGCCACATTGCCGTAACGGATACATTTGTCGTACGTCCAACACTGATTTCTGCCGTTACTTCACGCAGTGTTGCTTGTTTGTTGTCACTAACAACTGTACGCAAACGCCGCTCCCCTCGGTCGTTAGGTGACGGGCGTCAGTCACTGCGTTCTCAGTGGTGAGGGGTAATGCCTGAGATCTGGTATTGTCGGCACAATCTTGACACCGTGGTTCTCAGAATACTGAATTCACAAAAGATCTTCGAAATGGAATGATTCGTGCGACTAGTTCCCACTAACAGTCAGCGTTCAAAATCTCGCAACTTCCATCGTGTAGCTACAATCACGTCGGTAACCTTTCCACAGGAGTCACATGCGAACAAATGACAGCTCTGCCAACGCACTTCCCTTTTATAGCTTGTGTACGGTATACTACCTCCCTTTCCACATATGCGAATCGCTATATGACGACTTTTTTTCTCCTAAGTGTACTTCGTATCGAGAGTAATACCACGTCATTTCTGGAAGCCACTATGGAAGTTTCTTGCTTAATCTGAAAAGTGGAACATTTCTCAATTTTGCCATACTACCCTTTCCAGGACTTTACCGCAGTAATAATGGGGAAAAATAGAATCGTAGCTCATTAATCTGAAGTCTGTAGTTAACGGAAAGGGGTCTACAATTAATAAGGACTGTTGTTACATAGACGTAAGTCTTCCGGTCTAGTTTGGTCAAAAACTAAACAACGGTCTAGGTGTTGTTCAAGACTCGAGAATTCAGCGTCTCTTGCGTAAAGTTTTTCAGAACTGTTACTTCACGCATATGGGGCACCAGATTTGTGCAACTGAAGAGAGAATACTTATAACATCGAAAATGTTGAGAGGAGTTTAACATAAAAACGATACTTATCGCACTTAGCTCATTGCTACTAGACCGACATACTAACTGAAAGGTAAAGGACTTAACATCTACTGATGATTCACCTTCTAATGATGCTAATAAAGTGCTGTGAAAGAAATTTGTACTTCGAAAATTTAATGGTTTTGTAAAACAAGGAACTGATATACAAAGACTGTTAAATAAAATCTCGCGAGCACGAATCTGATGAGAAGATTATTTCAGCAACAGCAATTGGAAGGATATCACAAAATAATATGGTCATCAACAAGTCATTAACATTCTATTTATGTCGTCGAGTGTTCCAAATGCTCACACTTGCAGTCGCACATGCATGGACATTTGGACAGACTAAAGATATTCCCTCAACGTCATTGCACATGCTGCAACAACGCGATATTTTAAATCCGCTTGGGTAATCGAAACTTATGCACAGACCCCATTTTCGAGTTGATCCCATAGAAAAAAGTGCTGGGCCAACTGTTAATGCCTTTATATCCTATACAGCGGCCAGGAGAGGACTGAGTAAACACTTCCCAAGTCACAAGTGGTCGCCCATTTTGCTGGTACCACATATATGTATTTTAAGTGGTCCTTCCTCTAAGACAGGTGACAGTGTTTCCAGTAAAAACTGTGCGTATCTTTTACCCGTTGAACTTTCTCCAATGATAATTAGAGCCAAACACGTTGTCCACTGTACTGTCGCGTTACACGTTCACACTCCACTGCCTCTGATGTTCAACTTGCATTAGCAAGTACAGATTCTTTAGCAAGTGCAGATTCTCAGAGGCCCAATATTTTAGCTTTCAACTTTCCCTGATCTGTGAAGAGAAATACTTGAAGAAAGAACCATTTGTCCTCATATCACAAAAGAGCAACATAACCGCACGCACCTTGTGCAGTCTCCCTGGTTAATCAACTGCTGAAGTCACATATGGTGCGGATGGTAAAATGCGAACAACGCCGAGCTGATTTATTGCGGAGGCACGGGCAGTTTCTCTGCAGATAACACGTGGATTACGACCAACGACTACCAGACCATCTTCTTCGTTCGCTGCACTCTTCGCAGGCCCGCTTCTTACCCTGATGTAACACTGAAGTGTCCGTCCATTAACATTTTTTTTTTTTTTTTGGCATGAGTCTACTGACTGGTTTGATGCGGCCCGCCACGAATTCCTTTCCTGTGCTAACCTCTTCATCTCAGAGTAGCACTTGCAACCTACGTCCTCATTGTTTGCTTGACGTATTCCAATCTCTGTCTTCTTCTACAGTTTTTGCCCTCTATAGCTCCCTGTAGTACCATGGGAGTCATTCCCTCATGTCTTAGCAGATGTCCTATCATCCTATCCCTTCTCCATATCAGTGTTTTCCACATATTCCTTTCCTCTCCGATTCTGCGTAGAACCTCCTCATTCCTTACCTTATCAGTCCACCTAATTTTCAACATTCGTCTATAGCACCACATCTCAAATGCTTCGATTCTCTTCTGTTCCGGTTTTCCCACAGTCCATGTTTCACTACCATGCAATGCTGTACTCCAGACGTACATCCTCAGAAATTTCTTCCTCAAATTAAGGCCGGTATATGATATTAGTAGACTTCTCTTGGCCAGAAATGCCTTTTTTGCCATAGCGAGTCTGCTTTTGATGTCCTCCTTGCTCCGTCCGTCATTGGTTATTTTACTGCCTAGGTAGCAGAATTCCTTAACTTCATTGACTTCGTGACCATCAATCCTGATGTTAAGTTTCTCGCTGTTCTCATTTCTACAACTTCTCATTACCTTCGTCTTTCTCCGATTTACTCTCAAACCATACTGTGTACTCATTAGACTGTTCATTCCGTTCAGATGGTCATTTAATTCTTCTTCACTTTCACTCAGGATAGCAATGTCATCAGCGAATCGTATCATTGATATCCTTTCACCTTGTATTTTAATTCCACTCCTGAACCTTTCTTTTATTTCCATCATTGCTTCCTCGATGTACAGATTGAAGAGTAGGGGCGAAAGGCTACAGCCTTGTCTTACACCCTTCTTAATACGAGCACTTCGTTCTTGATCGTCCACTCTTATTATTCCCTCTTGGTTGTTGTACATATTGATATGACTCGTCTCTCCCTATAGCTTACCCCTACTTTTTTCAGAATCTCGAACACCTTGCACCATTTTATATTGTCGAACGCTTTTTCCAGGTCGATAAATCCTATGAAAGTGTCTTGATTTTTCTTTAGCCTTGCTTCCATTATTAGCCGTAACGTCAGAATTGCCTCTCTCGTCCCTTTACTTTTCCTAAAGCCAAACTGATCGTCACCTAGCGCATTCTCAATTTTCTTTTCCATTACTGTATATTATTCTTGTAAGCAGCTTCGATGAATGAGCTGTTAAGCTGATTGTGCGATAATTCTCGCACTTGTCAGCTCTTGCCGTCTTCGGAATTGTGTGGATGATGCTTTTCCGAAAGTCAGATGGTATGTCGCCAGACTCATATGTTCTACACACCAACGTGAATAGTCGTTATGTTGCCACTTCCCCCAATTATTTTAGAAATTCTGATGCAATGTTATCTATCCCTTCTGCCTTATTTGACCGTAAGTCCTGCAAAGCTCTTTTAAATTCCGAGTCTAATACTGGATCCCCTATCTCTTCTAAATCGACTCCTGTTTCTTCTTCTATCACATCAAACAAATATTCACCCTCATAGAGGCTTTTAATGTATTCTTTCCACCTATCTGCTCTGTACTCTGCATTTAACAGTGGAATTCCCGTTGCACTCTTAATGTTACCACCGTTGCTTTTAATGTCACCAAAGGTTGTTTTGACTTTCCTGTATGCTGAGTCTGTCCTTCCGACAATCATATCTTTTTCGATGTCTTCACATTTTTCCTGCAGCCATCTCGTCTTAGCTTCCCTGCACTTCCTATTTATTTCATTCCTCAGCGACTTGTATTTCTGTATTCCTGATTTTCCCGGAACATGGTTGTACTTCCTCCTTTCATCAATCAACTGAAGTATTTCTTCTATTACCCATGGTTTCCTCGCAACTACCTTCTTTGTACCTATGTTTTCCTTCCCAACTTCTGTGATGGCCCTTTTTAGAGATGTCCATTCCTCTTCAACTGTACTGCCTACTGCGCTATTCCTTATTGTTGTATCTATAGCGTTAGAGAACTTCAAAGGTATCTCGTCATTCCTTAGTACTTCCGTATCCCACTTCTTTGCGTATTGATTCTTCCTGACTAATGTCTTGAACTTAAGCCTACTCTTCATCACTACTATATTGTGATCTGAGTCTATATCTGCTCCTGGGTACGCCTTACAATCCAGTATCTGATTTCGGAATCTCTGTCTGACCATGATGTAATCTAATTGAAATCATCCCGTATCTCCCGGCCTTTTCCAAGTATACCTCCTCCTCTTGTGATTCTTCAACAGGGTATACGCTATTACTAGCTGAAACTTGTTACAGAACTCAATTAGTCTTTTTCCTCTTTCATTCCTTGTCCCAAGCCCATATTCTCCTGTAACCTTTTCTTCTACTCCTCCCCCTACAACTGCATTCCAGTCGCCCATGACTATTAGATTTTCGTCCCCCTTTACATACTGCATTACCCTTCAATATCCTCATACACTTTCTCTATCTGTTCATCTTCAGCTTGCGACGTCGGCATGTATACCTGAACTATCGTTGTCGGTGTTGGTCTGCTGTCGATTCTGATTAGAACAACCCGGTCACTGAACTGTTCACAGCAACACACTCTCTGCCCTACCTTCCTATTCATAACGAATCCTACACCTGTTATACCATTTTCTGCTGCTGTTGATATTACCCGATACTCATGTGACCAGAAATCCTTGCCTTCCTTCCACTTCACTTCACTGACCCCTACTATGTCTAGATTGAGCCTTTGCACTTCCCTTTTCAGATTTTCTAGTTTCCCTACCACGTTCAAGCTTCTGACATTCCACGCCCCGACTCGTAGAACGTTATCCTTTCGTTGATTATTCAATCTTTTTCTCATGGTTACCTCCCCATTGGCAGTCCCTTCCCGGAGATCCGAATGGGGGACTATTCCGGAATCTTTTGCCAATGGAGAGATCATCATGACACTTCTTCAATTACAGGCCACATGTTCTGTGGATACACGTTACGTGTCTTTAATGCAGCGGTTTCCATTGCCTTCTGCATCCTCTAGTCTAATTCTTCCGCCTTTAGGGGCAATTTCCCACCCCTAGGACAAGAGAGTGCCCTGAACCACTATCCGCTCCCTCTTTGACAAGGCGACTTCTTATGCCGGAAGTCTTCGGCCGCCAATGCTGATTATTTATCAAAATTTAGGCAGTGGCGGGGATCGAACCCGGGACCGAAGACGTTTTGATTATTAATCAAAGACGCTACCCCTAGACCACGGGTACCCCAATAACAAACATTGGTGCATTTGTTTAATTACAATTCTTTGATTTCATTTACACTGGCGGAAGGGTGGTTGACAGTAATGAAGTTACAGAAGAGGAAAGCAGAGGGGACTGATAGAATACTGGCAGAAGCGTTGCATCAGCTAGTGGACCACGCTATACCACCTATATTCCCGCTGACGGACTTCGAAACGCTAGATGGTGGTCGCGGCATAGGCTGTAGTTTTTATGACCTCACCTTAATTTTTTTTTTTTTACGCTTCATCTGGATCCGGTCGTTCATTCGACCGTGCGCGGTTTATAAGGAAGAAGTTGTTTATTTACTCCGACGGAACCCACGCATGGTTTTGTTGGGGGGGGTGATTTTAACTGCGTCTTACGTCGTGTAGATCAGACCCCTCCCCCACCCCCGTTATACATATTGTCGTAAACGTAATGATATGGTGTGAACGTAATGATATGGTGACGTCTTTGCATCTCCGAGGAGCTTGGGTTTGCAGATATCCTACATTGGTGCGGTTTTTCGTTTTTTACAGCTACTTCAAGTAGCCGATCGGACCTCTTTTATTTATCTGCCCCCATCTGTAGTCAGCTTCTATCGCTTGATGTAATTCCTGCCAGTTTCACTCATCACTGTGGAGTTTCAATGACATTTAAGCACATCCCGCAGCAGGTCCATCTTTCACGCCCTTTATGCAAGCTCAAGACCTTACATCTCACGGACCCCTCTCTGGAAGGCATCATGCAAAAGTATGGTGGCGGAAAATCCAGTCCCTGGCGCGTTATCCCTCAATTCCAGAATGGTGGGTTACCTTTGCTAAACCTCGGATTCGAAATACACTCTAGCATTTTAGCGCTGAAAAAGCGGCTGAAATAAGATAAACTAGGGAATTTTATTACGCTGTCCTTCGCTATCTTTACGATAATGATCGTGATGCCCCCTGGAGAGTCGTAGACGTCCACCGTGTGAAAGCAAAACTTCTACAACTCAAACGTAGGTGAATGGATGGTGTCCGATTGCGTTCCCAGCCTCGTTCAATCGTACAGGATGAGTTGGCCTCTCTCTATCAACTTCTTCAGCTTCACAAGCGATCTCAAAGAACGTGTCTTACTACCATTCGTTTCTAGACGGGCGTGAGTGGTCCTCTCAATCTGACATCATGCGTGAACTTTACGATTACTTTTCCTAACTTCATACTGCAGTGGATTCAGACGGTCTACCGTCCGTTAATTTAAGCTTCCTCCTTCAAATGGTTCAAATGGCTCTAAGCACTATTGTACTTGACATCTGAGGTCATCAGTCCCCTAGACCTAGACATTCTACTTAAACCTAACTAATCTAAGGACATCACACACATCCGTGCCCGAGGCAGGATTCGAACATACGACTGCAGCATCAGCGCGGTTCCGGACTGAAACGCCCACGGCCTCTCGGCCACAGCAGCCGGCATCCCCTCCTTGATAGTGTTGTTACGCCAGCTTTCCAGGAAGAGTTTTTCTCTGTATTCCATTGCGATGATATATTTGATATTGTGGGTCGTTCTCCCTCCCACAAATCGCCTATCATCGATGGCCTTCCCAAATGATTTTATATTCGAGATTGGCCTCTGACAGGAGATACGGTAACTTCTATGGTGAATGAAGTATTCCATGGAGGAATTATCCCACCCAGCTTTAAGGTTCCTAAAATTGTCCTGATTCCCAAAAAGCAGGGACGTTTGCGTGCGTATCAGGTCCGCTCGATAACCCTCTTCCACTTTGATTATAAAATAGTGGCGCGAGCGGCAAATAGCAGCCTATCGATATTGTTGCCTACCATCATCGTGAGGCATCGAAGCTGTCTTCCGGGTCGTACTCTCCTGACTCCCGTTTCTGAAAGTCGTGATCTCATTTCGATTGCTTCCACCATTACCGTGCCAAGCGCTTTGCTTTTCACTGTTTCTCACCAATCGTGCGACAGAGTTAATCATGGTTTTTCTTATGCGAGTATTGACGAAAGTTGGTTTTAACGATGCTGCACGACGGCTATTTGGCTCTCTAATTACTGGTATTCGGGCGCCCATCGACGTAAATGGCCGTCTTACTTCCCCCATCGCGGTGTGTCAGGGCGTCCTTCAACGGAGTCTATTATTTATGTCGCTCTACATTCTGTTTCGGGAACCCTTATTGCGATCTATAACTGCTCGTTTCGGTGGCTGGTCGCTGCTGGGAGAAAGGTTTACCGTTCGTGCATATGCTGATGACGTTATGGTTCTTCTCAGTACCCATGACGATATACCACTGCTGAAGGAAGTTCTGGATGCTTTTTGCCGTCTTACGGGAGCGCGGGTTAATGACCAGAAATATCGCTTACTCATTTTGCGAGGATTTGACGCTGTTGAAATTCCATGGGCTTTGAAGGTCACCCGATGTCGATGGTTAGGTGTTGTAATTGACAGTTGTCCCTAAAGATGGCTACGATAAACTGGAAGTCTGTTACGGATAAGATTCAGGGAGCAATCTCCCAATTATTCTTAAGGTCCGGGCCATGGAAATGTATGTGTTAAGTACCGCTTATTTTATTGTACAAATCTTTCCACTTCCTGCGATGATGAACCGCAAGTCGCAAAGTTTAACTTCCAGGTTTATCTGGCACAACTCTTTATTTCGCGTGCGGTATGGGGTAATTGCGCCACCCGGTCTGCTGAGAAGTTTGGGTCTCCCTGACATTCGAGTTAAGGCTTCTGCCTTATTCATCCGTCACACCGTTTTAACATGTCTACGCACCTCCAGTAACTTACAGCTCGCCTTCATGACTGTATCTGACCGGCGAGTTTAGCACCTCCAGTAGATATTGGTAGGATTAGTTATAAACTAAACCACGTTAAGGAATTTTTTCTTAAAGTCAGTTATTAAGAAGTAAATATCATTTCCCAAGCGAATCTCTCCCTAAAAATGCTGTTATGTCTCTGACCACTAACTCATAGTATTCCCTCTGTGCTGACTACTGTGGCCGAGCGGTTCTAGGAGCTACAATCCGGAACCACGCTGCTGTTACGGTCGCAGATTCGAATCCTGCCTCGGGCATGGATGTGTGTGATGTTCTTAGGCTAGTTAGGTTTAAGTAGTTCTAAGTCTAGGGGACTGATGACCTCAGATGTTAAGTCCCATGCTACTTGGAGCCATTTGAACCATTCCCTCTGTGAAAACCCTGTCGCCAGAAACGAATTGGAAGATAGTTTAGTCTAACGTTACCCTCCCGATTTTCCCGATGGAAGTGGCGTCCTAGCGGTACCAAGTTGTTTATGATCTTGTACCTACTAACGTGCTACTTTTTCGTATTGGCCTCAATACGACGGATGGCTGGAATCGTTGCCATGAAACTGATTCATTATATCATCGGTTGATCTCCTGCGGTTATGACCATTGGAAAAGGCTTCGCCGACAGCTGACTTTTCTTGTCAGGACGCCGGAGGGGTCAATCTCTGAGGAGATTCTCGTGCGTCCCGATTCAACCTTATTTGCCCGACCGAGGAACAATGTCATCATGTGGCTTGTTGGACATGATGTTCACTATGTGATGGTGAGTGGATAAGAGGCAAATCCGAGTGCTTTTTCTCAATATATGGCCACAGCCCATTAGACGTGGCTCAGGATACTTTTTTCTAATATGCTCTATCTTGTTTTTCATCGACAAGGCGTTGGATGAGTTGAAATCCCCCATTTTTTGTGGACACCCTTGTTAGGATTTAAATGTTACAAGGCGTAGTTAGTGACGGAGAGAAAAAGTTGTGACCACGTTAAAATTAACGCCATATTACTTTATATACGTTTTATGATATAGACCTTTTGTTTTTGTCGAAGTGACTTTTTTGTTTTATTTTTAACTGACTGCCTTAAATAAGTGCTTTGGAGGGAGAACACAAAATGAAAAAAGAACTGCAGACTAAGAGGTCGCGGCATCGAACCCCAGTCGGACCTGGGGGATTTTTTAGTTTACGAAAAAGAAATGGCTCAGTCGGATAGAGCGCTTTCCATGTAAGCAGGAGGTCCGAGGTTCAAGTCTATTAAAAAAAAAGAAAAGTGGTTAAGTGGCCATGGTGTTGGCCTGCAAAGAGCAGGGAGCCGTATTCGAAACACCCTCATGCCAATTTTTTTTTTTCCTTTTTCGCCGTATTCAAATGTGTGTCTGTGTAAAAGAAAAGAAATAGTATAGGGCTAGGGTCTTTGATTAGTAATCTGAACGTCCGCGGCGCCGGCTTTACCTCCGCTTGGGCTTAAATTTTGAATAAAAATAATTAGCAATGACGGCTGAAAACTTCCAGCATAAGAAGTCGTTCTCTTTCTGCCAACAGCCTCCTCAAAGAGAGCGGAGTAGCGGGCAGATTTTCAGGGCATTCTCCTGGCCTTGGGTTGGAAAACTACCCCTAAAGGCTGAAGAATCAGAAATAATCAACGGCATGTATGCAGAAGGCAATGGAGGCGATTGCATCAAATACACGTAACGTGTATTCACAGGAAATGTGACCTGTAATTGAAAAAGTGTGATGACGATCTCTATATTGGCAAAAGATTCCAGAATAGTCCCCGATTCTGATCTCAGGAAGGGAGCTGTTAATGCGAGGTGGCCCTGAGAAAAACATTGAATAGTCTATGAAAGGATAACGTTTTACGAATCAGTGCGTGGAGTATCAGATGTCTGAACGTGGTAGGGAAGCTAGAAAATCTGGGACGAGGAATTCACGGACTCAACCTGTATACAGTGGGTGTCAGTAAAGTAAAATGGAAAGAAGACAACGATTTTTGTTTCGGATGATTATAGGGTAATATCAACATCAGCAGAATACGATATAATGTGAGCAGGAATAAAAAAAATGGTTAAAATGGCTCTGAGCACTATGGGACTTAACTTCTCAGGTCATCAGTCCCCTAGAACTTATAACTACTTAAACCTAACTAGCCTAAGGACATCACACACATCCATGACCGAGACAGGATTCGAACCTGCGACAGTAGCGCCTGGAACCACTCGGCCACTCCGGCCGGCGGAGCAGGAATCTTTATGATCACGAAGATAGGGCAGAGAGTTTATTACTGTCAACAAGGCTACTCTCCTCAGGAGGAGGAAGAGATTAGTGTTTAACGTCCCTTCGACAACGGCGTCATTAGAGACGGACCACAAGCTCGGATTAGGGAAGAATGGGGAAGGACATCGGTCGTGTACTTTTACAGGAACGATGCCGGGATTTTCTGGAAGCAATTTAGGGAAACCACGGAAAAACTAAATCAGGATGGCCAGACGCGTGTTTGAACTGTCGTTCTGCTCAATTTGAATCCAGTCCGCTAACCACTGTGGCACCTCGCTCGGTTTCTCATCAGAACCGAGAGCAAAACCAACATCAACAAAATACTTCAGGTGTAAACATCGATGTCGAAGGCAGAGTATGAAGAGGTAGAGATAGTATATAGAGAGTACATGAAGATATTGGATAATCCAGTACGTAAAGGAAGATGAATATCTAGTAGTAATGAGGAACTGGAATGTGTTGTCGGAGAAAGAGTGGAAGAAAGGGCTGTGGGAGAATAGCAGCAGGAATGAGAGAGGTCAAAGATTAACTGAGTTCTGCAATAAATTTCTAATGATAATAGCGAATACCCTGTTCAAGATTCAAAGAAGTAGGAGGTATACTTGAAAATGTCTGGAGGCAAAGAGGATTTCACTAAGACCGTGGACTGGCAGAATTTCCTAAATCAGATACTGAAATGTAACGTGTACACAGGGACGGATATAGACTCAGACTACTTTCTGGTAATGATAAAGAGTAGGCTGAAGTTCATCAGACTAGTCAGGAAGCATCAATAAGCAAAGAAGTGGGCTACAGAAGTACTAAGGAATGAAGAGATACACTTTAAATTGTGTGAGGCTATAAATACTGCGGTAAGCAATATCTCATATGCAGTTTAGTTGAAGAGTAATGGACCGCTTTAAAATGTCACTCATAAAAGTTGGAGACAAAACGGTAGGTACAAGGAAGGTAGCTGCGAAGGAACCTTGGATAACAGAAGAAATACTTCACTTAAGTGACGAAAGAAGGAAGTACAGATATGTTCAGAGAAATTACTCAGGAATACAGATATACAAATTACTTAGGAATGAAATAAATCGGAAGTGTAAGGAAGCTAAGGCGAAACTGCTATATGACAAATGTGAGGAAATCGAAAAAGAAGCGATTGTCGGAAGGAGTTACTCGCCGTATAGGAAAGTCAAAACAACCTTCGGTGAAATTAAATGTTAGGGCGGGAACTTTAAGAGGGCAATGCAGAGCAGAGAGCGGAAAGGTAGAAAGAGTACATTGAAGGCCTCTGTGAGGGAAAAGGACTTATCTGAGGACGTGATGAGAGAATAAATAGGGGTTGATAGGAAATAGATAAGGGATCCAGCATTAGAATCAGATTTTAGAAGAGCTTTGGAAGAATGAAAATAAAATCGGACGGAATGGATAGATAACATTCCATCGGAATTTCTAAATTCTTTGGCGTAAGTGACTACAAAATGATTATTCACGTTGGAATATAGAATGTGTGATACTCGTGATATACCATCAGACTTTCGGGAAAAACATCATCCAAACAATTCCCAAGATTGCAAGAGCTGAGAAGTGCGAGAAGCCGGCCGCGGTGACCATGCGGTTCTAGGCGCTGTAGTCCGGAACCGCGCGACTGCTACGGTCGCAGGTTCGAATCCTGCCTCGGGCATGGATGTGTGGGATATCCTTAGGTTGGTTAGGTTTAAGTAGTTCTAAGTTCTAGGGGACTGATGACCTCAGATGTTAAGTCCCATAGTGCTCAGAGCCATTTGAACCATTTGAACCAAGTGCGAGAATTACCGCTCAATCAGCTTAAAAGTTCATGCATCCAAGTTGATAACAAGAATAATATCTAAATGATCCGTTCTCAGGATGCGGTTGATAATGGAGGGACGATTGATGAAAAATCAAAACACGTTCAAAGAGTTTGTCGACTTGGAAAAAGCGTTCGACAGTGTCAAATACTGCAAGATGTTCAAAATTCTGAGAAAAATAGGTTTAAGCTATAGGGGAAGATGGGTAATTACAGCTTGTACAGGAGCTAAGAAGAAACAATAAGAGCCGAAAACTAAGAACGAAACGTATGGATTAAAAAGATGTAGTCTTTCGGCCCTGCTGTTCAGTCTATACGAGCATTTCTTTATAAGAGAAGTCTGCTAGTATCAAAGATAGGTCTTATTTGAGGAAAAATATGACTGAGAATGTACGTTTGGAGCACAGGATTGTATGGCAGTGAGAGATGGATAGTAAGAAAACCGAACCAGGAGAAAATCGAAGTTTTAGAGACATGGCATTACAGAAGAGTGTTATAAATAATAAGTTTGATAAGGTAAGGAACGAAGAGGTTCTCCGCAGAATAGGCGAGGAAGGGAATATACGGGAAACACTGAAGAGAAGAAGGAACAGGATGATTATCTGTTAAGGCATCACGGAATAGCTCCCATGGTACTAGGGGAATTATTATAGAGCAAAAACTATAGAGAGAGGCAGAGCGTGGAATACATCGAGCAAATAATTCAGGACGTAGGTTGCACCTACTCCTCTCAGATGAGAGGCTTGTCACATTAGAGGTATTTGTGGTGGACAGCATTAAACCAGAAATAAATAAATACTTAAATAACTCAAGTATCATTTTACTAAAAAAAGGAATACGAAGACCCAACAGAACCGAAATATTACAGTCTGATTTGTTTGGTAAATAGTCCAGCCGAAGTATAGGAAAATCTTCCGTGCCGCCGCCTAAGGGACCGCAGAGAGGTAGTAGGTCTCATCCCCTCGCAGTATGGTTTTACGAACGGGAAATCTATTGAGGACGTGATAAATCACGCAATGAATATTGTGAACAGCTCAGACAACAAGTATGTATAGGCATAATGATTGATATAGCTGCGGCGTTTGATAATTTGTGGTGACCTGCCCTGTTCAAAATACGAGGTGCATTCAAGTTCTAAGGCCTCCGATTTTTTTTTCTCCGGACTGGAAAGAGATAGAAACATGTGCATTGTTTTAAAATGAGGCCGCATTCATTGTCAATACGTCGCAGAGATGGCAGCACCGTACGGCAGATGGAATTTTACCGCCAGCACCGAGAATGAGAACTGTTTTAAATACTTAAAATGGCGACGTTTTCCTTACTTGAACAGCGTGCAATCATTCGTTTTCTGAATTTGCGTGGTGTGAAACCAATTGAAATTCATCGACAGTTGAAGGAGAAATGATGTGATGGAGTTATGGATGTGTCGAAAGTGCGTTCGTGGGTGCGACAGTTTAATGAAGGCAGAACATCGTGTGACAACAAACCGAAACAACCTCGTGCTCGCACAAGCCGGTCTGACGACATGATCGAGAGAGTGGAGAGAATTGTTTTGGGGGATCGCCGAATGACTGTTGAACAGATCGCCTCCAGAGTTGGCATTTCTGTGGGTTCTGTGCACACAATCCTGCATGACGACCAGAAAATGCGAAAAGTGTCATCCACGTGGGTGCCACGAATGCTGACGGACGACCACATGGCTGCCCGTGTGGCATGTTGCCAAGCAATGTTGACGCACAACGACAGCACGAATGGGACTTTCTTTTCGTCGGTTGCGACAATGGATGAGACGTGGATGCCATTTTTCAATCCAGAAACAAAGCGCCAGTCAGCTCAATGGAAGCACACAGATTCACCGCCACCAAAAAAATTTCGGGTAACCGCCAGTGCTGAAAAAATGATGGTGTCCATGTTCTGGGACAGCGAGGGCGTAATCCTTACCCATTGCGTTCCAAAGGGCACTACGGTAACAGGTGCATCCTACGAAAATGTTTTGAAGAACAAATTCCTTCCTGCACTGCAACAAAAACGTCCGGGAAGGGCTGCGCGTGTGCTGTTTCACCAAGACAACGCACCCGCACATCGAGCTAACGTTACACAACAGTTTCTTCGTGATAACAACTTTGAAGTGATTCCTCGTGCTCCCAACTCACCTCACCTGGCTCCTAGTGACTTTTGGCTTTTTACAACAATGAAAGACACTCTCCGTAGCCGCACATTCACCAGCCGTGCTGCTATTGCCTCAGCGATTTTCCAGTGGTCAAAACAGACTCCTAAAGAAGCCTTCGCCACTGCCATGGAATCACGGCGTCAGCATTGTGAAAAATGTGTACGTCTGCAGGGCGAGTAGTTAATTAGAAAAAAAATCGGAGGCCTTAGAACTTGAATGCACCTCGTACTGAAACAGGTGGATAGTTCCAGGTGTCTCCATAGCAGATAATCACTGACAGGTAGGAGCTATTGTCAAGTGTAGAAGTACGAAACCAGAATTTCCCTATTGATGGTGCTAGCCTTAAGTGTACGGCCCGTGAAACCGTGTCTCCAGCGCCATTTGCTTGCTTTAACAGCTGACGACGAATGTAAACACACAGTAGCCCAAGTTCCCTACCCTATCTGTTTCAAACCCGTAAACATGTCCAGTTTTGTTCCTACGAGCTACGATTTGCGGACGGCATTGGTTTTCTGTTATCATTTTATGAAATCAGCTGCAGCATTGCATCAAATGCTTGTATAGGCTTTCGGCAAACATGCTCTTGGGAAAACACAGTGTTTCGAGTGGTTCAAAAATTTCGAAAGTGGTGATTTGGACGTGAGAAACGACGAGCGTGGGAAACCACCTAAAATGTTCGAAGCCAATGAATTGCAGGCCGTATTGGATGAAGATGGTACTCAAACTCAACAGGAACGTCCGGAACGACTGAATTTGACGCAGAGGACCGTTTCTCCACCGTTGAAAGCTATGGGAAAGATGCCGAAAGTGGGAAAATGGGTTCCGCATGAACTGAATGACAGACAGCAAGCATCTCATAAGACAACTTGTGCAATGCTACTCGCCAGATACAAAAGAAAGTCGTTTCTCCAGCGAATAGTGACAGGCAATGAAAAGTGGATACTAAGATTCGTAGATCATGGGTGAGACCAGGCAAACCATCGACATTTACTGCGAGACAAAACCGCTTTGGAAAGAAGACAATGCTCTGTGTTTGATGGGATCTGAAGGGTGTCATATATTATGAGCTGCTGCAACCTGGTGAAACCATTAACACTGATCGCTACCAACAGAAAATGATCGATTTAAATCGATCAATAGGTGCAAAACGACCAGAATATGGGAAAAGGCAACACAAAGTGATATTGCTCCATGATAACGCCCCATCACACACAGCAAAACGGGTCAGGGAAACGATCGAGGCGTTGGTAAATATTAGGACATGCAGGTTATTCTCCAGACTTGGCTCCGTCCGATTATCATCTGTTTGCATCACTGGGACACGCTCTCGCTGAAAAATGCTTCAATTCGTCTGAAAATAGCTCGCTGATTCGTTCGCTTCAAAAGAAGAACTCTTTTTTTTTTTTTTGCGTGGCATTCACGGCCTGCGGTAGAGATGGGAGAAACGTATAAATAGCAATGGAAATTATTTTGAATAAAATATTGTTTATCAGTTTCAAACTACGGACGTGTAATTATTCCAATCAAATTCCAGTTTCGTACTGCTACACCTGGTATGACTGGAAACCAAACTGAGGCGCCGCAGGTGGTATTAGGCTTTCTAGACCTAGTCGTAAGAGAGAGGTGTACAATATTGCCTTAAAAAGTGAGAATATGACAAGGAAAAGATGTACTTTGCACAGAAGCAGTATGGTATAAAGAATTATAGGCAGTCTTTGATAGAGAATGGGAAGAAATCTGGAACGAGCCGTAAACAGGGAAGAGAACGTCTCAGGTCCTTCCTAATATAAAAGAAAGAACAAGGATGACGTACTTCCTTCGACCAAGAGGGATTTAAATTACATTCTGGATAGAGATAACGCACCACAGATACTTATGAATATGGAGCAGTCGGCACCCCTGATCAAATCGTCTGGGAACGTGCCATTACACAAGATGTTACAAACCAGGACAAGGATGCATTTGGTAATGCAGCAGTCTGTAATATAATAAGAAATGAGGAACTGTTGCATAAGCTAATGTTACAAAATGGCTCTGAGCACTATGGGACTTAACTTCTGAGGTCATCAGTCCCCTACAACTTAGAACTACTTAAACATAACTAACCTAAGGACATCACACACATCCATGCCTGAGGCAGGATTCGAACCTGCGACCGTAGCGGCCACGCGGTTCCAAACTGAAGCGCTTAGAACCGCACGGCCACATCGGCCGGCGCTAATGTTACAAAATATTAGCTTATGAACTGCACACCTACATGGCTGGGACGCAACCAAGACCATACATGAAGACAACGAGACGCGCCACGACACAACATCCGTCTACAAAAACCTTCTGGAAGCAGTGAGGAGACGAGCCTCGGGAAATACCACGAAGAAATTCCTGACACCCTGACCGTCATCTTCTAGTCTCCTTAGGTGTGACAGTAGCGCAGCCCCTGTGGATAGTTGCACCTCAAAAAACGTTCAAATTTGTGTGAATTTCTAAAGGATCAAACTGCCTCGGTCATCGGTCCCTAGACTTACACACTTCTTAAAGCAACTTCTGCTAAGAACACCACACACAACCATGCCCGAAGGAGGACTCGTACCTCGGGCAAGAGCGGCCGCGCAATCCGTGAAATGACACTTCTAACAGCGCGGAGTTGCACCTCAGAAGCTGGGGCTGACCATCCAGATAAATCAAATGTTCAGCTTGGTTCTGGTACCAAGTACAGTAGCGTAGTGTAGTGCTGTGTAGTGTTCCATTGTAGTGCAGTTCAGTATTGTAAATTACAAAATTTTGTGATATGCCATTGCTGCAAAGTGTAACAGACCAGTAGCGTGTGCCTTCCGATTCCAGATAAGCAGATATCTGCGTACCAGATGGTGAAATGGTAGTATGCATACCTTTTTGAGTTATTATTATTATATTTCTTTTTTGTAGCTTTCTTTGCAGATCTTATCCTCTTAAACAGTAAAATGTCTACAACATTGCCACAATGGTATCACTGTTCCCGTCAGATCACCGAAGTTAAGCGCCATCGGGCTGGGTTAGAACTTGGGTGACCATCCAGTCTGCCGAGCGCTTTTGGCAAGCGGGGTGCCCTCAGCCCTTGTGAGGCAAACTGAGGAGGTACTTTATTGAGAAGTAGCGGCTCGGATCTCGTAAACTCACATACGGTCGGGAGAGCGGTGTGCTTCCCACATGTCCCTCCGTGTAGGCATCCAGCGACGTCTGAGGACTGAAGATGACATGGCGGCCGATCAGTACCGTTGGGCTTTCATGGCTTTTTCGGACGGAGCTTAGTTTAGTTTTTTAAACAGTAAAATGCTTAGTTATTTCTTTCACGTTTGAAATTACTTTAAAATATTATATGCTATATTCATGCCGATTCGTGTGCAACATTCGGCCTGTTCTTTTACATTCAAAGAAAATAGCTGATAGGTAAATGCCATTCTTGATGGCCGCGAGGGGTAGCTACGCGGTATGAGGGCGGCTTGCCATGGTTCGCGCCGCTGCCCCCGTCGGAGGTTCGAGTCCTCCCTCGGGCATGGGTGTGTCGTCCGTAGCGTAAGTTAGTTTAATCTGGGTTAAGTAGTGTGCAAGCCTAGGAGCTGATGACCTCTGCAGGTTGGTCCCATAGGAACTTACCACCACCATTAGTGATGGACTCTGACTACAATGATACCTCTGTGCGTACAGCTCATCTGTTCTCTTCCTCTTATTTTGTGAAAGACATTTATTTTTTGAAATTAACATTGATTAACGACACCGGCAAATCAATGATAGCCACAACGACGAGACGACGCTGACGAATGACAGCGACATCGCACCTTAACTGAGGTTTCTTTTCCAAACTGCTGCTAATTCTTGTTGCCTTTTTCCTAGTAGTTCTTCACTTTTGATTCGTCTTCTTGCAGAATAATTTTTTTTTCTCTCCCCAGGTGCTAATTTGCGTTCCCAAGCAGCCGTCACATCATGTCGTTGGCGCTCAGAAATGTATTTTTCATCCAAGCGCCTGTTGTCCTCGGGTTTGCATGGCCTGCGTTTTTCCGTAGAGAAATCTTGCAGTCTCCTCAAAGATCCCACGCGAGTAGTTTGCTGTACTATCTCTGACGGGAGAGCCTATACTTTGCGATGGGTTTTAAGGAGTTTAGAGCCTCTTGGAATACTTCCTGGCAGCGTTGCCCCATGCTATCCCAGTGTACTCGACAGCGGGGCTGATAGCTACATTTCCTCTCTCTCCCTTTTATGCTGGTGTCGACTGATCCAATACTCTGATTAATCCCTACCTGACGCGACGCCATTCCTCACTTGAGATTGGAATCTCCAGCCTCCACATGAGACACAATTAGTTCTGTGTTGAAAATAAATAAACCCTGATTTCTAATTTATAGTTATTCCGAAAATACTAATGAGATTGTAAATGAAATTCTTTTCGTTTAGAACGACGGTATTAGCGTTAGAGAATTACTATAGTCCCACTCGAAAAAGCGATGTTTAGACCAATATCTCTCTTACTACTGCAGAAGTGAAACGTGAGTATACATCGTTCAATGACAACTCTGGTACATGTCATCAGGGTGTAAACAGATTTAAGGTATCTTAAACGTTTTCAGAATCACCCTGTATGTGAGAATTTGCATACTTTCAGGATTAGTTTGACAAGGGACTAGTTTGGCGCATATGAGACTAGTAGTCTGCTTCAGCGGGAACAGTCTCGGCATCTGCGTGAAGCAATTTGGGGAAACAATGGGAAACCTAAATCAGGATTTGAAGAAAGTCGTCATTTACCGCCAAGAGTTGCTGTTAAAATTTCTCTTATGAACAACGAGTTTTAGTCCACTGACCATCATCAGTTTCATGAAAATTTTCATTATCATACTAAGCGATATGAAATGGCGTCAGATAATGAAATCTATGAATTTGTCACTGCAAAATCGAGAAAAGTGACGTTATTAAGGATTCTGTTATTGAATGAGAGTTCGTATCACCTAGTACTATTGTGAAAATGTGTTATGGACGTGATGATGATCCGCGGACAGAAAGAGGTTAATCGATAAAATTTTTTAAAAGCAGCTCTTGGTGGTTCAAGTTGACGTTCTCCAAAATGGTACGAGATGTGGGGCATTACATTATTAAAACATAAATCAGAGTAGCCGTCAGAGTATTAAATCCTCCATCCTAGGCCAGCCGTTTTGAAGTAATGTAATCTCATTCAGTTTATACTGTCTTGTGTATATACTGATGAAGAAATTTATTTCATAACGTAAAACAGATCACATTACATTTTTGATTATGTTCATGGTAATAGGACGAGTGTGTGTGTGTGTGTGTGTGTGTGTGTGTGTGTGTGTGTGCGTGCGTGAGAGAGAGAGAGAGACTGTGTGGGCGGTCGCTGGTTGCAGATTGCCGTAATTATGCAATGGGCGGACACGGAGACCTGCATAAACGGTGCGACAAACTTCGAGAAGATGCAGAGAGTGTGTTGAGGAACAAGTCGAGGTTAGGAACCAGTGTCCGGAAACATCATACGAGGACACTAGAAAGATTCGAAGTTACAGGCGCCGGCGCGAGCCGCTAGGTCACCCTCTTTAGTAGCAAACGTGACTTTTTACACTGGTAGGACGACGGCTGAACGTCTCACAATGTTTCTTGTTCTTCAGTGATCGCGACTGAGTACCGCGATCGCCAGTGCAGAAGATGGCCCAAGCTGCTGCGTAGAAAGTCCTTGCCTTCTACTCGTGCAATATGTTGCCTCAGTGGATGACGGTTTCAGACACGTGTTTCCACCCGCAGTTTATTTTTCTCCTGGAACCCTCAAACATCATCATTGTTTTTCGGTATACAGGACACAAATAAACTGCAGATGGAAACGCGTCCGAAATCAAGATCCACTAAGACAAAAGAGCATCGTATTCATGGGAGACAAGGCAAATGTACGTACCAGCCAGCTCCGTGTTCTCCTCCGGCGATCTTGGCAACCAGTAGCAATCACTGAATATCAAACAACAATTGGAGACGTTCCGCCTACGATCCGACAGTGCACAAAGTCACGTCTGCTGTCCAAGGGGTCCTAGTGGCAGGCGCCAGCGCCTATAAATTCGACGAACTGTATGGTCATTCCATACATTGGTTCCTATCCTCAATATGTTCCGCAAGACATCCTCTGCAACAACAGCAACATATCTGAGACATGGTTCAGATTGAAACTCTGGATGAAAGGATATCAATGGCAAGTTTCTCCAATGACTCAGCTGTTCTCAGTTAAAGTTAAGAATTGCATGACCTGTTGAACGGAATTAACAGTCTAATGAGCATATACAGCGTATATGGCATAAGTAAGAAAGGAAGGAGCAATGAAAAGTAGAAGCAGTAAAGTAAGCAGTAAATTTAACATCATAATTGAGGAAAATGAAACAGTGGATCCGAAATGTTAGAGGCGTGGTGCTACAGAAGGATGTTGAAAATTAGGTACTCTGATTAGGTAAGAAGTGAGGAAGTTGTGAAAAAACATTGACAATAAAAAGGTGCAAAGAGATAGGACATACGTTAAGTTATCAATGGATACCTTTAACAATACGATAACCCTTTAGGAACGGATATGAATCATGGGTTGTGTGAAAACCGGACAAAACAGGATCCGAAATGTTAGAGGCGTGGTGCTACAGAAGGATATTGAAAATTAGGTAGTCTGATTAAGTAAGAAGTGAGGAAGTTATGGAAAACATTGACAATAAAAAGGTGCATAGAGATAGGAGATATGTTATCAATTGATAACTTTCATGAAGCGATAAATCTTTAGAGGAAGACAGAGATTGGAATATATTCAGAAAATAATTAATGGCGTTGGTTGCAAGTGCTCCTTTGACGTGGAGAGGTTGGTATAAGAGAAGAATACGCGGCGGGCTGCATCAAACCAGTGAGAAATCTGACGGCGAAAAAGCATCACCAGCAGGAGCCGAATTATCTGACTCGCTCCTACGAAGGCTATTCAGTAATTAGCGCAAGCACTTTTTTTCTGAGAGAGGGTTGGTATTCTTTAGGATTCCAGTATATCTTGATATTCGTCACTCTTCTGGCTACAAAACTATTTTTAACATGATATCCATCTAATGCGACGGCCTCCCGCCACCTTACTTAGAGGGCCTGCATGCCCAGATGGTACCACTCCACTGATCGATGTCGGAGCCAACGTCTTACTGCACCAATAACCATCTCATCGTCCATATACTGCTCTCCTCGGAATGCGCATGCAATTCCAGATAGACAGTCCTTGGCTGGTCTTTCTATTCATCTATTAGAGGGCGAAGAACCCTGCAGGCACACACCTTTGAGTAACGCAACTGGTGGACGAGTGTGTCAACGCTACCAACTGAGACGTCCAAGACGTCCAGTTGTACAACGAGGTGTTTGTTTGTGATCCGTCGATCACCTCGAATCAGAGTGTCAGCATATTCCAATACTGCAGTAGTCACAGCTGTGTGCGATCGGCGGTATATGGGAGATCGGACAGGTCTGTACGACCTTGATACGGCTACGACAGAAGCCCCGCTTGCGTGCTTTGTTCACTAACAGATCTCCGCACACATTCTGCAGTTGCTGCGATATTCTGGACTTTTGCTAATAGAAACTCTGTGATGGTTCTGTGCTTAGAGCGCACCTTGTTACAGACTGTATTTTGAAGGCTACCCATAGTTCCGCCACCCTTCGGAACTTCGTGGAACTATAGGGGCTGAAGTAGGAATATTGCATGATTTCCCGCACCAAGTTCCGCATTTGTTCACCTGATGTTGGACGAGAAAAAAAAAGTGTTGCATTACTTACTGAACGCCCTTGGTATTAATAAGGCAATTACAAAACCAGAATTCGGAGTATAATATTGCGTTCTGTTGATAAGGATCCTCATACAAACGATTTTATTTGGCGGACGTGGGATGACTGTGTCACTCAGCGAGGTCCCGTCTCGTCCTCTTTACCATTTACTGAGAGCACCTGTGAGGTCAGCGAGCGATTCACGAGGATGCAGAAAAACGTTCCAGTCCGGCACACAGTTGTAACCTGTCGGGATGTTTCAAAAGTGCAAGCACTACGCTGTATAGCGGAATATCCGTTAAGAAATAATTCACCTTTTAGGATACACTACGACTGCGTTAGCAATAACGTTACACTGAAGCACATATTACGGGTCGTAGCATCCAGCGGCCACTGTTCTTTAATATACTACACATTGTAAAGCCCACATCCTGGGCCAACTCCGGTGCCCTAAACATGGACATCAATATCGCTTCCGCTTTCAGTGCCACGCCAAATGATTAAATAGTCCCGGAACTCCGGATTCGGCGGCCGCCGCTCTTTTCGGACGGCACGCGTAGTGCGTGGCAGTGAAAGGCCGCATTAGGACCACCTGTTTGCACATACGGCGGCCGGCGCTTTTAATGTGCCGGAGGCGGCGTCGGCGGCGGCTCTTTGTGCTACTTGCCGGCAGCGACGCCTCCTCCGCCTCCGCTGCCCATTTGCCGGAGGCTTTGATCACGGCGTATCGGCGCCAGCCGCCCGGCCCAAGTAAATAGCGCCGTAATCACGCGGACCGCGGACCGCCTCCCGCCTGCTGCCTGCCGCCTCCCGAATATTTAGCGGCGAGGCGCAGCCGCCCCCGGCTGTACTGTTTGCCTTCCTCCGCCCCCGCCTCCCGCTGAGATGCGGCCACAAAACTGCAGATTATTTCGCTTTGCATCACGAAATTAATGAGCTCCTGCGCTTCGGGGTGTGCGCTGAATGTCTTGGGGGCCGGAGGGACGCTGCGTCGCTGCTGCGGCTCAAAGGCGTGTGGTGGTGGTTCCACATCTGGCCACCGTGTCGTGCTGGCGATAGCGAACCAAGCTGGTGCCGCGCTTTGGTTTGTTTCCGTGCGCTCACTCGCTGCAGATGAAAGCTGAAAAATTAAGAATTATATGCCACATTTCATATTAATGTACCAATGCTTCCTGTAGTTCTCCTCTGGACTCTATTTTGTTAATCTAGCATCAAAGTACAGCTACAAATATCATTTAGTGAAGCATAAATTATGTGGTTACATCTAGTACAAATACTGAAATGGAGACAACCCTCCATAATTTTGGAAACAACATGTTTCCGTTTTACAACAGACCAAACGGGAGTGATTGGCTTAGAATACAAAGTAGTATCGTCAAATAGCGATTGATAATAACACGGAGTGTTTAGCGGCGGCATATTTGAATAAAATCTTCTCGGTTTTCAAATGACTCTGAGCACTATGGGACTTAACATCTAAGGTCATCAGTCCCCTAGAACTTAAAACTACTTAAACCTAACTAACCTAAGGACATCAAACATATGCATGCCCAAGGCAGGATTTGAACCTGCGACCGTAGCGGTCGCACAGTTCCAGACTGAAGCGCCTAGAACCGCTCGGCCACACCAGCCGGCTCCCGGTTTTCAAACAGTCTCAGTTCGAATAACTGACGGGGTTTGAAAACCGAGAAGATTGTATTTTCACACATTGCTATTGCTCAGTTTTATATAAACTGACTTTACCTACACGAACAGTTCTACTAAAGATGCCAGATGGTATCAGTAGAGGGCTCGACTGTGTGGAGGTACGTTGTTTACAGTTCCCATCAATTGCAGTTCCGCTTTTATGAAGATAGGACACTCAGCGGAAGAACCTAGTAAAATGGTTCAAATGGCTCTGAGCACTATGGGACTCACTGCTGTGGTCATCAGTCCCCTAGAACTTAGAACTACTTAAACCTAACTAACCTAAGGACATCACACACATCAATGCCCGAGGCAGGATTCGAACCTGCGACCGTAGCAGTCGCACGGTTCCTGACTGCGCGCCTAGACCCGCGATACCACCGCGGCCGGCGAAGAACCTAGTACACGCAGCGAAAATAACTGAAAAGGGTCACCAAGTGCCAGATTCCTTATGATTCACGGGGGTGAATATAATCAATTTGCACCAAGAAGACAACAGTCTCCTACAAATATCAAATACATTGAAGATTTTCGTCAGCGGAGTTGTCAAGACCATACACGGCCATCGAGATACACGCTCCTGTGATGATAGTCCTCGCTCAGGGGCACCCAGCAACATCTCCGGACTCCAGGAACAGTATTTGGTAGTGACCAGTATACGTAAGAAATTCAAAACTGCCCTTGCATTGTCTGCTGAATTGAACGTAACACACCAATGAGTACTTCATGAGTGAGACGGCGCTTGGCAGGAAACACCGGCCGGGAATACGTTGCAGCGAGGAAACCATTGTTAAACCACGTTTACAAGAAGAAAAGGCTGCTCTAGACTATGACACACCAACTTTGGACAGTAGGTGATTTGGAAAGAGTCTTATTCATTGATAAATCGATGTTCGAAGTATTTGGAAGTAAACGCCATCAATTACTACGCCGTTTACCCCATTAAAGCTTGAATCCACAGTGCGTAATTCCAACTGTGATGTATGGAGTGGGTTCTGTGATGGTACGGGTATCTTTTGGACGGAATAAAGTCGGATATTGATGGAAAAATTACCCAAAATGATTATCACACTATCCTCCAGCGATATGCTAAGACATTTGGTTTCGTCTGATTGGGAAACGTTTCGTCTCGGAGCAAGACAACGACCCGAAACATACATCCAGCTTATGTCAAAACTATGTGAAGCCTCTAGAGGTTCGGAAAAGTTTGAAACACGTGTAATGGCATCCTCAGTCCCCTGACAGTAATCCAATCGAGCTACTGTCGGATGAGTTGGGTAGGAGGATCCGAAAACGTGGACCCATGAGTGGGACATACTTGTGGGAGGTCCAGCAGGAAGGATGGAGACAAATTCCACCCGAGCCTTGATAACATTTATCCTCACATGTCTACAGTATCCACTGCAGAGATTAATACAAGAGGTGACCATTTTGACGAATCAAAAATTTAATAGATGCATTTACCTATGTATTATTTGAGCTTAATAAACATTTGGAAAAGAATGGAATGCAATGTTATAATGTATTTCTTTCCCATAGCCGTAAAAATCTTATTGTTTCCAAATATGTGGGGGAATCTGGAAGACATCCAATAGTTAGTGGAGACAGTGTGGAGGTAAGTGGTACTCTGTTCATCTCGGAGTAGCACACACTTCCATGCAGCCTCCACTAATTGTTGGATACATTCCAAACGCTTCCTTCTCCTGCAATTGTACCTCCTACAGCTCCCTGGAGCTCCATTCTGGTTTTTTCCTACGGCCAGTTTTCCAGTGGAAAAAGCCATTAGACTGTTGTTTATTTACAGTGTTACATTTACCAATCATGATTTCGGCTTCAAAGTGTCATTTTCAAGTGTTTTCTGAAAGTAGGTTAGATAATAACGGTGAAACACATAACAAGTGATATAACCGAATAACAGTCCATATTTGTAATGCTTACTTACAAGCGTTATAAATTGCATAAGATGGCATACTGTAGTATTAAAATACACTATTAGACACATTTTCTAAGAGTCGATATTTCTTGGAGAGCCTACTGCTTTGTTTAGTTACTGAGTACACCATCTGGACTGAATGACAGTTTTCTAAGTGCCAAATTGTCTTGCTCAAACTAATAGCTGTTATAAGCAGGTGACCTTTTTTTTAGTCTTTGGGCTCAGTGTCCAGTAGGATAGGAAAGGTTAGGAGCAATTTTTTTTTTTTTTGGTAGTTGTTACATCTTTGCAGTACCTGTTTATCTTAGTATACAATGAAGTTGCCTGCTCATAAACATAAACAGTAACAAACTTCTCGATAATATTAGCTTCATAAATAAATATAAAAGTCGAGCTCGTCATTGACGTAGTTTAAAGTACATTTTAGTAGGTAAATATACAGCCTTGTACGTGCAATTAACACATGGCCATCTCAAAGTTGTGTAATTTTGCCTCAACTCAGAATTATTACAATACAGTGCAATTACTTATTCTACTCGCTCGTTAATTAACCAGTGAGGTTTGAAGCGATATTTATGATGTACGTATCATCAGGCCTCTAAATCCTATTATATGTGTTGGAACATTACTTAGGAATAAGTGCAAGTACCACAGGTATGTGAAACATGTCATGTACATAAAAGCAAATAAAAGAATCAAAAGATTTCATGCTAAACAGAGAATTTAAATTTAACATAATAAAAAGAGTAGGGATATCCTAGTATTTGTTAATGGTTGATGAGATATAATTACAAACGTGAGCGCACCGTGGTATTGAAACGTACGGCTGTAATCTTGGTACTATAAACTTTATTAACATGTTGTAGTAGTGACATCTTATTTATATGATGTAAAGATGACATAGTAATGTTAACAACTTAATCTGCTACCACACACGAAAGCGCCAAGTGGGTTAATTCCTATTTCTTAACAACAAAGATAAATGTAACATTATTGATCGTAGTTACCTCTTAGAGAGGTAATAAATAATTGTGAAGAAACACAAGGTCTAGAATACTATAAACCATTCATTGAAGACTGTAGGCATGTGGAGTGCAAGTGTACGGAGGGAGGTTACAAAATGACTAATGAAATGAAGCTATTATAGTGGGGTGTGGGCATGGTGGGGGATAAAAGGGTAATTATCAAAGGAATAATAGGTTGGTTGGTTGGTTTTGGGGAAGGAGACCAGACAGCGTGGTCATCGGTCTCATCGGATTAGGGAAGGATGGGGAAGGAAGTCGGCCGTGCCCTTTCAGAGGAACCATCCCGGCATTTGCCTGGAGTGATTTAGGGAAATCACGGAAAACCTAAATCAGGATGGCCGAACGCGGGATTGAACCGTCGTCCTCCCGAATGCGAGTCCAGTGTCTAACCACTGCGCCACCTCGCTCGGTAAAGGAATAATAATAAAAATGTGAAGTGAAAGACTTTTTTAAAATTTAGATACACCTAAGGTAAATGGGCACTTTTAAATGTTAAAGCTAGGGCCAAATACAGCAATGTTAGGGCATTGTGTGTGAATGATGTGTCCAAAGTGAAGGTATGGCTTAAGTGTGTATCAGTATATTCTCTGTTTGGATTCATATATCCTAGAGTTTTATGTATTAAGTAGTTGTGATACTAAAATTTATTCCATAAATTTAATAAAATAAAAGGTTTTATTGAGACTTACTCGGTTTGTCCTTTGGTGAGTGATAAAAGTTCGGGATGAGGTTTGAAGAGGGATATTGATTCCTCCTAAAAGTAGTATGTCTCAGATTGAGGAAGGGGTTAGAGAATCAGTGGTTAGCAATAATCCCTGATGGGGATGATGGGCATGTTAACAACATATCCAGCCAACTTAGACAGTTTATAACACTTGTAAGTAAGCATTACAAATATTGATTGTTATATGGTTATATCACTTGTTAGGTATTTCACTGTTATTTTGTTACCTGCTTTCAGAAAATATTTGAAAATGGGAATGAAGCCGAAATCATTATTGTGTAAGTAAAAATGTAGCACTGTAAATAAACAACAGTCTAATGGCGGTAATGACTTTAAAGAAATACATTATGACTGTGGCCCCGCATTATGAAAAAATTAGTACTTACGATACTCTTCTTGGGTTAGCACCTGTATCTTCGACTCAGGTTTACACTATACTGCGAAAACCCTCCTTGGCGTTATCAACAGGTACGAAGCCGCTGTTGAAGAGTCTCGTCGAACTGGTGCTATAATTGGAGCCGGCACCCCTATGCAGTTCACTCAGCACCTGAGGACCCAGCACATGTCCTGTTGTTTGGTGCCCTTTCGTTACAGTTTGTGTCGCTTAAAATCCCGATATATGAAGCCTGATATAGCTTGATGCTATTTTATTAAACTGTTACTTTTAAATGTTAATTTTTGAATGGTTATTTTGTTTTTTCCGCAATGAATTTTATACCTTTTGTTCCTTTAATGTCATTTGACTTTTATGAAGTGTTTTTTAAAATAATCTGCTACACTGGAACTTTTAATCACAATCAAGGAAATTCTCTGCATTTTATCTTGGTAGAATTAGTCTGCCACACATGCATATAATCTGCTCTGTGTTATCTATAAGATAATGCTGAGATAAGCTTAAGTGCGTCTATATTTTCTTCAAGTTATTTCGTGTGTAAGTAACTAAACGAAATTATACACCGACAGATCCTTCTTTTAAGCTATAACCTATTATTTCCAGTTTTTTGCTTTTGCCACCAACAGTTACCAAACACCACTGCCATCGATTGAACCACAATGGTTCAGTCGTTGAGCATCTTGTAAAATATAAAGCTTGTTCGCCAACTTTTTTATTCAATAGTCACTCCTATATTATGCTATCAGTATTCTGTTTAAAACTGTTAAGTATCTCAGTATTTGTACAGCACTCTTGTATCATTCGCCATCGTCAGCCTCACGTCAAACCTTCTCGACGTCGGAGGCCGCTCTCTGTTCTGACGTCACGTTACCGAAGTTGATGCGGTGTCACCTCCCTTACGACCAACCTGGCGTTATAATATGCAGAGCAGAACAGCCTTCTAAAAACAATTCGTTTCATTACAGGTGCTTTCGCATATCAAACTTCTACATTAAAATAAGTTTGAGTTTACGGTGATTTTCCAATACAGTAGTTTTAGTTATTCAGAAACTAATAAAAATGTGAGGTTTCTGAAGATATGTTTACCTTCCGCTATCTCTTCTAGTCTGCTCGTTTCTTATTTTATCAGTAAACAGAATTTTCAATGTCCTTCTATTACACAGTAGACTATAGTACACAACCATAAGACCAAGTGTCACATCCTCAGATTTGGAAATATGTCATGGACCTACCTCCCCTACGAAGTTCCATCAGTCCCTCCACATCTTTGAGCACCATGTACCCTCGTTTACTTTGCATATTCCTTTATCCCGTGCCAAATTATAAAGGTCGCACATTTCAAACAGCTGCAATTTCATTGCAAGCGTTATGTCTCCGTGGTCTGCTACGGCACATCATCGCGTCCCACATTCGTTACGTCTTCAGATCTTTCTTTAATCCTCCCGAGTAATTTCACCCGTCATCTCTTCCTTTATTTCTGGTTCTACCCAACCTAACCAAACAGTTCTATATCTCTTACTGCAATCCTATTGGTCTGCACCACGTCTGTTGACCCTCCCTAAACACATCTCAACTCCTTCGTCATGCCAGCTGCATTTCAGTCCCTTCTATATGCAACTCCCTCACACAGAAAAATGTTGCCATGAACTCACAGCACCACGCCGGCCGAAGTGGCCGTGCGGTTAAAGGCGCTGCAGTCTGGAACCGCAAGACCGCTACGGTCGCAGGTTCGAATCCTGCCACGGGCATGGATGTTTGTGATGTCCTTAGGTTAGTTAGGTTTAACTAGTTCTAAGTTCTAGGGGACTAATAACCTCAGCAGTTGAGTCCCATAGTGCTCAGAGCCATTTGAGCACCACGAACTTCCCTGTTTTACACCAAGTGTATCACCATCTCATCAAATTAACATAATCGATTTTACTCATTTCAGTGTGTTTTTATGCAAGGGTATTAATCAACGGTTAAAGAACAACAGTATGGCTGCTGTCTGAACACCTTCCCCGCTGGTGCGTGGAGGGAGGGGGGATTAAAAATAACAATTAAATTAAAGAATGATTAAAATAAAATTGACGTTAATACCACAGAAGGAAAAAAAGAACTGGTTTAAATTTCATTTCATTTATGGATCCTATACATGGAATCCTAGACCTGTCGGCCCAAAATTACTGCATTCATAAACGATCATCAGTATACTTAGAGATACTTGGAAAGTCCTAATGCAGCGTTTTATAGACGTAACCTCGAAGCAAGTTGTTCATGTTCACCGTGTCGCTGGCGGAGAGTAACAACCGACATGTTTCTTTTAAAAGGAAAGTTTATTCCATTCAACATTCGCTATAGATATTACCACAGATTAATCACTCACTTATCAGTTAACTTCAGAAGCATCATCATCTGCACCAAGGACTGCACCTTTTTCCCGTTCCGTCTCCTTCTAAATAGGTCAAGCCGCCTCTTCATTGGTCTTTCTAAACATCTTTTGCCTCTTTTCTGATGTTTTATGGACTTAGTAATTCTTGCATCTGGCATACGATTTGTATGTTCTTTCCTTCTTACCTGATATTGTTTTTTATGTCAGTTACGTTCTGCATATTCACTTCAGCTCAGATGTCATCATTTCTCCTTCTATCCAAAAAGGTACATCCAGTCACGTATCTAATGAAATTAATTTCACGTGCTTCTATTCTCTTTCCATCTATCTTCTTAAGAGTCCAGTTTTCACGTCCATAACCTTACATAACTTTAGGAGAGTAGCTCTGTGTACTTTCTTTCCCAATGTTCTGCATAATGTTTCATGGAAGTAGTTAAGTAGGTCTAATTTTATTTTGTATTTCATTGTTTGCCTGTATATAATACAGCACCCTAAATATTTAAATATATTAATTTGCTCTGCTATCTGCTTGCCAATTCCTTTCTAATTTCGCATGGGCCGGTGTCCTAAAAACTCCATTTAGAGATGGAGACGTTCAGATTTTATTTTCTGGCTATATTGCTTAAACTAATGACAGCTTCTTGTAAGTCATTTTCATTCTGAGTAACAATTACCATCTCATCAGATACCCAAGTTTTGGTTACATTGTCGATATACATATTAAAAAGGAGTGGGGGAGGGGACTCTCTTGTCTAACGCCTTGGTTTATTTCAGCTATATCGTGTGATACCTGCTATTTTTATTTGGATTTTGTTATTCACATATAAATCTTTACAGCTCTTACAAAATGAAATGAAATCGCTCTATTTCTTAAAACTTTCCGCAGTGTGTTTCAATTTTCATCATCGAACGTCTTTTCGTACTCAGCGAAGGCAAGAAAAGTTGGTAAGTTGAATTCAATGTGTTTTTCTGTCAGCTATGTCATGACGATGATACAGTCCGAGCATGATCTTCCTTTCTGAAAATCACGTCCGGCATAAGATAATGCAGTTTCAGCGATTGGTGATACCATTTTTATTAAAATTCTAGCGTACAATTTATAACATGACTTCAGAAGGTTAGTACCTCAGTAGCTCTGACATTCATGTGTTTCCTTTACTATAAAGTGGACAATATGGGCTACATTGCTATCCTCAGGTATATAACCACTTCACCAGCACATATTCATAAAATTGAGTAATCTTATTTTTGCGATACTTGGTGCATATTTTATCACTTCCGCTTTGGTTTTGTCACACCCTGGAGTCTTCCTGTTCTTGCTAGACGTTATAGCATCCTGCTGTTTCTCCAATGCTATTAAGTCTATATTCCTATCTGATTTAGACAGAATCACCTGTGTACCTTGCTCATACATCCAGAGTGTTTTGTAGTATTGTAACCAATCAGACTCAGATATTGTGTTTATCTGCAGATTGTCCCGTCTCTTTTGTTTAAATCTTTCATTATTTCATATGATTTGCGTTGCCCAGCAGTAACTGTCGACCTAAGGCTACCTCAAAAGTCAAGATGGTGCAGAGAGACGAGACAAGTTTGATGTTGTCAGCCATGCAGCGGTAGATTTGGGAGAGAGCCGTGAAAGTGTCTAACACATATGGACATTTATCTGACATGCAGGACTGAAGCGGCACAGAGACTGTAGTCATTGTACCTCCGTTTTAACCGACAAGGTGGCAGTTTGTCAGCATAACGACGGGAGTTCCGGCGCTGCCATCATATCCCGACCCGCGGTCAGGTTCACTCGTTACACGCAATCGTAACGTGGCTGCTGAAATTCGTGCAGACTAGTTCAGTTTTGAACTAAAAGCCTTGTCGAGTTGTACAGTCTGTACTTACCCATGAAAAATTTGTGGCCGTGAGAGCTGCCGTCAAAAGAATTCCTCATAGATTGGTGCGAAAAATTGCCTCGTCAGTGAAATTTGGAATTGGAAGCTTTCAAATAACACTCCATCAGCTTGAATTGTACTCTGTACTAACCGCATACTGCCCAATAATTGATTTCTAATTACTGGGTCCTGCGCCTGTGATCACCTTTGGTGACAATCACTGAGGATTAAAACTTTATTCAAAATATTCCACTATCTCATGGATGTCATTTACTTTACGTGGTTGCGTGAATAGGGAGACCCTCCGGTACTGGACATAAGGAAATCCGGCTTAGCTTCACCAGCGTCTATTCATAGTATAAAATGTACTGTATGGTGTGAAGTCCTCTGTCGAGAGGAGACAGTTTTTTTTATTTTTTTTATTTTCTGACGGTATGGCACGTAAAACGTTTGTTTGGTGATCGCCAAATATCAAGGAATGGGAACGCCCCCCGCCGCCCTCCCGTTTCCAGACCACTATAACTTTTATTCATGGGATCATGTGCCAAAATAGACTCCAAAAACCATAACTTATCTCAATAAATCACCCAGCTGACGTTATAGGAAGCGTGGGGGAAAATTCACACGGTTTGACGGATGTTATTTAAAAAAAGAAAAAAAAAGCTGATGTGTAATGCAAGTTTCAATCATTTACAATACATTTTGACCGTTAAGTTTTGTAAAATTCGATTTGTTCTAATTATTTCAAATTTTCTGGTCCTCTGAGGCGCTCCATATGTAGATGCCATTGCTTGGAGCCTGCGACAAGATGTGACGCTCAATTCACGATAGGTGCAAACCAAACTGATTTGGCCACTTAAATGTTTCTAAATGACTGTCTGACTCCCACAAATTTTAGCGTCTCGTACTGGCTTAGATGTGATGAAGGCAACTGTCAGTATAATACTGCATTACATCCGTTTCTAAAGCTTAAGCACACTCTCTGGAACATCCCTGTTGTTTTTCGTACTTTGGGACAGGCAGCTACGGCCCTGCGAACTACTCTTTACTTTCCGCTGTGGTGTTATAGGTAACTCTACACGAAAAAATCGGGCGATCGCGATTGCCGTAGGACAGGACCTTGCCCACCAGTCAACACGCTGTATGTTGTTTAAGCCTTCACCAAAGCCACCGTCAAAGTACGATGCTTTCATCGTCATGAAGCAAGTTCATCTAATACACGACAGTACAGTCCGCAACTACTATCTCGCCGCGCGGGATTAGCCGAGCGGTGTAAGGCGCTGCAGTCATGGACTGTGCAGGTGGTCCCGGTGGAGGTTCGAGTGCTGCCTTTGGCATGGGTGTGTGTGTTTGCCCTTAGGATAATTTAGGTTAAGTAGTGTGTAAGCTTAGGGACTGATGACCTTAGCAGTTAAGCCCCATAAGATTGCACACACATTTCATACTATCTCGGATGGGCACCGAATAAAGTACATTTAATTGATCTTGTACAGTTTCTGCGAATTTTGATCACCCCAAACAGTACTGTAGCACAAGTTGAAACTATCATAATCGTTGAAAGGGAATTCATTAGTGAACAATGCAGTCAGTGAGTAGTTCCACCTTTCAATACTGCACTGAAGAATTCAGGATAAGATTGTAAATCATTTGGCTTAATTACTTGAACTCGCTGCTCCCGATAGGGATGTAACTGCTGCGACGTCGGTGCTCACCACATTACATTTTTTCGAAAAGTGGAACTCAAACTCAAGGACAAGTTGACAGGTGCTTAATACTGAATCCCCTTCCACACTATCCAACAATATGTTACCGAATCCAACAATGGATGCAGTTCTTCGTCAAAAACCATGGTCTGTGACCAGGTCTCTGCGGCCACAGTTTCTAGTATAATTCAGTCCCTGTCGACAGGTTTCAGACTCTTATAACGACGCCTATTGTGTGCACTGTTGATTGGTTCGATTTTCAAAACACTGCATCTACTTCACCAATCACTAAAAACATATCTGTAATTCAGTAGAACGAATAACGCTCCATCTCTGTCAATCAATCGTGAAAAGAAAGAATACTGTACTAGTCTTTAAGGTGCCGCCACCAACGTCGATGCAGTGGATAAGCGCTTGTGGACAGTTATGGAAATTAATGAAATGGAAAGAAACAACCTGATATCGACACATGGTCTGGTGCTCTTGAACCCTAGGTGAGCGCCGAGTTTTTTGTCCCCAACCAGACCTATCAATAGCAACATACTGTTGTGAGGCATACGGTCGAACTAAGCACTAATCGCTAGTATTTGGACGTGAGAAGCATGACGGAAACAGACTTACAACATCAGCATCTGAGCTAGTTACCTCTGACTTGAAAGCTTCTAATGTAAGTGTCTTTGGATAGCAATTCAACCTTCCACGTATCAGTTACAGAACGATGTACATATACTGGGAGAGAACTTACTTCCGAATCATTTTTGTGACCTATTTATTCCCCCCCGCCGAACTTACCTCCCCGCCCTTACACTCCACCAACTTACCCCCCCCCCCCCCCCCCCTCCGTCAATGCACTTCCACCGTGGCTTGTTGCCACTCTTTTTCTTAAAGTTATTTCATGGTACCTATTGCGATAATGTAGGCAGAATACACGTAGAGCGTGTAAGCTACTGCAGACGATAAATAATTACTCATCCTCAAATGCATATGCAGAACAACTTTTAGGTGAATTGTTAGTAGAAACGCTGGCAAACTTACATTATTCATGCTTGGCTCTACGAAGTGATTTGAAGACGTCTTCACATACGAACCTACGTAGTATATGCTTCCTTTTAATGACACCAGGACTGTATACATCATAAAGCTCTTAAAATAATTCACAGAGTTATATGTACTTCGTATTAGACAAGTTCTGACATAACTATTATTGTAGTAATGGGGAACTGTGGGTAATATTAAATTAGTAATGCAGAATCTCTTGATAAAAAATGTTTTTATTCATACGCAATTTACGACATTGCATACAATCCACATCACACTACCGACAGAACATATACCAGCTAAGACTACAAGTTAAGCAAGTACACATTCACAAACCTAAGACACTCTCCACATTCCAAATCACTGTTACACACTACATTTAAGTCATTTGAATTATTTCTCGTCCATATCAGTCTCTTCCTGTGTGTAGGATATCTCAAAATGTTTCTTAAGTATACTGTAAAATAAGCAGAGCAGCTTGTAGTTTCATTTCAAGAAGTATCACTGGACTTTTTAATAGAGCCGTTATTTCTGGAGTTGGCGCTTCAGTTAACAAATTTGAGCCGAAGCATACTGATCAGTAGACAGCAACTTCACCAGGAAACACCAAGACTGACAAATTCCACAATTTACGAAATTCTCAATTGTAATAAAAGGCAGCCAGAGGAAAGGGTGCTAATGAATGACTTGCTCATATGTGATTCGCTGTACTGTGTTTTCGTGATATCGTATACACTCATTTGTTTCGGAGCACAACTTCTCGGTCCCGAAAAACAAATAAAGCAGAAGCAAAATTATTTCGTCGACAGATTAACTTTCATTCGTATTAGGGAAACCTTTTAGCGGGCCAGAACAACTTTTTTAATTTACTGGCGTATTTCCGAAATGTGAAATGACTGCAAAAGTTTCAAACAGCACTTCGATCGATTACAGTCCGAAAGCTGCTGTGCATAAAATTTAGTTTATGAAGGCCTCAAACGTCGACCAGTAGATTCATGTATCTGCCAATTCACTAGATTTTGCCATCGGAACGTTATTTGACGTGTTCGCCTGGAGAAAAGAGAAACAAGAATTCATCCCGTCTTAATATACAGCCAATGAAATTTCTAGCGTCTGTTTTACGTCCAGGCAATTAGAAATGTTAAGAACGAAATTCGTTATTTCCATGCTTCGCCGCTGCTTCTACATATTCCGTACACCTTATATAATCGATGGTTCGTACACGAACTGTTGAAAATATTTACGATGATACCTTAATACTAACGTAGCTGCTCTACTCTTCACACACAAACACACACACACACACACACACACACACACACACACACACACACACGCACACACAAGCACGCTCAGGCACACAGTCCAATACATTGAGGTATTAACAAACTATGGCGGTCGTTACAAATTCGTGTGTTACAAGTTAACAAATCGTATTTGATTGTGCACAGCTGAACCACAGCTTCATACCCTAACTTAGAAAATGACTAGAAAATAGTTATTCATGACTTTATGTGGCTGTGATTAAATTAATTATAAAATTAATTATAAAGTAATTTGATTCGAAAATTTAATCGAGCTCGATGCCTTTCACCTAATCCACAATTTTGGTTCAAGGCATGTAGCAGTCTTGTTCCCCGTGACATCATTTATAATGGTACATCTACATAAGTCATTTCGCAGGGACACTTATTATAATCAAACAGCGATTATTTTGCACCAACGTACAACATTCTTCTTCAGAACAGAAATACATATGTTATCTGTAGGGAAATATACCACAGCGCATGTGGATTTGAGTGTGAAATAACTTATCTCGATCAATAGAGTAACAGGATGGACTTCTTTCAGAAAAAAAACAGTGTCCATAGCGCTTAATTTGTAAGTCAGCATCAAAAGGAGGACATATCACGTTTCTGACGAAAGTATCCCAAAACGGTAAAAATATAATTCGGGGTAATGTTAGACGATGGTAGTCTCTACACACGCATTATTACAAGTTATACGAATGGTTCAGGTATAAAATTATAATTAATTTGTTTAAAAATTACAAGATAGCACATATATGATTATCAAACCAAGTTTCCTCTTAAAAAAGATTACTCATTTCTATATAGTGCCCTACATAGGCTGTTACCTAAATTTCCTATCGTAATATAAGCTGAAGAGATGTTTCGCGCACTTTCTGTTATCGTTGTTAACCTCTAACGATAACGATTATTCCCTGTGATTTATCCCTGGATTTTCTCTCTCTTTTCTTGCTTCCGCGCCGGTCTAAAATACAGTAAAACCGACGTACGAAGAGCGAGGCAACATCATAGAAAAAAAGTTTTATTTTCAGCAGAGGAAATTATTAGGATAAGCAATGAAGGTTAATATCGGCATTTAAATTGCTGTCGTTCGTACATAAAGGGATACTTTACAATTGTTTTGCCGCTCAGTGACACATTAGAACTCTACGTGTCAGAGACAGTATTCCCATTTTTTACTACTCTCTAAGTTGGACGAACGAGCTTGAGTGACCCTATTCCAGTCTATATTTCCTCCCAAACGGAAACAATTAACTATAAGCATCATATGTCATATGCATCGTCTCCACGTTTCATTCCTGTGGAATAGCGTCTGACAAAAAGATATTGTAAAAAATCTCCACCATCCATATATTTAATTACTGGGTATCGTTGCAGAATAAATAACGGTTTTTTCATGCTTACCCATTTCTGTCGATTTGACGACTCATGATTAATCACTGTAAATAGTCACAATCGTTAAATGTCTTCCAGAAGGCATCAAAAGTTAAATGTAATAATCTCATTAATGTAGTTATAGGCAAAAACTAGACATTCATTCGAAGATTTTGAAGGTATTTCTGCCTTAATGTAAGTACGTTACAGAAACCTGCTTCTACCGACTCTTTCACTCGTCTTGCTGGGATCCTTACCAGGAAGCATTAACAAAAGAAACAGAGGAGTAACATATTTTAAAACTGCTTTCATTAGCAAGCGCGTGAGTGTCATAGAACCACTCGCACATTCAAGAAGTTAAAAGCAAGTATTACTTCTTTTCCTCTATAGTCGACACACTCGTCCCCAAAGAATCATCAACTGTATTCATATTTAAAATAATTCTCACTTGCTTTTCGGTCCCAGTTGCACATTTTTAGCAACATGACATGTCTCTATGAGGTTCTGACACAGACAAAACGGTTTACTCACGCAAGTACTTGGATCTGATGATGATCCAGATAGCATATAAGGTTCTTTTCAGAGTATGCTGACAATAGCTTCAAATTTAGCTATCACACCTAAGGACTGGAATGTTGTAGAGGTCACACCAATACTGAAAATAGGAAATAGGAGTAATCCGCTGAATTACAAACCCATATCACTAAAGCCGATTTTCAGTAGGAGTTTGGAACACATTCAAACATTATTCAGGAAACACTGTTCTTGTCAAACACAACTAGATCTTTAATCACATGAAGTAATGAGCGCTATCGACAGGCGATCTCAGATTGATTCCGTAGCTTCAAATTTCCAGAAGGTTTCTTACACCGTTCCTCACAAGCGACTTATAATCATATTACCTGCTTACAGTGTTTCATCTCACTTGTGCGACTGGATTCGTGAGTTCCTGTCAGATAGGTTACAGTTCTCAGTAACTGACGGAAAGTCGTCGAGTAAACCACGAGAGTCTTAAAATAGAGCTGCTGTTCTCGATCTGTATAAACGGTCTAGGAGACAATCTGGGCAGCCTTCTTAGACTGTTTGCAGATGATTATGTCATTAACCGTCTTGTAAAGTCATCACGTGATCAAAATGAATTGCAAAATGATTTAGCAAAATATCCGTATGGTGTGAAAAGTCGCAATCGACTATAGGTTAGGCAAAGTGTGTCGTTCTTCACATGAGCGCTCAAAGAAGTCCTCTGAATTTCGGTTACATGATGGATCACACAAATCTAAAGGATATGAATTCAACTAAATACTTAGGGATTAGAATTACGAATAACTTGAATTGGAACGATCACGTAGATAACCTTTCGCGGAAGATAAACCAAAGGTTGCGTTCTGTTGTCAGAACACTTGTAAGATGCAACAGGTCTACTGAGGAGACTGCCAACACTGCACTTGTCCGTCCTCATTTGGAGTACTGCTGCGTGGTGTGGGGTGCGCATCATATAAGATTGACGAGGGACTTCGAAACCGTTGAAAGAAGTGCACCTCGTTTTGTATTACTATGGAACAAGGGAGAGAATGCCAAGGATGTGATACACTAATTCTGGCGGCAATAATTGAAACAAAGGCGTTTTTCGTTGCGGCAGAATCTCCCCATGAATCTTCAGTTGCCAACCTTCTCCTCCCAATGCGCTCGCATACACAGGGAGAAATGATCATTGTCATAAAAAGAGTGAATTCAGAGCTTGCACGGAGAGATGTAAGTGTTCGCTTTTCCCGTGTGCTATTCGAGAGTGGAACGATGGAGAACTAGCTTGAAGATGGTCAGATGATCCATATGCCACGCACTTAACAGACTTGTAGATGTAGATCGAAACATGTCATGGATTTTAAAGAGTGCAACCGAGATTAAAGAACAAATGAGAATTGTTCTAAACATTGACTTCCTCCTGTGTATAACCCGTGACAGTACGAAGAAAGTGTCGTTAGAGAGAAATTCGAGCTCACACAGTGTCTTATCGACAGTGGTTATTTCTGCTGATCACACGCGAGTGAAAGAAGAGACCGTGGCAATGGTGGTGGTACCCGAACTGCCCCTCTAACAAAACGTATGAGACCTTGTTAGGTATTAATATAGATCAACTCTGAACAGATATGTAGTCATTTGATACGAATCTGATTCCACTTAGTGTCAGCCATGCATGTATCATATCTCTTAATTGCATCTGGGGAACGTGCATATTGCTACTACGGGGCGGTTCCGGCGATGTAACCTGTCTGCGATGAGAAAAAAAGTACACGAACATTTTGATAAATGCGGAGGAAAAGAAAACAAGTTTTCAACATATAATGAATAAGCATTACGTACACCAAACTACTGTTCCAGCAGTCAACGCTGCAGATACAGATTTCATTAGGTATCTTTCCGGAAAGTCATTTTAGCCTGCTGTCATTTTGAGGATTCTGGAGACAGTAGTCCATACCGGAAAAAAGAAGGAAATGGTTGGCTTCTCAGACGACGTTTAGGAGGCTGGACGCCCTTTTTTGAGGTGCACTTCGTACCCGTGTCAGAATGAAATAGTCCACATAGGTGCCCTCAGTCGGAACGTGAGGTCCGTGTAAGCGGTCGTGAGGCGGGGCGCTAAAGAGTAGCCAGTTGCACTCAGCCAGCAGCAGCGACAGCGACTGAGGAGCCCCTCGCGGCCGCCTTGCGAATCAGGCGATAGCCGACACGACGGCTGCCAGCAGCAGAGTGGCAGGGCCGGCCAGGGCGGCGGCGTCGGCGTCGGCCCAGGGCCACCGCAGCGGCGTCGCGACGCCTGCCCCTCCCCGCACCCCCTGCAGACTGCCGCTGGCGCCGTCTGAAACACAAGTGGCACAGTGACCTCACCAGTGCCGCCAAGTACACCGCATGCACACAGTGAAACGGTCAGGACCGAGAAAACGGCTGGCTGGACATGCCGGGTGATCAAAAAGTCAGTATAAATTTTAAAACTTAATAAACCAAGGAATAAAGTAGATAGAGAGGTAAAAATTGTCACACATGCTTGGAATGACATGTGGTTTTATTAGTACCAAAAAAAATACAAAAGTTCAAAAAATGTCCGACAGATCACTTGCGCGCATCGTTTGGTGATGATCGTGTGCTCAGCCGTCACTTTCGTCATGTTTGGCCTCCCAGGTCCCCAGACCTCAGTCCGTGCGATTATTGGCTTTGGGGTTACCTGAAGTCGCAAGTGTATCGTGATCGACCGACATGTCTTGGTATGCTGAAAGACAACATCCGACGCCAATGCCTCGCCATAACTCCGTATTCCTGGACTTCAGGAAGGCATTTGATACAGTTCCGCACTTACGTTTAGTGAAAAAAATACGAGCTTACGGAATATCGGACCAGGTTTGTGATTGGATTCAGGATTTCCTAGAAGAAAGAACACAACATGTCATTCTTAACGGTTCAAAATCTGCAGATGTGGAGGTAATTTCGGGAGTACCGCAAGGAAGCGTGATAGGACCTTTATTGTTTACAATATACATAAATGACTTAGTTGACAACATCGGTAGCTCCGTGAGGCTATTTGCAGATGACACGGTTGTCTACAAGAAAGTAGCAACATCAGAAGACTCGTACGTACTCCAGGAAGACCTGCAGAGGATTAATGAATGGTGCGACAGCTGGCAGCTTTCCCTAAACGTAGATAAATGTAATATAATGCGCATACATAGGGGCAGAAATCCATTCCAGTACGATTATGCCATAGGTGGTAAATCATTGGAAGCGGTAACGACCGTAAAATACTTAGGAGTTACTATCCGGAGCGATCTGAAGTGGAATGATCACATAAAACAAATAGTGGGAAAAGCAGGCGCCAGGTTGAGATTCATAGGAAGAATTCTAAGAAAATGTGACTCATCGACGAAAGAAGTAGCTTACAAAACGCTTGTTCGTCCGATTCTTGAGTATTGCTCATCAGTATGGGACCCTTACCAGGTTGGATTAATAGAAGAGATAGACATGATCCAGCGAAAAGCAGCGCGATTCGTCATGGGGACATTTAGTCAGCGCGAGAGCGTTACGGAGATGCTGAACAAGCTCCAGTGGCGGACACTTCAAGAAAGGCGTTACGCAATACGGAGAGGTTTATTATCGAAATTACGAGAGAGCACATTCCGGGAAGAGATGGGCAACATATTACTACCGCCCACATATATCTCGCGTAATGATCACAACGAAAAGATCCGAGAAATTAGAGCAAATACGGAGACTTACAAGCAGTCGTTCTTCCCACGCACAATTCGTGAATGGAACAGGGAAGGGGGGATCAGATAGTGGTACAATAAGTACCCTCCGCCACACACCGTAAGGTGGCTCGCGGAGTATAGATGTAGATGTAGATGTAGACATGCTTTACAATGCTGTTCAAAACATTATTCCTCGACTACAGCTATTGTTTAGGAATGATGGTGGACATGTTGAGCATTTCCTGTAAAGAACATCACCTATGCTTTGTCTTACTTTGTTATGCTAATTATTGCTATTCTGATCAGATGAAGCGCCATCTGCCGGACATTTTTTGAACTTTTGTATTTTTTTTTTTTTTTTTTTTTTTTTTGTTCTGATAAAATCCCATGTCAGTCCAAGCATGTGTGTCAATTTGTACCTCTCTATCTACATTATTTCGTGATTTATTCAGTTTTCAAATTTATACTGACTTTTTGATCACCCGGTATTTGATGGGACGTTCGACGAATGCTGTGGAACACTCATGCTGGCGTTGCAACAGGATTAATGCCACTTGTAATTACGCATTTAAGTGGAGTTGGTCTGTCACAAAATATTTAAAAAATCACATTTTCCATTTTTAAGCCTCTGGTATAGTTTGGAACTTTCTGCTTGAAATGATGGAAATTATGTCGTCAAATTCCAGATAGGAAAATTTTCATTTCATTTTTCGGTAATTTCCAAGACTGAATGCCTATCGAACACGTGGGTCCCTAAACATAAACACAGATTAACCAGAATATTATTACGACCGAACTACTACCGATGTAAACCAATCCGTGTGATAGCGGTGTGACCTGGAGAGGAATGACTGCTAGTCAGACACATGCACGGTGGCTGTAATATCAGTGAGAGCGCTATCCGTGTGCGGAATTGGAAGGCGCGCGATCTATCTGACAAGAGGGGCCACGACGTTGAGATCACACATTTACTTCAGACTCTATACACCTTTAGTAGGCAATTAAAACAACATAATGTGCAAATAGTAAGGTGTACTACTTAGGCAATTCCGAGAAAATAGCAAGTGAAGTTTTACGTGTCTATAACGTAACTGGTGTATCTGTGCGTTGCTCCCCAACGATATTCATGGTGGAGAAGTGGTTAGCTTTCTAGTAACGTGACACGAACGTTTATAAAACGACGGTTCGACTGGCGATCAAATTTAATTTTAATCTATTTTTTTCATCACTGGTCATGTCATTTAACTTATATGACATTTGAGAGGTAATATAATTTTTTTTAAAAACAGGTGTATTTGCGTGAAGTTTTAGCGAATTTCATGTTATTTGTCTACTTACTATTTTAGTTAAATTTTATCAGAACAAACTTATTTTGTAACGATCGACAAAATATATGCCTGTCGTAATTTGCGAAATCCCTTATACATTCAATTTGGTAAGGTACCCGGAACTGCTTTGCATCTCGACGCTTCGAGCTGCAGCCACAGAGGCAGGTCCGATTTGGCAGTTAACTTGCATAGCGATGAGACGTTGCCAATGCAGCGAGGAAGAATAGCGTAGATGCAAATTTTTTGAATGTCACAGAACTTACTGTTGTACTTAAAAAATGAGGACTTGAGCGGGAGTCAAGCCGTCACCTCATGCACCTCATACACGTTCGTCTTACATACTCGAATCCTAATTTCGTGACTCTAGAGTCCGCTACCTACACACAGATTACGTAATAGACGCGTAAAACTTCTCTTGCGATTTTCTCGGAATTGCCAGAGTACTGCACCTCACTATTTGCACATTTTGTTCTTTTAATGGCCTGTTAAAGATGAACAAAGTTTGAAATAAATCCGCGATCCCAATGTCTTGGCCTCCCTTTGTGAGTTTGACCGAGGGCAGATTGTAATGGCCCGGAGGCTCGACACGAGCATTTCGGAAACTGCTCCACTTGTCGGGTGGCGAGGGTCTTCAACATGTGGAGAAACCAATGTGAAACCACGTCCAGACGTTGTGGGGTTGGGCGGCTACACCTCATTACAGAAGTGACATCGTAGGCTGGGCAGAGTGCCAAAACATGACAGGCGATGGCGAACTGTGGCGGAGTACAAATGTGTCTGAACACGCACTGCACCGAACATTCCTAACGATGGGTCTCAGAAGCTAACGAACCACGCATGGCCCAATGTGAACACCACGCCTTCGGCAACTGCGACTGAAATGAATACGAGACCACCGGCAGTGGACATTGGTGCAGTGGCAGAGCGTTGCATGGTCTGACGAAGCCCGATACCTTTTTCATCTTGCCGATAGAAGGGAGCGAACAGTCGTTTTCCAGACGAACAGCTCATTGACACCTATACTGTAGGACAGAGAGAAGCTGGTGGCGGCTCGATTACGCTCTTTGGAATTGACGTGGGCATCCATGGTTCGAGTGTAGCTCGTGCAAGGCACCATGACCGTCAAGGAGTATCGTGCATCGGCTGCAAACCACATGCACCTCTTCATGAAGATCATGTTTCCAGTTTGTTTTCAAGGTCAGGCCAGGAGCATGATGGAGTGGTTCGAGAATAACAGTGGCGAGTTCCAGTTGATATAGTGCCCCCCCCCCCCCTCCTCCAGCGCTCACCAGATCTGAACCCGATATAACACATCTGGGGTGTGATTTAATGTGGCATTAGAGCTCACGGCCTCTCCCCCCCCCCTCCCCCCACCAGTAATTCAGGGGAATTTGGTGACTTGTGTGGGCAGATGTGGTACCAACTCCCACCAGGATCAAGCGAGGCCTCATTGCTTCCATGTCACTGTTATCTGTGGGAAAGTTGGACATACCGGCTATTAGGTAAATGGTCATAATGTTCTGGCTGATCAGTGTATCTAAAGTGCAATTCAGCGTCGAAGACACGACTTTAGTGGCGCGAATTATGGTAAATATTTAGTGGGTTGCCAAGGGAACATATTTTATCGTTCTCAGTTGTTAATGGAAATGAATGGAAACGTTGCAGTTTAGTGTGCCGATAGTCTCACGTGGCGAAATGTAATTCCTCATTTACGTAATGTGGAAAGTTGTTTGAAATTTTGTTGGCATTGATTCCAAATTTGGAGAACAGGAATTGTGTAGAATGTCGGGGATTCAACTCCGCGAAATTTCACAAGAAAGGTCGTGATCCAATTTTCATTTGCAGTTGTACAGCGCCCACTGTCTCAAGAGAACATCTATAACAAATAACATATGTTTTGACGTTTCCAACTTATCCATCGATAAGAGCATAATTGTAGTTTCTTGTTTGCCAGGAGACATACGCTCCAAGCTATAACTTCTAAACTCGATCGTCTTTGAACACCGTGTGTGACTACTACGGCTTCTGCCGAGATGTCTGTTACGTCAGAGAGTGTTACGAAAGACAGTGTTCCAGTCTGTGGACAAAACAAGATTGTCGAAATAGATGAATCGAATATAGGCCGATCGTTGAAAAATAAAGTTGAACATATTTGGGTATTCCTCGGCACTGAGTGTTCCACAGGTCATTTATGTTTCGAATTTAATCAAGGGGGGAAAACATCTGTCAAATTGTCCATAGAAAGAGAGAGGCGTCCAGGGGATAGAGACGAATTCTATCCCTTCGAATATCCGTATTTCGAAAAGTTAACGCTACTTGGGAAAACCGACCCTACTGATACTCTCCTGATGTTTCTGGTTGACATACCAAGAGTTTACCCGGGTTGTGGGAAAAACCGGGTTGCTGCCGTCGGTTTGTACAATACGATAAATAGGATTTGAAGAAGACATTGCTGACGAGTAACTGGTTTCATCTGTAATTAATTTTAATTTGGTAAACGTTCATCTTCCGTCGTTGCGCTAGTGAACACTGTATACAGAAAGCATAGCTCGCGCAACCAGACTCGTGTTGACATAGAGCCGCACGTTCGATATATATCATTGGTGGCCCCTGCGTTCGACAGGCAGTCATTCTTGGAAATTACCGATTTTTCAAAAATGTATGTCTGATCAAGAAAGTTACCCAGCTTACTATGTGTTCTTGTTCAAACTTTCGAATTTCCAAAAACATCACATATAGAAGGCTGTGGCTTTCACACTTTTGTGGTAGAGACTTTGTTCTTTCAGTTAGTACCACTCTCATAGCAAACAACTGTGTTTACAGTTCAGGTTTTGATCTGTGAATTAGTGTTTTGAGCCTTGAGTTTCTCTTGCACGTCGTTGTGGGACTGTTATCTGTCTTGGTGTTACTTTCAGTGCTAAATCACACTGTTTCCAGGATGCTTAGGGCAGCATCATTATTTCAAAAGCACTAATATTGAATCAATCGACTTACAAACATCTTTTGGTAAGTGATTCTCCTTCGTCACCTGTCCTTGCAGCGTAAGTTCTAACATCGTGAGCCATGGTGTAAATACAGGAAACTTGAAGTTACTGGAGTTCCTTGTCACCATTAAAAGTATGTCCCAGTGGCTGTTATGGAAACAGTCAAGCCAATATATAGTCTTCGGGCATCCTGATCTATTGGGAGTCAGTGGTCCTGTTATTTCATTCACTGTTCATCATCTGGATAGATTAAAGTTCATGGAAAGATTTGGTATTGTTTGTGGTGTTAACATCATCGAAGGTCTTCAACTTCTGGATAAAGTGCAAGAAAGAGAAGTTCAGTATTTAGCTGAATATAATACAAAGAAAGCAAGAGCAGCAAGAAGGAGAAAGTTTTAGATGAAGAAGAAAAGCGAGAAAATGACAGTGATTATCCTGCTGGACACTTTTGATGACAAAATAAGTCGTACTTGTCAATTTTCGCAATTACTTAAATTACTAAAATTACTAAATTGCTAAAATCGCATTTTCTAGCATCTGGCATTTTCAGTGTTACATTTATTTCACAAATTAAACCAATGACATTCAGATTTTCCGTTAAAAGATGCCAATGAACTCTAATAGCGACAGGAACTAGCTATTTTCTGAATCGGGTTGATTTATCTGAAATTTTTCGCAATTAAAAAGATTTAAGGAGAAAAAATTCATAAATATTATACCAACAAGAGATAAAAATTGGTTCTAGTTCAGTCAGCTAGCAACACATGTTGAAAACAGCTATCAAAATTTCAAAGTTCTGGGTATAACAGTTCCCGACAAAAAAAAAGGTATATCAATTAATAGGGCGTTACGACTCTCCTTGTGAAAAGTGCGCTTGAATCCGGGCAGGTTCTGTTAGACACATAAAATTGATTCAGACAAATAGCATTCTTCCCCATCTCGAGTGCCATTGTATGTCCATAATGGTATTTCAGTTATTGGTCTGATGGATTTCACTTTTTAAGTGCAGTCTTTATCTGAAGTTACAAAAATTATTCCGGATAATTAACTTTTTCTCCAAATGTGAAGACACACGTGTATTCTACGGTACAAAATGTTCATGTACGTAAGGACAAATATTCTATTGAAATTTAAAAGCGTTGCAGTCGAGAAAGTCTTCTCAAAACTTTATTTAACAGCCTGTGTGTTACATTATTACTCTACCAGACAGCACTAACCAGTACTTGAAATTAAATTAACCAGACTTAATGTCAAAAAGTGGTTACAAATTGAATACATCTTTCAAATAGAAGCTGTTGGAAAGTTACACAAACTTCCATTTTTCCATTTTCAGGACAGGTAAAATTGTTAACACATTAAAGAAACTCAGTTCATTTCCAAGTATCGCATGTTCCATACTTAAACACCTTCTGTTTCAAGGTACAAGTTGATGCACGACCGACAAAGGATGGCTAAGTGTCCACACGTCACGAAACTAATTCTAAAATACATAGCATTTTACTCGTCATAAAATTGTGTATTTGAGGAATTAACAACGTACTCCATATCGCTTTAATATATTGTACAGCACTACAATATGTAGAACGCGAAATATTTACAGATGCTGCACAAGTAACAACCTCATATACAGCAACAATAGAAATAACTGCAGGGGATGGTGAAACTGCTTATGGTGGTCTTCAGTGCGCATTGCTTCCAGTGACTATAAAATTAGTCACTAGACTGAAGTACTGATCAGAAAACATGATGTCTTCCCAGGTACATTATTCTCTAGGTATAACATTCTGCCCTGGAAGTTAACAGTTCATCAGGACACAAAGATCAAGAAGAGAATTATTTTACGAAGGAACATTCTTGACAAGTGATTACTTTATAACGTGTGGAAAGCAGCAGCTATGAAAGTTGTTGACAAATAATTCTATTTGGTCAGTAAAATTAAAAGAACCAACCAAGGCGAGTTTTACGGAGTGCCAGAGGCGAAAGAGGACTCTTTGCCACAATACCAGTGTGGGGAATTACATTTGGTTGGAAGCCACGTAAGCCCGAGCACCAGGAACGGTTATCGTTGCATGTAGATGCCGGGCCGATTTCAAATGTACATCACATAAGAGATGCCACCTCATTAGTCATTCGGCACCCACTCACTGTCTAAAAACCAATTGGAACAAAAATTGATTATAATACTCGTGTGCAACTCTGTCGGCTCAAGCTTTGTTTTAACATTGCCTATTATCCAGGATAACAACCCTTTCTGAGTCATCAGTCTTCCGAGTGGTTTGATGTAGCTCGCCACGAATTCCTATTCTTTGCAAACTTCTTCATCTCAGAACTGCCCCTGCACGCTACGTTCTCAATTATCTGTTTGATGTTTTCCAATCTTTCATTTCCCCTACAGTCTTAGTCTACAGAGTTCCCTATAGCACTATTGATCTTATTCCGTGTCGTCCTTACGTCTCCTATTATCCTGTCCCTTCTTCTTGTCAAAGTTATCTACTCTACTCTCACCGACACTAAGGAGAACCTCACATTCCATATAAGTCCGCCTAATTTTCAAAATCATTCATTTTCAATACACCTCAAGCACTTCGACTTTCTTCTTTTCGGATTTCCCCGTAGACTATGATACCCTACCACTGAACACTGTGGTCCAAACGTACAATCACGGAATTTTAAAGCTCAGATTAAGGGCATTTTTTAATACTAGCAGTCTTCGCTAGGAATGCCTTTCTTGGCGTGTGCTAATCTGCTTTTTATGTTCTCCTTGCTTTGTCTTTGAGGTATTATTTTGCTTCCAAGGTAGCAGTCTTCCTTAGCCTTCATCTACTTAGTGGTACCCAATTTTAATGTTAAGTTTATTGCTGTACTCATTTCCGCTACTTCTTAGTAATTTTATTTTTGTTCGGTTTACTCTCAATCCATATTCTGCCCTCATTAGACTTCTCATTCCTTTCAGCGGGCCCTTCCAATCATACTCACATTCTCTGAGCTGTCAGCGAATCTGATTATTGATATCTTTTCACCCTGAATTTCAGTCCCGCTTTTGAATCTTTCTTTTATTTCCGTTATTGCTCCTTCGATGTGCAGACGCAGGACAGGCGAAGGGTTACATCCTTGTCTCACGACCTTTTTAATCAGACCACTTCGTTCTTGGTCTGACTTTCAATCGAATGTGAATTTGCCGCGATTTACGTTTTCTACTCAATTTTAATTAGCTCAGATCTTGGCGTTTCAAGCGCAGACTAATCAAACTGCTCTTTACAAAACACGTGTCTTCTTTCTTTGACTGATTAATCAATGACTTGTATCCTACGGTCCTCAGCCAAAAAATGTGGCATAACTCTCTCTCTGTCTCTCTCTCTCGCCCTCGCCTTTTGTATCTCTCTTTCTCTGGCAAATAAGATGCTCTGGCTCATTATAACCATAATGTGTTTCTTTTTAACTTAGAATTTATTTATGTTATTCAATACTGGCAGGTTTTTCATTGAATAAATATTGTTTTTTCGGTAAGTCGAAGCATTTGGCTGTCTCTGACATTTTAAACGTCTATGACCGGAGTGTCCGCTATGCTTCAGCTAGGTGTTTTACTGTGATTTTCTGGAGAAACAGTCAAATTTCGGCATCTCAAGTACAAAAATACCTGCCAGCTAAAAATGACGAGTCTCCGTGTCCACGTCATGGTCATAAAAAGTTTTCGCAGGCGTTTTCTTTTTGGGAGATATTATCTATGAGTCTATACAAAGGCCTGTTGGCCGCAGGCCGGTGGCTATTGACCCTCAGCACTCCTCCTGCGGCCTTCCAAGGATCTGTCTCAGAGGGTGGCTCCCCCTTATGGCTTCTAGAACGTCCGTGTCCCTTCTCATCATCCAGTGTGCTTCCAACACTTTCCCGCAACTACACTGCCTGCAAATATGAATTAAGAGTAAGAGAATAGCAAGGCTGCATTAGTTTCGTACCGTTAATGACTAGTACTGTAGGGTATCATTGTTATTGATGTAAGTTAAATGTTCTGATCAAATGGCAGTTCATTTTACTGCTCTACATACGTTGTGAGACTATTTCTGGAAAAGCTGTCTCGTAACACTGGTCTTCCATTCATACTGTTCTCTCATGGTTCTTGTATGTATCCATTTTTTCTTAAAGCTTCTTCTTGTTTTGGCCAGAATGCCGAACATCTTGCAACATTTCACGTTGTCGAATGCTTTTTTAAGTCAATAAAATCTAATAACATAATCTGATTTCTCTTACGTCTTGCTTCCATTATCTACTGCAATGGTTTTACTGTCTTTAAGACGCCAGTACCTTTCCGAAAGCCAAACTGATCGACAATCTGACAAATCCTTAAATTTCTTTTCCGTTCTTCTATACACTTTTAATGTCAGCATCTTGGATGCATGAGCGTTAAAGCTTTTTGTTCAATAGCTGTTGCACTTACCTGCCATTGATATTTTCGGGGTTGTATCGATGGTATTTTACCAAAACTCTGATGATTCATCACCATACTCATTAGAATCTACACACCAAAAGGAACATTTATCTGGTTGTCTCTTTCCTCCAGTGGTTTCAGAAACTATGAAGGAATGTTAACTACCTCTTCAGTCTTATTTAAGGATTTATTGAACTCTAATACTAAGTCGCTTATGTCTTCTGTATCGACTCCCATGTTTTCACCACTCACGTAATCATACACGTCCTTCCTCTTATACAGTCCCTCAGTGTATTCTTCCCCCTTCCCCACTCTCTCATCTGCGATTGACAGTGGAATTATCAGTGCACCCTTAATTTTGACACCCTTGCAGTTAATTTCATGAAAGGTTATTTTCATTTTCCTATATGCTGCATCAGTCCTTCCGACAACTATTTCCTTATCGCTTTCTTCACATTCTTCCTGCAGCCATTTCACAATTCCCTGTTTTTGTCAGGATTCCTAAGTGGCTCGTTTTTCCGTATCTCTAAATTTCTCTAAACATTTTTGTACTCTCTTCTTTCGGCGACCAACTGAAGTATTTCTTTTGTCGCTCAAGCTTATTTCATACTTACCTTCCTTTTACTTATGTTTGTCTTTCCAGATTCTGTGAGTACCCTTTTATAGATGTCCATTCCACTTCAACCAAGCCACCTACTGCGGCACTCATTATAGCAGTATCTACAGCCCCAGGGAATTTCAACCACATCTCAGTATTTCTCAGTACTTCGGTATCCCACTTTTCTCTGCATTGATTTTTCTGGACGACTCTGTTGAACATCAGCCTCCTCTTCATCATTGTTAAATTTTGATACGAATCTATATCTGCTCCTGTATATGCCTTAGAATGCAATTCAGATTTCAGAATCTCTGCCTGCCCATGATGTAGTTCAGCTTCAATTTTCAGTTGGCTTTGGGACTTTTTCAAGTACACCTCCAACTCTAGTGACTTTTCAACTATTCACTCACTCAACTGTTCGTAACCCATTTTCCAACCTACCTTCATGATCAAGACTAACTTATTTAATTAAGGGGTGTAATTAAAAAAAAGAACCAAGTCTTTAGAAGAAGCTTGTTCTCTTTCAATAAGTTTACCTTGACTATAGAGCCAAATCTACAAATCAACTTAAAAATTTCTTCTTAGAAAAGGATATAACGTAGGTACACAATAGTCTACTACCTTAATGTGGAAAAAGTCAGAGAGAATTGTTAATAATGTTTCCCGTGAATTGGTTTCGTTAGGATCTTCAATGGATATTACAGAACTTTATTTTTAGTTGTCCGTACTATACCGGAGATCTTCGCAAAAGCGATTGGCAGCCTTTCGGGCAACTCGGGCACGCGTGCAGCCTATATGGCCTCCGCACACCCCACCGTCACGAACCCGCACTGTCGCAGTAACGGACGGATACCAGACGATGCTCCCAGCGCTACTAGAGGTCGCCGTTCCCAAGGGACCTATTCGTGTGGCGACACACGTGACCAAAAAATAGTGCCGCAAGTCTTCTGCCGCCGACCGCTATAAAGGTCGGCGTCAGAGCTGTATAGGTCAGTTCTTCCGGCTTCGAGAGCGTTTCGTAGCCCTCGTGTAGGCTATCCACCCGATCGTCTTAGAACGCTCTTGCAGTCCATCATATGGATCGACGCCGCTGTTTTCAACATTCGCAGTTGTTTCCCTTGGTGCAATTCGACTGCATCCAGGATAGCCTTTTCTCTTCCTATTCTGATGTTATTCAGGACAACTTCATCCGTTTTAGAGTATGTTCCATAGAAGTGTATTTTTCTATGAAAATCCTGATTGTGTTACTTTTTCACACTCTGGAATCATACTGTCTTCATACCTGTGAGACACTGTATTTGTGATTTTGTAATTATCGTCGAAGCAGATGTTTCTTTCCTTGATAAATGAAGTTTTGTAAACTTTGATCTCTGTTTTCCCCATGTCGGTGTGAGCGGCACGTCAGTCAGTGTGTTCACTATGTGGTATTTCTTCAAGCAATTGCGTGAAAAAATGTTCCTTTCCTGTAGAAAAACGCACCACTCGACATCAGTTTTTTTTCCTTCTCTAAATTTGTGTTTACAGAAATTCAGTTCAGAAGGATTAACATGCTTCGGCAGGAATCTTACACGGTATCTTTTTCTTCACATCGTAAGTTTAACAATATCAATATTAAGAAATAATTTAAAACGTGTGGTGGGTATCAATAAGCTCAAGTAATTTGGAACTTAGCAAAACTGAAAGCCTCGAAGTGCTCACCTTTTGCTTCTTTATTGCAAATAGAAATGTATTTAGAGGCCATTCATTACGTACCTTTCCTTTTGGAAATGTGCTGCGAATTCGAAAGCTCCAGAACTTCGTTGCTTCTGGTTTCGAAATCACCCTTCCTTCCTGAAAACAAAATGAAATATTTTTAGGAATTTACTAAAATTACGCATTTAGACGAATGGAAGGCCGAAAATCTCTGATCATGATCATGGCTGAAAATATTTCTGAAGCCACACTATATATCGAAGGGATACCATGCTAAGTATAGAAACGTTTTTAATGTAAATAATCTTTTCTTAGATCGTTAAATCTGCTGTCATTGTCCGGGTATCTCCGACACACTTAATCCGTATCAGTAATAATGAGCCAGAAGTCGGATAATCTAGCTCCGACCTGTAACAGAATCACACTACTACCTTCTACAATTTTGATATATGAATATTGCTTATTAAACTTCTACTTAGGAAGATAAATTGTTTATAGACATTCTTGTGTAATCCGGTTAACATGGTGCAGGAAAATTGTGTCACAGTTACCTGGTAACTAAATCTTTAACAATTGGAGGCTTTATTGCTATCTAGTGATGTAGACAGAATGTTGTCATGTAATTGATAAAAACGAATTGAGTCCGCCATAAACGTGTCACTATGCAGCACGATGGGTGTTGTGTTGAAACTTAGAGGTAGCTTAAAATTGTGCACTAGACCAGGAATCAAGTCTGAAACTCTGCTCTTCGCCGGAAATTTTACTACAGACCTAGCAATCCAAGCACGAATAGCGACGCTTTCTCAGCGCTTCAGATCTGCCAGATTTTCTCCATGACATTACAGGAAAGCTTGTGTGACTGCCACTCCTACCTTCGAGGAGTGGTAGCGCAGCAATGCGAGCAGGAGAGCTTCTGAGGAGCTTGAAAGGTATCTGTCTCAACCACCTTTCAAATAAAAGTATTATTTCTAATGATTAGCTTGGCTTCACCTAGTTCAGCAGATTGTTTTTGTGCTATATCCATGCCTGGGGGAGGAATTGTGTAGGGAAAGAACTTTGGTGATTTTGGTCAATAAAATTCTTGTATGTGACCGCATTGTCAAAGTGTGCGAAGAATATGTGTTAGTGTTACCTTATTGGGTTTTAAGGATGATGGGAAGGGATGTTGAAAGTACTTTATTGGTGTTTGCATTACTTGTTTTCAATGCCGGCCTCTGTGGCTGAGCGGTTCTAGGCGCTTCAGTCCGCAACCGCTCGACTGCTACGGTCGCAGGTTCAAATCCTGCCTCGGGCATTGATGGGTGTGATGTCCTTAGGTTAGTTAGGTTTAATTAGTTCTACCTTCTCGGGGACTGATGACCTCAGATGTTAAGTCCCATAGTGCTCACAGCCATTTTTTATTATCATTGGTATAAATAGGCGTTCTTGACTGGTGTTTGATCGGCTGCTTGCTATTGTAAATGAGGCACGGGCGGTAGGCGTGATGTAGCGTTGTTTACTTGCTGCCTAGTGCCGGCTGAGATGTGCCAGTAGTCTGTGTACTTGCGGCCGCTGTGGTTTCCGGTGCGCCTTTGTGTGTGTGTTGCTTCGTCGAACTACCGTGCTGTACCGCTGTTATTACTGGCAACCAGGACGCTGGAAGTCTGTACCTGTGTTCTTCTATCGCTTCTCCAATCCTCTGCCTAAAGATAAGCGGCTGTTTCGCTAGTACGCGGGCTTCTCGACTTCCTATCAGTTTTCCGCGCTTATCCTGATGTTCTGCCACCGATGACTTGTGTTTTGTTAGTCGGATGTACGGGGTGATTATAATTACAGCTGAACTTTCTAAACGCTCTAGAAATAACACAACTTGTCAGAATGACGTCAAATTACAACGGAATATTATCGGAGAAGGGGGAAAAAGTTTGGCAGAAGAAAAAAAATAGTGCGAAAATTGATCAATAGATGGCGCTGTATGTGTCAGAATACGTAAATGGAAACAACTGTCATACGCAGGACCCATTGAAGTCGGTATAAACACGCCGGGTACACGGCTTTTCCTTCTTTCGCGTCTGAGAAAATCCACACGCAAATCAACCAGTACCGCTTCATCTAGAAAAGGTCACTGTGTGGTGTGGATTTACGGCATCATTTATCATAGGGCCTTATTTTTTCGAAGAGACTGGTGCTTCCGGTCCTGTTACCTGTACCTTCACTGGTGAACGCTGTGAATGTCCTTCGTGCGACCACGTCATTCCAGCTCTCCAACAGCTTGGATGTGTGGATGAGATCATTTTTATGCAAGATGGCGCACCTCCGTACATTGCAAATCCCGTCAAGCAGCTGCTGAAGCCCCATTTCAGAAATGCTAGCAATATTAGCTTCCATTTCCTTACAGCCTGACCGAGACTCACTGGCTGTGACAAAGCCATGTCTCCGCAATATCCTTTCTTACAGAAGTGCTAGTTCTGCAGGTTTCGCAGGAGAGCTTCTGTGAAGTTTGGAAGTTAGGAGACGAGGTACTGGCGGAAGTGCAGTTGTGAGGATGGGGGGTGAGTCGTGGTTTGGTAGCTCAGATGGTGCCGGCACGGTAGCTCAGAGTGTTCGGTCAGAGGGCTGCTCGCCCTCTGTAATAAAAAAAATGAGTAAAGCAATCAACGATCAACTCGAACGGATGTCTTTCACGTCCGCCCAGACCAAACGCAACGAAAAAACAAAAAACAGAAAAAACACACTGCTGTATCTGTTGCTACATTTTGAAACTATTTATTTTTCTTCTGCCATACGTTTTCCCCATTCTCCGATAATATTCCGTTGCAATTTGCGCCATTCTGATCAGTGGTGTTATTTCTACGGCGGTTTGAAAGTTTAACTTTAATTATAATCACCCTGTATGCTCCATGTTCAGATATCCATGTTAAATGGTTCAAATGGCTCTGAGCACTATGGGACTTAACATCTATGGTCATCAGTCCCCTAGAACTTAGAACTACTTAAACCTAACTAACCTAAGGACAGCACACAACACCCAGTCATCACGAGGCAGAGAAAATCCCTGACCCCGCCCGGAATCGAACCTGGGAACCCGGGCGCGGGAAGCGAGAACGCTACCGCACGACCACGAGCTGCGGACAGATATTCGTGTGGCGTCCCGTCTCGCACCCGATTTTATATACTCGATATAGCTTGTCAACGACATCTTTCGGCGAGTCAAGAACACCTTTTATTCTCTTAATGCTTCAAGAAATCGGTTTGATACCTGCTCGGCGGGGAATTCCATTCAGAAGTGCAGTGTCCCCCCCAGGAACATATCGCACCGCGGCAACAAAAGTGACAGAAGTCACAAAAATGCTGTTTTTAGTTTATGTCTGAAGTGCCCCAACGTGTACGAAAAACGTCACATCTCTATCTCGCAATTTGTCTGTGGCAGTTGTGCTGTAGTCTACTTTATGATTCGCCGAGGCAAGAAAATTGTCCCTTAGATTAGCTACTGGCGGGTGTACCTGGGGCATTCAACAGCTACGCTTTTCACGTATAAAGTAAGCTGAATGTAATTTTTAATATCGTTCGTTATTACAAGCCGCGGGGTTGCCACGGTTGCGCGGCTTCCCTCGTTGGATGGTCGAGTCCTCCCTCAGGCATGGGTGTAAGTCTTGTCCTTATCGTAAGTTAGTTTAAGTTAGATTAAGTAGTGTGTAAGTCTAGGGACCGATGACTTCAGCAGTTTGGTCTCATAGCAACATACCAACATTATTTCAATGTCTATGGTTGTAACGAGTCTCTATCTTACACAACAATTTGCATCAGACATGGAAACGTACATAAAGCAACAGACACTGTTTTGACGATTACAGCTGTTTTAAATATTACGATGTTTTGCGCGTTGCAGTATACAAGCAACAAAAGGGAAATTTCTGTTATAAAGGAAGTTCATATTGAATCACTCTTGTCAATGTGGAAAGTATTCCTACATTATACAAATCCGTTTATGATGCTATGTATTCGGAGATTATGTCCCTTAAATTTTAGCTTATTTTCACAAATTATAATTTTGGTTTTTTTAATTTGCTAATAAAACAATTTCAACTTGTTTCCAATTTCTATTCTAGCTTAAGTACTAATTTTGCCCGAAGGAAGTGCTAATGCCATATTACACTACAGTAAGAAAAATATGTATTATTTGGTGTGAGAAAGTGTCAAAAGTACACTCCCGGAAATTGAAATAAGAACACCGTGAATTCATTGTCCCAGGAAGGGGAAACTTTATTGACACATTCCTGGGGTCAGATACATCACATGATCACACTGACAGAACCACAGGCACATAGACACAGGCAACAGAGCATGCACAATGTCGGCATTAGTACAGTGTATATCCACCTTTCGCAGCAATGCAGGCTGCTATTCTCCCATGGAGACGATCGTAGAGATGCTGGATGTAGTCCTGTGGAACGGCTTGCCATGCCATTTCCACCTGGCGCCTCAGTTGGACCAGCGTTCGTGCTGGACGTGCAGACCGCGTGAGACGACGCTTCATCCAGTCCCAAACATGCTCAATGGGGGACAGATCCGGAGATCTTGCTGGCCAGGGTAGTTGACTTACACCTTCTAGAGCACGTTGGGTGGCACGGGATACATGCGGACGTGCATTGTCCTGTTGGAACAGCAAGTTCCCTTGCCGGTCTAGGAATGGTAGAACGATGGGTTCGATGACGGTTTGGATGTACCGTGCACTATTCAGTGTCCCCTCGACGATCACCAGTGGTGTACGGCCAGTGTAGGAGATCGCTCCCCACACCATGATGCCGGGTGTTGGCCCTGTGTGCCTCGGTCGTATGCAGTCCTGATTGTGGCGCTCACCTGCACGGCGCCAAACACGCATACGACCATCATTGGCACCAAGGCAGAAGCGACTCTCATCGCTGAAGACGACACGTCCCTCCATTCACGCCTGTCGCGACACCACTGGAGGCGGGCTGCACGATGCTCGGGCGTGAGCGGAAGACGGCCTAACGGTGTGCGGGACCGTAGCCCAGCTTCATGGAGACGGTTGCGAATGGTCCTCGCCGATACCCAAGGAGCAACAGTGTCCCTAATTTGCTGGGAAGTGGCGGTGCGGTCCCCTACGGCACTGCGTAGGATCCTACGGTCTTGGCGTGCATCCGTGCGTCGCTGCGGTCCGGTCCCAGGTCGACGGGCACGTGCACCTTCCGCCGACCACTGGAGACAACATCGATGTACTGTGGAGACCTCACGCCCCACGTGTTGAGCAATTCGGCGGTACGTCCACCCGGCCTCCCGCATGCCCACTATACGCCCTCGCTCGAAGTCCGTCAACTGCACATACGGTTCACGTCCACGCTGTCGCGGCATGCTACCAGTGTTAAAGACTGCGATGGAGCTCCGTATGCCACGGCAAACTGGCTGACACTGACGGCGGCGGTGCACAAATGCTGCGCAGCTAGCGCCATTCGACGGCCAACACCGCGGTTCCTGGTGTGTCCGCTGTGCCGTGCGTGTGATCATTGCTTGTACAGCCCTCTCGCAGTGTCCGGAACAAGTATGGTGGGTCTGACACACCGGTGTCAATGTGTTCTTTTTTCCGTTTCCAGGAGTGTATTATGTGAGGGGTCATAGCAAAAACAAAAAAAGTTTTTAGAGAATCAAGAAAAGTGACACAACTCAAATAGTAATTAATAATTGCCTTATACCGCCTCACATTCGACGAGAAGAGAACTACATGTCCATATCATAGTTGTATAAAATATAATGAAATTTGCTGCCAAAAATATCTGAAATTTAAAAGAAGTGCATACACATTCAGTATTAGCTGTACAGAATTCTTTAAAGCCCATTTTTCCCAAGTACTGGATTTCTGAGTTGTGTCACTGTTCTTGCTGTGGTGCGATATCAGAGTAGGGCAATGTTTTGCGCTTTCTTCTGCACTACCCTTCGGCCATCATCGTTTGTCACCATATTTTTATGTATCAACTTCAAACCATAACCATTGGTTCCGAAAATGGACTTGAGGTTTTGCAGTTCAGCCTTGAGATGTTCTTCACCGCTAATCCCGTGGGACCTCTTGGTTAAAGTGCACGAGGTGGATTTCTTCTGCGTAGAGTGCTGATGGGAGCAGGCATGTAGGTACCTGCCGGTGCCAGTGGGCTTTCTGTATGTCCTGTGGCCAAGTTTACCACCAGATTTTCGGTAAACTTTCACGTCGCGGCAAGGCAGAACATCATTCTTTTTTACCTCCATAGTGAACTTGATTTTGCTGCGCTGCTGTGTGAGGTGCTGGTGGAAGTTCTTTAGCTCTTTTTCTCCATGTAGCCAGGTTACGCAGGTGCAATCAACATATCGGCGCCAGCATTCTTGGCGTGAAGGTGCGGACTGGAGTTCTGTTTCTTCAAATGCTTCCACGAAGGTATCTGTTGCAATAGGCGAGAGAGGGGAATCCATAGGTCACCGTCTGTCTGTTTACAGAGTTCACATTTCCATCTGAAATAGGTAGTCGTCAAACAGTGGCTCGCTATCTCGCAGACATAGTGTGCCACGCATTCCTTTAAGATGTTCACGTTCCTGACACTGGTACGGTCGTGATTAAAGACATGACGTAGAAGATGACTTGGATATTTGTGGTAACGTCTTATAGGACCAAACTGCTGAGCCCATCGGTCCCTAAGCCTACACACTAATTAATGTAACTTAAATTAACTTACGTTATGGACAACAGACACACACATGCCCGAGGGTGGATTAGAACTTCCGACGGGGGGAGCCGCACGGACCGTGACAAGGCGCCCTAGACCGCATGGCTACGCCGCGCGGCGAAGCTCACTATTAGGTCCGTAGCCGAGGTTCATTTTTCTTGTAAAATCGCAGCAAAGTGGATGGAGTGCTTAACATAAGAATCTGTGTAGGTCACAAAATGTGGAAGCTTCGGAGCTAGTTCTTTTGCTAGACGGTATGTCGGTGAATTAGTGCTATTCATAATCGGCTGTAGAAAAAAGACTCTTTGTGGTCCTTCGTTATAGCATATATCCTTGTTACCGGTGGAACTTTGTGACAAGTCTCCTGACCGCGTCGAAGTTCATTATAGTTTGCTTTAATAATGCTTGCATCGGTTTGGTTATGCCGGCCGTCCGATCCCCATTAAGTTTCTTATGAATGGTTTCACTCAGAAGATCCTCCATTAGTTTATTTTAATCACTTGCTCTAAAGAAGTTTATTTCCTTTTATCTCATACCATAGCCGGCCGGTGTGGCCGATGGGTTCTAGGCGCTTCAGTCTGGAACCGTGCGACAGCTACGGTCGCAGGTTCGATACCCGCCTCGGGCATGGAGGTGGGTGACGTCCTTAGGTTAGTTAGGTTTAAGTAGTTCTACGTTCTAGGGGCCTGATGACCTCAGGTGTTAAGTCCTATAGTGCTCAGAGCCATCTCATATCACAATCCTTTGTTAACCTTTAGCCATACTCTAATAAATGTTACCTATGTCGTGTATGAAGGTGTGACTGATTGAAAGTATAAAGGCTGACTAATATGGCGTTATGTCACACTTATGGTGTATACACCGAGGTGCCAAGAGTAATGGGATACCTTCAAATATCGTTGCGCCCAGCGTAGTGCAGCAACTGGACGTGGCATGGACTCAACAAGCTGCTGGAAGTCCCCTGCAGAAATATTGGTCCATGCTGCCTCTATAGCCGTCCACAGCTGCGAAGGTGATGCGGTGCAGAATCTTGTACACGAACAATCTCTCGATTATTCGTAAATTTTCGATTCATGCCAGCCGATCTGGATGGCAAAAACCATTTGCTCGAATTGTGTAGAATTCCAATCAGTCGCGAGCAACTGTGACGCGGTGGCATGGTACATTGTCATCCATGAAAATTTATTGTTGTTTGGGAACGTGAAGTCATGGAAGACTGCAAATCAAGTAACCGAACACAACCAGAACATACTCCATTCCATGTAAACACAGGCCACACCGAGCCACCGCCAACTTGCACGGTATCTTGATCACAACTTGTCCATGGCTTCGTGAGGTGTACGTCACAGTCTAACACTACCATCAGCTCTTGTCAACTGAAACCGTTGCTCAACTGACCAGGCCACGGTTTTCCACTCGCCTAGGGTCCAACCGATATGGTCACGAGCCCAGGAGAGGCGCTGCACGCGATGTCGTGCTGTTAGGAAGGCACTCGCTTTGGTTGTCTGCTGCTATTGCTCGTTGACGCCAAATTCCGACGCCTTGTCCAAACGGAAACGTTCGTCATGCGCCCCACGTTGACTTTTACGGTCATTTAACGATTTGTTGCTCGTCTGTTAGCACTGTCATATCGAAGTAAACGCTGCTCCTCTCGATCGTTAAGCGAAGGCCGTCGGCCATAGCATTGTCTGTGGTGAAAGGCAATACCTAAAATGTTGTATTCTCAGCACACTCGTGATACTGTGGATCTCAGAATATTGAACTCCCTATCGATTTCCGAAATGTAGTGTCCCACGCATTTAGCTCCAACTATCATTCCGCGTCCAGAATCGGTTAATTCCCGTCATGCGGCTATAATCACGTCGTAAACCTTTTCACATGAATGACCTGAATACAGCAGCTCACCCAATGCACTATTCTTTTATACCTTTGTATACGCGATACTAACGCCGTATGTATATGTGCGTCCCGTGACTTTAGTTACCTCAGTGTATGCGATCGTAGAATTCTCGTTCTACACTCACGCTCATAAATTAAGGATAATGCTGATACATGGTGAAGTAACGCTCTGGTGGGTGGTTTGCGGGTTTAAATCACCTCGGGGTATGACAATGCGGTGCATTTGACCAGCAGTCGTCGAACGGTGGCGCTGGCAGCAGTCCACATAAGCAGAGTTGTGTTGGTGTATGTCAGAGTACAGTGCAGCAAGTGCAGTGTGCAGACGTTTTCAGAAGTGCTAATGATGACTGTGTGTTGAAAATGGCTCAAAGAACACATGTTGATGACGTTATGAGGGGTAGAATCTTAGGGCGACTGGAGGCTGGTCAAACACAGCAGGTCGTACCATGGGCCATCCGTGTGCCACAAAGTGTGATCTCAAGATTACGGCAACGATTCCAGCAGACAGGAAACATGTCCAGACGCTACAGTACGGGACGTCCACAGTGTACAGCACCACAAGAAGACCGATATCTAACCATCAGTGCCCGCAGACGGCCATGGAATACTGCAGGTAGCCTTGCTCAGGACTTTACCGCAGTCTACAGACGACTGAACAGACATGGTTCATTCTGCCAGAGACCTGCAAGGTGCAATCCACTGACCCCTTGTTACAGGACAGCCCATAAAGCCTGGTGTCAAGAACATAGTGCATAGTCATTGGAACAGTGGTCCCGATTATGTTCACGAACGAGTCCAGGTATAGTCTGAACAGTGATTCTCGCCGGGTTTTCATCTGGCGTGAACCAGGAACCAGATACAAACCCCTTAATGTCCTTGAAAGGGACCTGTACGGAGGTCGTGGTTTGATGGTGTGGGGTGGGATTATGATTGGTGCACGTACACCCCTGCATGTCTTTGACGGAGTAACTGCAACAGGTCAGGTGTATCGGGATGTCATTTTCCACCAGTATGTCCGTCTTTACAGGGGTGCAGTGGGTACCACCTTCCTCCTGATGGATGATAACGCACGGCCCCTCCGAGCTGCCATCGTGAAGGACTACCCTGAAACAGAAGATATCAGGCGAATGGGGTGACCTGCCTGTTCTCCAGACCTAAACCCCATCGAGAAGGTCTGGGATGCTCTCGGTCGACGTATCGCTGTACGTCTTCAAACCCCTAGGACACTTCCGGAGATCCGACAGGCACTCGTGCAAGAATGGGAGGCTATAACCCAGCAGCTGCTCGACCACCTGATCCAGAGTATGCCAACCCGTTATGCGGCCTGTGTACGTGTGCATGGTTATCATATCCCATATTGATGTCAGGGGGTATGCTCAGGAAACAGTGGCGTTTTGTAGCCGATGTGTTTTGGGACGGTTTTGTCAGCTTATCACCAATATCGTGGGCTTACAGATCAGTGTCGTGTGTGTTTCCTATGTGCCTATGCTATTATCCCCAGTTTTGTGTAGTGCCACGTTGTGTGGCACCACATTCTGCAATTATCTTTAATTTATGAGCATGAGTGTAGATGATTGGCATGACCAACGAAAACAACAGTTTGCCCCGCACTTTTAAAACGTTCATCTTGCGATTGGTCATTCAGACCTGTGTGGGAATTGTGGACTTTCCACCGAACTCATGTTCAAGTTTTGTACAGTAAACTAGTGGGAGGTTGGAGTAACGGGAGTTGGCATTTTTAGCATTCACTTGATTCTGGAAAGCGTTTGAGGTCGCGGCGTCGGGTTTCGTGGCATCTCTTTGTCGTGGTCTGATCGTTTGCTGAGAAACATGTGCTGCTTCAGCGCGCACTTAGGACAAAATATTTTGGTTGGGAATTCAGTTCATTATGTCATTCACAATGTATCTTATCCGTGCCGTAATTAAATTCAGTTAGCAAGGGAATTATGTATCTAAATTTTGTGTGTAATTTTATCAATTTTCAGTTCATCGTTTGGAAAAGAAACATGATTTCATTATTCATAAATGTTAGGATCTTACTATTGTGCTCTACATATTTTCCTGAGTAGATGCCGGGTTTGATAGCAATCGCTTGGGAATTATTAGGATTTTCTCCCTGTGCTGTAGCGAGTGTTTGAATTTTAATGCCTTCACAAGAGCTACTGTGTCCCATACTTTCAATGATATCCTACCTTTCTGACAGAATAACGTCGACAGAATTTGTTAAGAAGCCAACTCCTATAAGGAACCATACAGTGAGGTGACGAAAATCATGTAATAGCTCCTAATATCGTGTCGGACTTCCTTTTGTCCAGAATAGTGCAGCATTCCGACGTGGTATGGACTCAACAAGTGTTGAAGTTCGCTGCAGAAATACTGAGCCATGCTGCCTCAATAGCCGTACATAATTGCGAAAGTGTTGCCGGTGCAGGATTTTGTGCACGAACTGACCTCTCAATTGCTGTTATGTTCCATAAATTAATCTGAAAAAAACCTTTCTTACTCGATGATCGAATCAGTTGGACCAGAGGACACAGTGCATTCCATGTAAACACGGCCCACACCAGTATGGGACCACCGCCATCTTAGAGAATGCCTTGTTCACAACTCGGGTCTAAATCTTCGTGGGATCAGCGTCACAGACGAATCCCGCCATCAGCTCTTAACCACTGAAATCAGGACTCATCTCACCAGACCACGGTTTTCCCGTTGACTTTTGTCGCCTCACTGTAATGATAAGATGATTTCTGCTTTGATAATGAGTTCTAAAGTTCGATTGGAAAACACTTCGTGTTTTTTTTTTTTTTTTTTTTTGGTCATCAAGTATAGTCTGCAAGTCTTCGTTTACGTGCATTCGATGTTCTGTAATTAGTGAGAATAGCTGCGATGCTTGAAAAATGTCTTTTTAAAATGTTAATGAAATTATTCATTCGGGATGAAAGTCGTTTAGTCAGATTCCATTGCGTGTTGTAGATAAATCATTGGTGTAAATCTCATTATATTCTCTTAACGACTTCAGACGACATTGGACTCAGTAGTAGTTGCCTAATATTGATAAGAAGCACAATAGCTGCACAAAGTCCATTAGATAGAGCGAAAGTTGTATTCGGTATCTTCAATAGCGCTTAAGTTCAGAACCAAACAGGATCAGACGATCGATAGCATCAACGCGTAATGTTAAATCTAACTGAAGGAACAACGGACACCTTCGGAGCTTTTAAAGTAGTACAGCTGTACTGGCAGAATTGATTCAGTACGTTACAGGACTTTGTCTGGTTGATGGTTACTCAAATTTTGTTACTAATGTTGTTGTGCTATGCGATAGCACCAAGTACCCAGTTGCTATTCACCAAAAGCCATGGGAAAGGAACAAGGAAAGCTTTCTGTAGCCACAGCACTTATTGCCTAGGAAGCCTAAAGGATTGACAGATACTAGAATTCCTCTGCACTTCCAGAGCCATTTAGTCCGACGCCGGCATTAGTGGATGGAAGAAGCCAGGTCCAGAAGAAGTATTACCTCAAGTTCCGTGTTTCTTAGTCAGGCTTAATCATTATTCAAACGTTTGGATCACTACAGGAGCGCTGACTGAGGGGCCTTGAAGCCGACAGCGAATAATATCTGGTTTACATGTCTACGTTAAGGCTGACGTTTGTAGGACGTTTTCTGCTGATGGCGGGACAGCGGTCTGTCGAGCTGTTGTCTTCTTACTATTTTATCTCGTTCCACACTCTACGTCGATGACCTTTACGAAGTTTCTGTACAGTGCCACGGGAAACAGCACATAGTTCCAATAAGTGAAAACACAACCTGATAATTTGGTAGCTATAAATGTTAGAATTTACTTGCGAAACTCAGAAAATTCAGCACTTATTCGCTAAAATCTTTTAAAAACCAAACCTCAATAGATTTCATGTTGTTGTAGTTGTGGTCTTGTATCCAGAGACTGGTTTGACGCAGCTCTCCACACTACTCTATCCTGCACAAGCCTCTTCATCTCCGAGTGACTACTGCAACCTACATTCTTCTGAGTCTGCTTAGTGTACTCCTCTCTAGGTGACCCTCTACGATTTTTGCACTCCACGCTTCCCTCCAATACTAAATTAGCAATTCCATTGATGTCCCTTGGTGCCTCAGAACCTGTCCTACCAACCGATCCCTTCTTCTAGTCTAGTTGCGCCACAAATTCCTCTTCTCCCCTATTCTATTCAGTACCTCCTCATTAGTTACGTGATCTACCCATCCAATCTAAGGCATTCTTCTGTAGCACCACATTTCGAAAGTTTCTATTCTCTTCTTATCTTAAGTATTTATCGTCCACGTTTCACATGCATACATGGATGCACTCCACAGAAATACTTTGAGAAAAGACTTCCTGACACCTAAATCTACAGTATATTCGATGTCAACAGATTTCTCTTCTTCAGAAACGATATCCTCACCATTGCGAGTCTACAGCTTATATCGTCTCTACTTCGGACATCATCTGTTATTTTGCAGGCCGCTGTGGCAGAGCGATTCTAGGCGCTTCCGTCCGAAACCGCACGACTGCTACGGCCGCAGGTTCGAAACCTGCCTCAGGCATGGATGTGTGTGCCGTCCATAGATTGGTTAGGTTTAAGTAGTTCTACGTTCTAGGGGACTGTTGACCTCACATGAGTTCCATAGTGCTCAGAGCCATTTGAATCATTTTCAACCATCAGCTATTTTGCCACCCAAATAGTAAAGCTCATCTACTACGTTAAGTGATTCATTTCCTAATCTAATTCCCCAGCATAACCTTAATTATTCCGACCACATTCCATTGATGTTCATCTAATATCCTCCTTTCTCATCTTATATCCTCCTTTCAAGATGCTGTCCATTCCATTCAACTGCTCTTCTGGGTCCTGTGCTGTCTCTGACAGAATAGCAATGTCATCGGCAAACCTGAAAGTTATTATTTCTTCACCATGAATTTTAATTCCTACTCCAAATTTTTCATTTGTTTCCTTTGCTGCTTGCTCAAAATGTAATGTGAATAACATGAAAGATATGCTACAACCCTGTGTCACTCCCTTCCCAACCACTGTTTCCCTTTCGTGCCCCTCGACTCTAACTGCCATCTGGTTCTGTACAAATTGTAAATAACCTTTCACTCACTGTATTTGACCTCTACCAGCTTCAGAATTTGAAAGAGAGAATTCCAGTCAACATTGTCAGAAGATTTCTGTAAGTCTACAAATGCTAGAAACGTAGGTTTGCCTTTTCGTAATGTCGTAGGGTCAGTATTGCCTCACGTGTTCCAACATTTCTACGGAATCCAAACTGATCTTCTCCGAGGTCGGCTTCTACCCTTTTTTCCCTTCGTGTGTAAAGTATTCGCTTTAGTATTTTGCAGCCTTGACTTATTAAACTGACAGTCCGGTAATTTTAATACCTGTCAACAACTGCTTGCTTTTGGATTGGAATTATTATATTCTTCTTGAAGTCTGAGGGTATCACGCCTGTCTCATACATATTGCTCACCAGATAGTACAGTTTTGTCAGGGCTGGCTCTTCCAAGGCTATCAGCAGTCCTAATGGAATGTTGTCTCCTCCCGGGGCCTTGTTTCTAAGTGGGTCTTTTCAGTGCTCCGTCAAATTGTTCACGCAGTATCATATCTCCCAATTCATCTTCATGTGGGTCCTGTTCCATTTCCATAATTTTGCCCTCAAGTACATTGTCCTTGTACAGACCCTCTACATACTCCTTCCGCCTTTCTGCTTTCCCTTCTTTGATTAGAATTGGTTTTCCATCTGAGCTCTTGATATTCATACAAGCGGTGCTCTTTCCTCCAAAGGTCTCTTTAATTTTCATGTAGATCTATGTTACCCCTAGTGACATATGCCTCTACATCCATACATTTGTCCTCTAACCATCTCTCCTTAGCCATTTTGCACTTCGTGTCGTTCTCATTTCTCAGACGTTTGTATTCCTTTTCGCCTGCTTCAATTAACCGCGTTTTTATATTTTCTCCTTTCATCAATTAAATTCAATATCTCTTCAGTTACCCAAGGATTTCTACTAGCCCTCGTCTTTTTACCTACTTTATTCCCTGCTGCCTTCACTATTTCATCTCTGAAAGGTACCCAATCTTCCTCTATTTTAGTTTTTTCCCCTTTTCTTGTCAGTCGTTCCCCAATGTTCCCTCTCAAACTCTCTACAATCTCTGGTTCTTTCAGTTTATCCAGATCCCATCTCCTTATATTCCCACCTTTTCGAAGTTTGTTTAGTTTTTATCTACAGTTCATGAACAATAAATTGTGGTCAGAGTCCATATCTGCCCTGGAAATTTCTTAAAATTTTATATCTGGTTCCTAAATATTTTTCTTACCATTATATAATCCACCTGAAACCTTCCAGTGTCTCCAGGCCTCTTCCTCGTATACAATGTTCTTCCATGATTGTTAGATCAAGTGTTAGCTATAATTAAGTTATGCTCTGTGCAAAATTCTACCAGGCGGTTTCCTCTTCCATTCCTTACACCATTCCATGTTCACCTACTACTGTTCTTCTTTTCCTTTTCCTACTATCGAATTCAAGTCCCCCATGACTATTAAATTTCCGTCTCCCGTCACTATCTGAATAATATCTTTTATCTCATAGTACATTTCTTCCATCTCTTCAACATCTTAAGAGCTAGTTGCCATATACACTTGTACTACTGTGGTAGGTGTGGGCTTTGTGTCTATCTTGGCTACAATAATGCGTCCACTATCCTTTTCGTAGTAGCTTACCCGCGCTCCTATTTTTTTATTCATTACTAGACCTACTCCTGCATTACCCCTATTGAATTTATATCTATAACCCTGTATTCACCTCACCAGAAGTCTTGTTCCACCTGCCAGCGAACTTCACTAATTCCCACCATATCTAACTTTAACCTATCCATTTCCCTTTTTAAATATTTTAACCTATCTGCCCGATTAAGGGATCGGACGTTCCACGCTCCGACCCGTAGTACGCCAGTTTTCTTTCTCCTGGTAACAACGTCCTGCCCTGCTGGCTAGTCCCCGTCCGGAGATCCGAATGGGGGACAATTTTACCACCGGAATATTTTACCCAAGAGGATGCCATGATGATTTAACCATACAGTAGAACTGCATGCCCTTGCTTTCAGCCGTTCGCAATACCAGCACAGCAAGGCCGTTTTGGTTATGTTGCAAGGCCACGTCAGTCAATCATCCATAGCCCCTGCAACTACTGAAAAGGCTGCTGCCCCTCTTCAGGAACCACACGTTTTTCAGGCCTCTCAACAGATACCCTTCCGTTGTGGTTGCACCTACGGTACGGCTATCTGTGTCACTGAGGCATGCAAGCCTCCCTACCAACGGCAAGATCAATGGTTCATTATATTTAATATTTTGAATGGCCTGTTTTCGCTGCGTCAACCCATATACATATCAGAGGAATAAATAAGACTATTTGTTTATTCTGATTTCTCAAGGGAAACAACAAATGGTACGTGATTATATATAAAAAGTAAATCTTGATATATGGTTCACTATCCGATGAAAAATTGTTGTCGTACACTTCCACGAACTCATTATGGTTTGTTGTAGCGTTGTTCTCCTCCAAATCCAGAAAACGAATTACCTTGTTAGGAAGCTGGCCAATTGAATTTTAGCTTCTCTGTGGGTGTGCAACGGTAATGTGGTGGTAGAATTTACCCAGAATTCGAAGTTTAAGCGTCCTGAGCGGAAAAAAATGCGAATAACTGATAGTTCTACGAGGGGCGTTCAATAGTTAATGCACGACTTCCTTTTCTTCGGCCCGTTTCAGTTTAAAATGCAGAATTTGTCATGGGACGTCCTGGAATACTCCAGCTTTAGCGCCTATAGTTTCATGAAGCTACAATCGATGGCAGTGCTATACGTAGCCTTCAAAATGGCGTCTGTAACCGACGTTCCAATCACAGAACTGTCACTGAGTTGCTTATGGGGGTAAACCAGAGCATCGCAGATATTCATAGCCGCTTGCAGAATGTCTGCGGAGACCTGGCAGTGAACAACAGCACAGTGAGACATTGGACGAGGTGTCTGTCATCATTGCAACGAAGTCGCGCAAACCTGTCAGATCTCGTTTGTGCAGATTGACCGCAAACAGCTGTGCCTCCTGCAGTGTTGGAAAGTGTGGACACTCCCAATCGAGGTGATCGACGGATAATGTGATAATATTTTGTCAAACCTCGTCACAGGCTATGGCACGTGGGCTCATCATTTAGGACGGGAAACAAAACGGCCATGCCACCTCTCCTTCGATGAAAAAGTTCAAAGCCGCACACTCATCTAGTAAAGTTATGGCGACCGTCTTCTGGGACTCTGAAGGCGTTATTCTGTTTAATATCCTCCCTCATCATGCAATGATTTACTCTGAAGTGTATAGTGCTACCCTCAGTAAACTGAACAAACGTCTTCACCGTGATCGTCGCCACAAAAATGCCGACGAACTTCTCCTTCTCCATGACAACGGAAGGCCTCAAACAAGTCTTTGCACCCAAGAGTGTGTTCTTCTTCATCTACCCTACAGCCTAGACCTCGCACCTTCCATCTGTTTGGCCCAGTGAAGGATGCACTCCGCAGGAAGAAGTCCGTGGACGATGGGGAAGTTGTTGATGCAGCAAGACACTGGCTCCGAAGACGACCAGTGGAGTGGAATCTGGCGGACATACAAGCCTTCCCAATAAGGTGGCGTAAGGCTGTCGCACTGTACGGAAATTATGTTGAAGAAAAAGGGTTTTTACCCAAAAGAGTGGGGGAAAAGTATGTTGTATTGGTATCCTCAATAACGCCAACCTGCTTTCAGGAAAATATGTTGCATGACTTACTGAACGGCCATTGTATTTAATGAAAGTATGGTTGGTCGAGATGTAACGGGAAAAAATCGAAGTAAAAGTGAAAAGCTTGTAGTTTCAGTGACACATATAACTATTTTATTTAAAAAAAAAGGAAGCAGAAGGCAACAACTACAGGTCAAAAGAAAGTAGGTTTTACACAATGTTATTTTTTTTTAATTTACTTTAATATTGCAAACGAAAGGCACACAAAGATTGCCAAGAATACGTAAGCAAATCTTCAGTTTCATTCATGTTTTCAAACTGCATAAGCAGTGTGATCAGCATTCTCATTTTCTTTTGGAATTTGGGAGCGACCCTTCACTAACACCTAACGTTTAGTGTCCATACTAAGAGTGAATGACTCAGCCTTTTCTTTAGGCATATAATCTCCTCTACATCGAGTACTCCGATTCAATGAACAACCATCAAGACGCGGGATCTCACCTCGATTAGTTCAGTCCCTCCCTCTGTGCAATATGTGTTGAGGAATCTTCATCAGTCCGTCCTGACTATCAGTTCCATATACCGAGTGTACCAAAACACAGAAGATTTCTTATATTTAACGCGGTTTCTTACAAAGGTCTTAACGATTATTTCGATTTATCAAGCTATCAAATGATAAGTCGTGTAGCGAGGGCTTTCCGATGGGTAGACCGGACCTTACATTTATCCAGATTCAAAACAGCAAGAATCGACTATGTGCACTAGGACATGTGCCTGCAAACAGGAAAAAGGCTAATTACTAACTTTGTTTTTTCGAGGTGATAATCATACGGTCCATTCGTACTAATGTGGTCATCGCCTATGTTCGACATCAACGCTCAAGAACCAATCACAAAGCGTAGGTAACAGCACAAGCAGTGGACGGTACATAAAAGATGCTGAGTGATTTATGTGACGTCTAGAAGGGCCAAGGGTGAAAGAATTTCCGAAACGGCTAAGTCTGCAAACATTTCGCGTGCTAGGGCGGTTAAATTGTACCGTTCTTGGTAAAATGGCGCTATCCAAAATCGGCGCCGGGGCAACTGTAGTGCACCACTGGCCACAAATAACGGGGGTGAACGACGGCTGCGGAGATGTGTACGGACGATTAGACGTGCAACTGTTGAGCAACTGATCTCCCAGATTACCCCGAGGGGCTACCAGCGGTGTCTCTTCAACAACAGTTCAGCGAGCGGTGCTGTGTATGGCCCCAGCAGCCTGTGCCTCGTTCTCGCACTCATGCTGACTGCTGTTCATTGTCGACGAAGACTGGAATTTTCAAGCTGATACCGCAAATGTACGTCCACTGAGTGGCGGCAGATGGTCTTCTCATATGAATCAAGTTTTATGTTCCATGAGGCCGAGGGTCGTTGGTGTGTAGGACGTGGAACACCTAAAAGCAAATGATCTAAGACGGAGCAGGGACCATTATGGTCTGGAGAATGTTTCGGTGACATTCCCTGGGTGATCTCGTCGTTCTTGAAGGCACAATGGGTCAACAAAAGTATGCATCTATCGTTGAGGTCCATGGCCATCTTATATGCAGTTTGTTTCTCCTCGGAACGAAGGTATCTATCAAGAGGACAATGCAGCTTGTCACAGAGCTCGCAGTGCACGTGCGTGGTTCGAAGAGCAGCAGGATGCGTTTACCGTTCTTCCCTGGATTGTCCTGCCCACAAACCTGAATGAGCCAAAAGTCGACTCACTCCAGACCGCAACGTCCACCATCAGTATCTTCTCTGGTTTCGGTATTTGAAGAATAATGGGCTGCCATTCCTCGACAGGCATTCAGGTACTTCACTCAAAGAGTCAGGGTCAAGCCGTCATAAATCCGTCATGAAGGTTAAATGTGGAAACACCCGATATTAATGATGGCTGGAACATGAGCCATGCATGGCTCAGTCACAGCAGAAATACAGTTTTCTTAATTACCCTTCCGTGTAAATACCATTACCGCATAAACTGATAGTGAATCAGGAAGAGCAAAAACGTTTTAACGACTCAAAACGAAAAACAGCATTCTGATTGTGATGTCAGACGCCTAAATAATGTTCCAAATAGTGCGAATTTCATACGATCTGTGACTATAATGAGTGCAGAGATAGCCTTTGATAGGCCAATATTAATACCATAGTACCAGAATGGCCACTACCTGGCCTGTTAAGGTGTATCAGGGCGTAAACAGTGTCAGGTGCTGAGATCCCACGAACTTGTAAGAGGCATTCTCATCAACACCTGCTAGAATGATAGAGTCATTGTGACTCTTCATATGGCTTTCTGGGCGAATCGTGGTGTATCCAGATTTGTATGGCATTGGGATGTAACAGTTCCCTATGTTGGACCGGATGGAAACGTGGAGGCAACGATACTCGTTCTCAAAGTTTCGGTACAACACATCTCATCACCATAAGGGAGGATCGCCGTACTGTGCACCATGCACATCGTACAGCCTTCATATTCGCACGTGCTATCCGAGAATAAGTACTGGATTCCCTGCAATATTCTGAGTCATCCCGCACCATTTGTCTGAGCCTAGTAGCAGCCGCGCTAGGGATTACCTTACCATACTTAAGCTGACGTTAAAACCACAACACATACGGCTCCGTTTGGAGGTGCTATGACTGAGAAAAAAAGACTGATGACGAATCGTGTCACACTGTTTTCAACCATGAATTGCGATTCTGCGCTACTTCGAGTGACCATCGGCGGCGACCTGGGATCAGGTCCCTCTATTCCAATGTTTTGGAGAGGCACAATGGTCTTATTTGTGGCGTCTGAGTGTCGGGAGTCATCGGGTACGTCTTCAGATCAGGAATGATTGTGATTGAGAAAACTATGACCGCAGAACGATACGTCAAAGACATCCTTTGTCCCCATGTCTCATCTCTGATTCGACAGTATCGTGGTGTGATTTTTCAGCACACATGGTACGTGTTCTTTGAAACGTCTGCGTGATGCTGGCGTACTCTCATGACCATAATTATGTCCCTGGTAGAATATGTGTGGGACCAGCTCCAATGTCAACTCCGTCTCAGTGACAGTATCCAGCGTGTCAAAGGCCAGTTACAATAGTTGTGGGCCAGCTTGGTTCAAAATTGGTTCAAATGGCTCTGAGCACTATGGGAATTAGCATCTGAGGTCATCAGTCCCCTAGAACTTAGAACTACTTGAACCTAACCAACCTAATGACATCACACACATCCATGCCCGAGGCAGGATTCCAACATGCAACCGTAGCGGTCGCGCGGTTCCAGACTGAAGCGCCTAGAACCGCTCGGCCACACCGGTCGGCGGGCCTGCTGGCCTGGGAGAGGGTACAACGACGTTATGACATTGTCCCCAATTGAACCAGTGCAAGCATCCAGCAGGCCTGAGGGGATGCAAAGACATACTGACTCTCATGTGGTTTCATACCGCCAGGATGGTAAATTTGACATGACTTTTAAATCACTGAAATAACGTCACATACGCTCTCAGCCTGCGACGTTTCACCTTGTTTCCCTTCCCCTTCTGGATGCTTCACATTCTGTCTGGCAGTATGCAGGGTGAAAATTTTAAGTTCTCAAACCAAAATAGCTCGAAAAATAAACTTCACACGAAAAAATGTGTACAATCCAAAGTTGATTAATTTCGAGGGGGACATATGCTGGTGCTAACATTTGCCAGCCACCGGCTCATGGGGGTTGGGTTGGAGAGGCAACTTTACTATTTCAAATGGGAACCCCCATTTTTTAATGTAGAATCAGATTCCACATAAAAAACTACGCACATTTTGTATTAAACATTTGTTTTGATTCTTGGAAGTTGGCGCTGTAATTCAAGAAAATCAACGTATTTTTGCGTGGAAAATGATTACGGATAAATAAGAAATACTTCGTAAATTTTGATTCGCTAAAACTAAAACTCTCCCTCTCTTCCCATTGGGTGGGATTTGAGAGAGACGAATTGGAGTTTTACAAACGTTGACCCAAATATTAATGGAATGTAGTCAAATTAAATCGGGTGATGCTGAGGGGATTAGATTAGGAAATGAGACACTTAAAGTAGTAAAGGAGTTTTGCTACTTAGGGAGCAAAATAACTGATGATGGTCGAAGTAGAGAGGATATAAAATGTAGACTGGCAATGGCAAGGAAATCGTTTCTGAAGAAGAGAAATTTGTTAACATCGAGTATCGATTTAAGTGTCAGGAAGTCGTTTCTGAAAGTATTTGCATGGAGTGTAGCCATGTATGGAAGTGAAACATGGACGATAACCAGTTTGGACAAGAAGAGAATAGAAGCTTTCGAAATGTGGTGCTACAGAAGAATGCTGAAGATAAGGTGGGTAGATCACGTAACTAATGAGGAGGTATTGAATAGGATTGGGGAGAATAGAAGTTTGTGGCACAACTTGACTAGAAGAAGGGATCGGTTGGTAGGACATGTTTTGAGGCCTCAAGGGATCACAAATTTAGCATTGGAGGGCAGCGTGGAGGGTAAAAATCGTAGAGGGAGACCAAGAGATCAATACACTAAGCTGATTCAGAAGGATGTAGGTTGCAGTAGGTACTGGGAGATGAAGAAGCTTGCACAGGATAGAGTAGCATGGAGAGCTGCATCAAACCAGTCTCAGGACTGAAGACCACAACAACAACAACATTCGGATAAGTTTTTTTTGTCGTGCCCATGAGGCCACACAACTTTTAATAATTTATTTTAATTTAATTATTTTAATTTAATTTAATTTTAATACAATTATTTATTTTATTTATCCGTAACCATTTCCACGCAAAAATGACAACATGGGTTTTATTCAATTACAGCGCCAACTACCAAGAATGAAAACAAATGTTTAAGACAAAATGTTCGTAATTTTTTTTATTTAGAATCAATAAAAAATGGGGGTTCCCATTTGAAATTGTAAAGTTGCCTCCCGCCCCACCCCCATGGGGCAGGGGTGGTTGGCAAATATTAGCACCAGCATATGTCCCCCTCGAAATTAATCAACTTTGGATTGTACACATTTTTTCGTGTGAAGCTTGTTTTTCGCGTTATTCTGGTTTTGACAGATTAAAATTTACACCCTGTATATTAACTCCTCTTCAGGTATGCACTAAAACAAAAAAAGAAAAAAATCTCTAATAACTACTATGCTGACGGGACGTTAAACCCCTAAAAGAAACAAAAAATTACGACGCACCACGAAGCAGTTATCCGATTTGGACGGAAGTCAGTATATTTGGTACACATGTACAAACAAATGGTCAAAATTTCAGAAAACTGGATCGTTAATTCAAGAGAAAGAGATTCACAAGTTTGACGAATCAGTAACGTACTGAGTCAGCTCTGGCATTTACGCACGTAGTTATTCGCTTTGCCATTGACTGACAAAATTGTTGGATGTCCTACTGAGGGATATCATGCCAAATGTCGGCCGTTGTGGCCGAGCGGTTATAGGCGCTTGAGTCTGGGGCCGTGCGACCGCTAAGGTCGCAGGTTCGAATCCTGCCTGTTAGGTTTAAGTAGTTCTAAGTTCTAGGGGCCTGATGACCTCTGATGTTAAGTCCCATAGTGCTCAGAGCAATTTGAACCATCGTGCCAAATACTAACCAACTGGCGCGATTGATCGTCATAATCCCAAAATGGTTGGAGGGCTCCACCCATCATGCCCCAAACGTTCTCACTTGGGGAGAGCTCTAGCAAGCTAGCTGGCCAAGATTTTTCAAGCGGGAAGACAAGCAGTATGAATTTTCGCCGAGTGCGAAAGGCAACAAAACGAGGGGCAGAATATCGTCGACGTACCTCTGTGGCATAAGGGTGCCGCGGGTGACAACCAAATGCGTCCTGCTATGTGTCCGACCTGGTATATCATTGAGTGGAACAGAATTGTCTTCAGTGATGAGTTCCGCTTCCAATCAGCTCCGATGACCAGACAAGATGTGTCTGGAGACGCCCTGGACAACGGCTGAGAATCAACCTGACTGTCCTCCACCATACTGCCCGACAACTAGGAGTGACGCTCGCTTAATAACAGGAGCTCTTTAGTTGTCATCCGCGGCGCCCTTACATTACAGCGGTACGTCGACGATAATTTATACCCCTTCGTGGCAAGCCATCTTGGGCTTACACAGTAACATAAAGCCCGCCCGCACACGGCGAAGTTTCTGCTGTTTGTCTCCGTGCTTGCCAAATCCTACCTCCGCCAGCAAGGTCATCGCATCTCTCCCCAATTGAGAACGTTTGGAGCACTGTGGGTAGGGCTAACGCGTAATTGATTTGCACAATTTGTGAAGCACTTTCTCTTTAATAAATCCCCCAATTCTTGTGAAATTGTAATCATTTGTATGTCTGTAAATGTACATCATATCTACCGCCTTCGTTCCATTCAGATATTTCCTTGATGGTGCGTCGTTTTCTTTTGTCTTAGAGCGTATATAGTACTTACGATTTATATTTTTAATTTTAGTTTCTCTGTTTCAGTGTATGAGGTTTGGAAAAATGCACTTAGGTGATATACATTCACCATGAAGATAATGAGAACCTGCTAATGAGATCAAAACTTCATTAAATTTATTGGAATTGTTTTATGTCTTCTCTGGGGGCTATTCTAAGGAGTTACAAAGAAATGAATACTCATAGCTGCATACAGGCGTTGATATAAGTCAACGGGGACAGTTGAAAAAGTGTGCTCTGACCGGGACTCGAACCCGGGACCTCCTGCTTACATGGCAAACGCTCTATCCATCCGAGCCACCGAGGACACCCGAGGATGGTGCGACTGCAGGGTCTTATCTCTGGCACGCCTCCGGTGAGACCCACATTCCCAACTTACTGCCCCGCACTATATTCGTAGTGTCCTGCTCATTATACTCATTTCTCTCGGCTTTTTGCCGATTCCCGTAAGAGTTCGGGTACTGTTTGTGCATCCGCACGGAAGAAGATGGTCAAATGGCCGGTGAGGAGGCGTGAAAAACAATATAATAAAAACTTTAATAGTTTTATTTCTTGTTAAGCATTATTTCGAAATTGTTATGTTCTTAGTTGCGTTTTCTGCTCATATTAAAACAGTTATTGTTTCCTATGGTTTCAGTCCTGTTCCAGGGAAATAGACCTAAATTGATGTTTGCCTCAGATTATTGCAACGAGAACGTAAGACCCAATAAGCTCTAACGCAAAGCGTTTCATGGCATCAGGGCCATCTCTGTCTCACACTTTCAGACTTACACATTGTTTTTGTAATGGATTATACGTCTGTCTCTCCACTTAGTATCCAACTTTTGGTAGTTATTTTGATTTACTTGTGTAAGCCTTTCACAGTGTCGACAAACGGAAGTCAGATGTTTCATCGTTGTTCCTTCCACTACCATTCTCAACTTCAGCAAACGTCTATAAGGTATCAGGTCTTGGTATCCGCTGAAGGAATATTTTACTGTCGCAATGTAAAACAAACATTCAGACACTCACTGCTGTTACCGTCTGTGTGCTTTAGCGATACTAGTCTCTCTTAACGTCGCACACACCGTAATAGTGATATTACTTTACCATCCTTCGTCTATGAAATATACAATACATTTATTTATGTTTGTGCCTCTAAAGCTAAAGTCTAATACCAAGAGCATCGATATTCTCAGATTAACTTTAATCGGAAGCTACAACTTAAAGAAATATTATGAACGCCTTCTTAATACCGTGTTATCTCACCTTTGGAACGCATTGACTCTGTGTGGCATGTATTCACTAAATCCTTGCTAGGTTTCCGGAGCTACGTGACACCGGATGTCTATGCACAGGTGACATAATTCGTGTAAATTACGGGGTGCTGGTTCGTGAGAGATGAGTGAAACCATGTATCGTTCTACACTCCTGGAAATGGAAAAAAGAACACATTGACACCGGTGTGTCAGACCCACCATACTTGCTCCGGACACTGCGAGAGGGCTGTATAAGCAATGATCACACGCACGGCACAGCGGACACACCAGGAACCGCGGTGTTGGCCGTCGAATGGCGCTAGCTGCGCAGCATTTGTGCACCGCCGCCGTCAGTGTCAGCCAGTTTGCCGTGGCATACGGAGCTCCATCGCAGTCTTTAACACTGGTTGCATGCCGCGACAGCGTGGACGTGAACCGTATGTGCAGTTGACGAACTTTGAGCGAGGGCGTATAGTGGGCATGCGGGAGGCCGGGTGGACGTACCGCCGAATTGCTCAACACGTGGGGCGTGAGGTCTCCACAGTACATCGATGTTGTCGCCAGTGGTCGGCGGAAGGTGCACGTGCCCGTCGACCTGGGACCGGACCGCAGCGACGCACGGATGCACGCCAAGACCGTAGGATTCTACGCAGTGCCGTAGGGGACCGCACCGCCACTTCCCAGCAAATTAGGGACACTGTTGCTCCTGGGGTATCGGCGAGGACCATTCGCAACCGTCTCCATGAAGCTGGGCTACGGTCCCGCACACCGTTAGGCCGTCTTCCGCTCACGCCCCAACATCGTGCAGCCCGCCTCCAGTGGTGTCGCGACAGGCGTGAATGGAGGGACGAATGGAGACGTGTCGTCTTCAGCGATGAGAGACGCTTCTGCCTTGGTGCCAATGATGGTCGTATGCGTGTTTGGCGCCGTGCAGGTGAGCGCCACAATCAGGACTGCATACGACCGAGGCACACAGGGCCAACACCCGGCATCATGGTGGGGGGAGCGATCTCCTACACTGGCCGTACACCACTGGTGATCGTCGAGGGGACACTGAATAGTGCACGGTACATCCAAACCGTCATCGAACCCATCGTTCTACCATTCCTAGACCGGCAAGGGAACTTGCTGTTCCAACAGGACAATGCACGTCCGCATGTATCCCGTGCCACCCAATGCGCTCTAGAAGGTGTAAGTCAACTACCCTGGCCAGCAAGATCTCCGGATTTGTCCCCCATTGAGCATGTTTGGGACTGGATGAAGCGTCGTCTCACGCGGTCTGCACGTCCAGCACGAACGCTGGTCCAACTGAGGCGCCAGGTGGAAATGGCATGGCAAGCCGTTCCACAGGACTACATCCAGCATCTCTACGATCGTCTCCATGGTAGAATAGTAGCCTGCATTGCTGCGAAAGGTGGATATACACTGTACTAGTGCCGACATTGTGCATGCTCTGTTGCCTGTGTCTATGTGCCTGTGGTTCTGTCAGTGTGATCATGTGATGTATCTGACCTCAGGAATGTGTCAATAAAGTTTCCCCTTCCTGGGACAATGAATTCACGGTGTTCTTATTTCAATTTCCAGGAGTGTATATGCGTTCCTTCTGATTCAGATTAGACAGTGTGAAGGCCAAGACATGAATGTAATGTGTCCTCCTCCTGATAAACTAGATAACCTGCAATCTTCCATGACCGCTCGTCTTTTAATATTTCAATAACCCCTGTAAATCCTATTTGGTAAATGTCCCACATACTTGAGAAGCATTCTAAGAAGGGGCTCAAAAGTGATTTCAGAGCAGTCTGCTTTTGTCACTTGCATGCATTCCCAGTATCCTGCCAATAGAGCGATGCCTTCCATCTGCCTTACCCGCAACGTGAAGATTCCGTTTCATATACCTAAAAATTATTACAGCCAGGTACTTTTAGGGAGTCGATTAATTACAATAGTGATTAAGGATGCTACTTCGTTTTTTGAAGTGAACAGTTTTGTTGTTGTTGTGGTCTTCAGCAACAACAAAATTGTTCACTTCAGTCCCCCCATGAACCATGGACCTTGCCGTTGGTGGGGAGGCTTGCGTGCCTCAACGATACAGATAGCCGTACCGTAGGTGCAACCACAACGGAGAGGTATCTGACGAGAGGCCAGACAAACGTGTGGTTCCTGAGGAGGGGTAGCAGTCTTTTCAGTAGTTGCAGGGGCAACAGTCTGGTTTATTGATTGATCTGACCTTGTAACACTAACCAAAACGGCCTTGCTGTGCTGGTACTGCGAACGACTGAAAGCAAGGGGAAACTACAGCCGTAATTTTTCCAGAGGGCAACAACAACATGGTCTTCAGTCCAGAGACTGGTTTGATGCAGCTCTCCATGCCACTGTATCCTGTGCAAGCTTCTTCATCTCCCAGTACCTACTGCAACCTACATCCTTCTGGATCTGTTTAGTGTATTCATCTCTTTGTCTTCCTCTACGATTTTTACCCTCCAAGCTGCCCTCCAATACTAAATTAGTGATCCCCTGATGCCACATAATATGCCCTACCAACCGATTGCTTCTTCTAGTCAAGTTGTGCCACAAATTTCTCTTTTCTCCAATTCTGTTCAATACCTCCTCATTAGTTATGTCATCTAATGTTCAGCATTCTTCTGTAGCACCACTTTTCCAAAGCTTCTATTCTCTTCTTGTCTAAACTATTTATCTTCCACGTTTCACTTCCATACATGGCTACACCCTATACAAATACTTTCAGAAACGACTTCCTGACACTTAAATCTATACTCGATGTTAACAAAATTCTTCAGAAACGCTTTCTTTGCCATTGCCAGTCTACTTTTTATATCCTCTCTACTTCAACCACCATCAGTTATTTTGCTCCCCAAATAGCAAAACCCATTTACTACTTTAAGTGTTTCATTTCCTAATCTCATACCCTCAGCATCACCCGACTTAATTCGACTACATTCCATTATCCTCGTTTTGCTTTTGTTGATGTTCATCTTATATCCTCCTTTCAAGACACTATCCATTCCGTTCAACTGCTCTTCCAGGTAATTTGCTGTCTCTCACAGAATTACAATGTCATCGTCGAATCTCAAAATTTTTATTTCTTCTCCATGGATTTCAAGTCCTACTCCGAATTTATCTTTGGTTTCCTTTACTGCTTGCTCAATATACAGGTTGAATAACATCGGGGACAGGCTACAACCCTGTCTCACACCCTTCCCAAACAACGCTTTCCTTTCATGCCAATCGGCTCTTATAACTGCCATCTGGTTTCTGTAGAAATTGTAAATAGCCTTTCGCTCCCTGTATTTTACCCCTGCCACCTTCAGAATTTGAAAGAAAGTATTCCATACAACGTTGTCAAAAGCTTTTTCTAAGTCTACAAACGCTAGAAACGTCGCTTATCTTTCCTTAATCAATTTTCTAAGATAAGTCGTAAGGTCAGTATTGCCTCACGTGTTCCATCATTTCTACAGAATCCAAACTGATCTTCCCTGAGGTCGGCTTCCACCAGTTTTTCCATTCGTCTGTAAAGAATTGCTCATTAAACTGATAGATCGGTAGTTTTCACGTCTGTCAACACCAACTTTCTTTGGGATTGGAATTATTATATTCTTCTTGAAGTCTGAGGGTATTTCGCCTGTCTCATACATCTTGCTCATTAGATGGTAGAGTTTTGTTAGGCCTGGCTCTCCCATGGTTGTCAGTAATTGTAATGGAATGTTGTCATCTCCCCGGGCGTTGTTTCGAGATTGGTCTTTAAGTGCTCTGTCAAACTCTCCACACAGTACCATATCTCCTACTTCATCGTCATCTACATTCTCCTCCATTTCCATAATATTGTCCTCAAGTACATCGCCCGTGTATAGACCCTCTATATACTTTTTTTTCTGCTTTCCCTTCTTTGCTTGGAATTGGGTTTCCATCTGAGCTCTTGATATTCATGCAAGTGCTTCTCTTTTCTCCAAAGGTCTCTTTAATTTTTCTGTAGTCAGTATCTATCTTACCCCTAGTGATATGCGCTTCTACATCCTTACATTTGTCCTCTGGCCATCCCTGCTTTTGCACTTCCTGTCGACCTCATTTTTGAGACCTTTTATTCCTTTTTGCCTGCTTCATTTACTGCATCTTTATATTTTCTCCTTTCATAAGTTAAATTCAATATCTCTTCTGTTACCCAAGGATTTCTATTATCTCTCGTCTTTTTACCTACTTGATCCTCTGCTACCTTCACCATTTCATCTCTCAAAGCTACCCATTCTTCTTCTTCTGTATTTCTTTCCCCCGCTCTTGTCAATCGTTCCCTAGTGCTCTCCCTGAAGCTCTCTACAACCTCTGGTTCTTTCAGTTTATCCAGGTCACATCTCCTAAAATTCCCAACTTTTTGCTTTTTCTTTAGTTTTAATCTAAAGTTCATAACCAGTAGATTGTGTTCAGAGTCCACATCTGCTCCTGGAAATGTCTTACTATTTAAATCCTGGTTCCTGAATTTCTGTCTTACCATTATATAACCTATCTGAGACCTTCCCGTATCTCCAGGCTTCTTACATGTATACAACCTCCTTTTATGATTCTTGAACCAAAAGTTAACTATCATTAAGTTACGCTCTGTGCAAAATTCTACCAGGCGGCTTCCGCTTTCATTCCTTACCTTCATTCCATATTCACCTACTACCTTTCCTTGTCTTCCTTTTCCTAGTATCGAGTTCCAGTCTCCCATGACTATTAAATTTTCTTACCCATTCACTTTCCGAACAATTTCTTTTATCTCATCAAACATTTCATCAATCTGTTAGTGATTTGCGGAGCTAGTTGGCATATAAACTTGTACTACTGTGGTAGGCGTGGGCTTCCTATCTGTCTTGGCCACAATAATGCGTTCACTATGCTGTTTGTAGTAGCTTACCCGCATTCCTATTTTTTTATTCATTACTAAACCTACTCCTGCATTACCCCTATTTGATTGTGTATTTGTAACCCTGTATTCACCTGACCAGATGTCTTGTTCCTCCTGCCACCGAACTTCACTAATTCCCACTATATCTACCTTTCACCTATCCATATCCGTTTTTAAATTTTCTAACCTACCTTCCCGTTTAAGGGATCTGACATTCCACGCTCCGATCCGTAGAACTCCAGTTTTCTTTCTCCTGGCAACAACGTCCTCCAGAGTTTTTTATATTTCTGAAATAAGTTACTAGTCTTTGCATCACTCTGATATGTTATCAGGATCTGACTGAAAATGATGATTTTTTTTTTCATGTTGTACTTCACTATAGATAACTGCGTATTTTTCAATAAGCCTTCCGCTTCTGTCAATATTGCCTGCCAGGTCATTACTACATCATATGAACAGCAAGCGTACCAACGCACTTCAACCGGCACGCCTGAATCTGTTTCTGCTTCTGTCGATGACTATCAACAAATCCTCAATCCGATCATAAATTTTTTGTTAATATTACTTTGCGTGGTACCGAATCAAATGCATTTTGGATTTCAATCAATATTGCATCCACATGACTGCAGCTGATCCACAGGTTTCAACATTTTGTATCGTTTTGGAGTGCAGAATCGTTGGCATGGAGAAGGTAATTTATTTGAGTTGCATCACAGTAAACAGAATATGTAGGATTCTGTATCTAGTGAATGTAACTGAGATATGACGGTATATTTTTGGATCATTTTGTTACCTCTCTTGTAGATACTTGATGCCTGTACTTTCTTCCGCTCAATGGGTGCAGTATTTCTTCAAAGGATCTGCGATGTATTGTTGTTAACATGAGAGTTAATTCAGCTCCAAACTCTTTATGGAAACGGAGAGGGATTCCATCGATCCTTGGAGCATTAATTTTTATTTTATTTTATTTATTTATTTATTTATTTTTTTGGGAGGGGAGTCATCAATCTTCTGACTGGTTTAATGCGATCCGCCACGAATTCCTCTCCTGTGCCAGCATCTTCATGTCGGAGTAGCACTCGCAACCTATGTCGTCAATTATTTGTGGGATGGCGGCCGGTGTGGCCGAGCGGTTCTAGACGCTACAGTTTGGAACCGCGCGACCGCTACGGTCGCAGGTTCGAATCCTGCCATGGGCATGGATGTGTGTGATGTCCTTAGGTTAGTTAGGTTTAAGTAGTTCTTTCTAGGGGACTGATGGCCTTAGAAGTTAAGTCCCATAGTGCTCATAGCCATTTTTATTTGTGGGATGTAATCGAATATATGTCTTCCTCTATAGTTTGTGCCCTCTACAGCTCCCTCTACTACTAGGGAAGCCATTCCCTCGTGTCTTAACGTCCTATCATCCTGTCCCTTCTCATTGTCAGTGTCTTCCACATATTACTTTCCTCTCCGGTTCTGCGCAGTTTTTAGCTGTTTCTAAATGCCACTAGCACTAATAATGCCTGTATCATTCATCGTTGCAGTGGTTAGACAAGTAAACTGTACCAGTATCTCTCTGTCTTCCTCAGTAAATAAAAATTTGGAAAAGGATTTCAGCATTACAGCGTTTGATTTTCAACCCCCACTTTTATAGTCAATATTCTACTACATAATCACTGAAGGCTTTGCAAATTACTCTCTCGGCAATGAAACGCGTTTCATTCAGTGTCTCTCTCTATGTATAGCCCTTTGATTTCTTTTATACCAAGTATACTGTTTTATAGCAATTCTACTGCTATACTACTTAGATACACCAAATGCATGGTCAACTATTCTCTTAAACAGTTCTCCTAAAACATCTCACCAAGAAGTACATTTTTTTTATTTTCTCTTTGTCATATGACACGACCACGTCTTTATGTAATTTACTAGACTTATAGATATATCCTACTTGCTTTAGCTGCCCTTTGTAGTCCAGCATTATGAATATGGATACGGACATATACGGTAGTAATCTGGATATTCTCAATTGGTCATCTCCAATTGTTGTCGCTTTAAATCATGTAAGCTTCAGAACAAGTTTCTAAGCTGTTTACAGGGAATACCTTTAGTTAAAAATGCAGGAAACTAGGAAACATTCTTCATGAAACAGCATGTCACCTATTTCATTTTTTGATAGAGACAAAAATCGAAGTGGTGCTACAGAATAATGTTTAAAATTAGGTTGCTTGATAAGACAAAGAATGAAGAGGTTCTTCATGAAATCGGGTAATAAAAGAACATAGGCAAATCGTATTCAGGAAGAACGGACAAAAAAAAAAATGGCTCTGAGCACTATGGGACTTAACTTCTGAGGTCATCAGTCCCCTAGAACTTAGAACTACTTAAACCTAACTAACCTAAGGACATCACACACATCCATGCCCGAGGTAGGATTCGAACCTGCGACCGTAGCGGTCGCGCGGTTCCAGACTGTAGCGCCTAGAACCGCTGTGCCACTCCGGCCGGCTAAAGAACGGACAGGATGATAGGACATTTGTTAAGAGAACGAGCAATAACCTCCATGGTACTAAAGGGAGCTACTGACGGTAAAAACTGTAGGGAAAGACAGAGATTGGAATATATGCAAAAAATAGCTGAGGATGTTTGCTGTAAATGTTACTCTGAGATAAAGATGTTCGAACAGGCGAGGTGTTCGTGGCGAACCTAAAAAAGAAAGAAAAAGTCATATTACTTGTCTTCAAACGACTTTATTTTCTTCCATTATGTGGAACAAAGAACGAGTGGACCAGTTTACGTCACATGGAGAAGCTGTTGAATTCTTCCAAACCACATTTTGGAAATGGAAAAATGGTAATAATAATCTGAGAATTTGTTCGAACATATGCAACTATTATCCAACTGGAATACGGTAATTCTGAGAGAGAATAAAACTGTTGTACCAAAAAAACGTTTCTTCCTCAGTGTCTGTCTGAAATAGAATTGGATGCTCGTAACTGTGGCCTGTTATACAACTCCTGTAACTGTACCGAAAAACCCACGTGGTATGCATGTTGTGACACAAATATGCACGAACAGATTCTTAAGTTCAACGTTGGTATTTAGCTCAAGTGTCGATGTTGGCAAAAAAAAAAAAAAAAAAAAAAAAAAAATGAAAAAGGAAAAAAACCACGATCGATTTGTACTTATGTAAGAAGTGATTTCTGCTTGCACAAAATTGCCGAGTCACTCAGATTTTGCCAGAATTTGTATTTTTTAGTCCAAAGCTAGTTGATCCAAATCAACGTGAGCTCCATAAGCAAAACATTAGTCACCCCAGTGTGCAGGCACAAATGATACGTTAAATATTTACAGATGGCACAGTAAGCGAGTCACGTGCTCAGCCGAGCATGCACTGCTTCTATGCGTGCATAAGGCAGTACCGATCAATGAGACATTTTACGTAAACGTGGGTAAATGTAAGGGGGTGGCAGAACGTCATAAAGGGGCAACCGCGTTTGACCGTGCCCATGGTCATACACCGTCTGAAGTTTCTGGATTTGTTGGAATTTCGCGGTGGACTGCTCAATGTGGTCAAAAACAGTGGCGTAAGACACGTGGCCACGAAACACGTCAGAATTGCGGGCGGAAAACTATCCTGACTGAGAGTGACCAGAAGCGCGTTTCGGGGCTGGTGAATCAAAATCACTACCAAACCTCACAGGGATTGATGCAAGCGGTGAATAAATATCAATCCCAACCTGTTATCGAGAGATCACTGGAATGGGAACTGCTTGCAATGGACATTTAGAGCCGATCACCTAGCAAGAGGCTATTGCTCACACAGGCACATAAAGACGACGACAGCAAAGTTCGTAGGGTTGGAAGAATATGTGACATCAGCATCCTGCAATTTGGTGGAATTATGTCATGAAAACATCAGCTAGTACGTTAACCTGGACCCGACAAACTTCCACAGCGTTGTGAACAGGCATCCTAACCGAGTCCAGGTGGTTATTAAGTCAAGGCACGGAATTACACGGTTTTAAATGATGTTTACAATGATTCTTCTAGGGGTGGCTAATTTTTTGCCTGGTGAGCTTATGATCAGTTAGCTGAGGCCTGCCCTGTTGAGAAGTGAATCACATGCAGAAAAAGTTGGCTAAAATATTGTATCATGAGACTTGTGCACGCTAATTGAACAGGGAGATGTTCCAGCTTGACTTACCACTTCATTCGAAACCTTATAGTGAAAAATAGAATTGCTACATTGTTACTAGTGTGTCTGTACTCGTACAAGGTACACTCCTGGAAATTGAAATAAGAACACCGTGAATTCATTGTCCTAGGAAGGGGAAACTTTATTGACACATTCCTGGGGTCAGATACATCACATGATCACACTGACAGAACCACAGGCACATAGACACAGGCAACAGAGCATGCACAATGTCGGCACTAGTACAGTGTATATCCACCTTTCGCAGCAATGCAGGCTGCTATTCTCCCATGGAGACGATCGTAGAGATGCTGGATGTAGTCCTGTGGAACGGCTTGCCATGCCATTTCCACCTGGCACCTCAGTTGGACCAGCGTTCGTGCTGGACGTGCAGACCGCGAGAGACGACGCTTCATCCAGTCCCAAACATGCTCAATGGGGGACAGATCCGGAGATCTTGCTGGCCAGGGTAGTTGACTTACACCTTCTAGGGCACGTTGGGTGGCACGGGATACATGCGGACGTGCATTGTCCTGTTGGAACAGCAAGTTCCCTTGCCGGTCTAGGAATGGTAGAACGATGGGTTCGATGACGGTTTGGATGTACCGTGCACTATTCAGTGTCCCCTCGACGATCACCAGTGGTGTGCGGCAAGTGTAGGAGATCGCTCCCCACACCATGATGCCGGGTGTTGGCCCTGTGTGCCTCGGTCGTATGCAGTCCTGATTGTGGCGCTCACCTGCACGGCGCCAAACACGCATACGACCATCATTGGCCCCAAGGCAGAAGCGACTCTCATCGCTGAAGACGACACGTCTCCATTCGTCCCTCCATTCACGCCTGTCGCGGCACCACTGGAGGCGGGCTGCACGATGTTGGGGCGTGAGCGGAAGACGGCCTAACGGTGTGCGGGACCGTAGCCCAGCTTCATGGAGACTCGCCGATACCCCAGGAGCAACAGTGTCCCTAATTTGCTGGGAAGTGGCGGTGCGGTCCACTACGGCACTGCGTAGCATCCTACGGTCTTGGCGTGCATCCGTGCGTCGCTGCGGTCCGGTCCCGGGTCGACGGGCACGTGCACCTTCCGCCGACCACTGGCGACAGCATCGATGTACTGTGGAGACCTCACGCCCCACGTGTTGAGCAATTCGGCGGTACGTCCACCCGGCCTCCCGCATGCCCACTATACGCCCTCGCTCAAAGTCCGTCAACTGCACATACGGTTCACGTCCACGCTGTCGCGGCATGCTACCAGTGTTAAAGACTGCGATGGAGCTCCGTATGCCACGGCAAACTGGCTGACACTGACGGCGGCGGTGCACAAATGCTGCGCAGCTAGCGCCATTCGACGGCCAACACCGCGGTTCCTGGTGTGTCCGCTGTGCCGTGCGTGTGATCATTGCTTGTACAGCCCTCTCGCAGTGTCCGGAGCAAGTATGGTGGGTCTGACACACCGGTGTCAATGTGTTCTTTTTTCCATTTCCAGGAGTGTATAATATCACGCCTTGAACTTGAAACTTACCGTACACTCTGATGACTCCCTCGGTGTCACCCAGCGAGTTCTTGGAGACGCATACGTACTGCCCGTAGTCGGCTGGGCCCACCGAACGGATAGTGAGCTTCATATGCACCTTATACGAAGTCTCCACTATCGATGGCTCGTACTTGTTCCCTGGAACCATATCCAACTTTCACTCACTTCACTGCTCTTTATGTACAAGTATTTTCTTAGTCAACAAATTGTACCATGTTAACTGCCTTTGTCCATAACATTCACTCTATTAATGGTAAGCAATTTAATAGTTAATATAAGGTTAAACGAATGTTCTAATCATTTCTTTATTTTTTATTATATTTTTAATGGGCTTCTGTGTAGACTAACTGCACGTTATCTTGCAAATACTTACTACTAGTTGTATTGCTGACTGCATTTGCAGTTTACCCAGATATTACGTTTGCCTTATTATTTCCGTGTGTAAATTCCTGACGTGCTAAAATATCAACAACCTTTCTTACGAAAATTTGCTAAACTACGAACTTTAGTGTGTACAACTTTCAATTACCTATTTGTTGCTTCGGCTGATTTAGTGCCTCAGCTCCCTATGATGTCTAACCTTACGAATAAAAACAGTCTACAAGCAATTACTTATTGAAGAGCTGGGATTCACTTTAATGAAGGAGGCATTGAGGATTACGAGGGTCGTAGAATAAAGATGTTTCTCTGCAAAATGAAATGTATCCGTTGAAACGTCCCCTTAGAAAAATTATACAAGATTGTGCTTAAAGTGACACACAATATTTTTAGCGCAACGCAATCTGACTTTCAAAAATCCCTACAAAAGAATGGCCCTGACTAACATTAACCTATACCTTTCACAAATCACTTACCTCACCAAAAATCTTCGTTACTCGAACTACTGCAAAACAGCGAGCGCCACTACTGCCAGATAAATAAAAGATTCAAACTACGGAAGGCACTAACTACTGATAGGCATAGTTAGGAAATGAAAGATTTTAGTAGAGAACAAACAATTTATTTACCTTAATAGTGTTGAAAAATCATAATATACATAACATATTTGTAAGACATCCAGTCTTACAAATTTCCAAACTCCGCCATCTCTCTCCCCACATCCACCACTGCTGGCGGCTCACCTCCAACTGCGCAACGCTACGCGCTGTTCACATCCAGATGCCGCTGCCCAACACTACAATGGCAGACAACAATGCAAACTAGGCACAGACTGCACACAGCACAGCCAGTGATTTTCATACAGAGCGCTACGTAACGTTGCCAATAAGAAAACATAAACAGCCTACTTACACCGTAACACATTTTATTTTAGACTGGTATGTACTGACAACGCTCACACTGGATTATGACGCATACCGCAGTATCTCTCCATTACGCTGCCAGTTAGCATGAAGTTACCACTACAAAGTGTGTCCGATTGTGAGCTGCGCTCTGTCGCTCTCCCTTTTTTTTTTTTTTTTTTTTTTTTTTTTTTTTTTTTTTTTTGCATCAAAACAACTATCTGCTAACGATATCCATCGGGAGTTAAACTCTGTCTATGAGGAAGGTTGTATGAGTATTCACATGGTTCGAACTCGGCTCGGAACATTCAACTAGGAAGTGTTACCGCATCCTTCACATTCACCGCATCTTGCCGTAAATGATTTTCACATGTTCCCCCGCCTCAAAAGACATCTTCGAGGTAAGCAATTCAACACCGATGAAGTATTCATATCAACAGTAGTGATCCAGTTACGAGCAAAGGACTCGCGAGCACAGGACGCGACTTGGTGCAACGCTGGTTTGAAAAATCTCTTGTCCCGTTACCAAAAATGCTCGGAAAAACATATCGACATAACATTGTAGAACGTCAATAAAATTATTTCAACGAGATAAACGGTGCGAAATGTTTATATAAAGTAGCAAAACTACTTATTGGATGCAACTCGTAGATAAGAAAGTGGGATTTGAATCGTTCACGAAGTACAAAGGAACTTCAAAAAACAAGTTACAATTTTTATATCAGTCCTAGAATCTTTTAGTGAAGCATGTAGTACAGGGTGTCCCAACAAGAATGACCCGATTTTAACTTATAATATTGAGACAAATGTCACTAGGTAACTGAAACAGAGCTAGATGTAATCGGCATGGTCTAGAGTTTCAGAAAAAAACCACTACATGGTACGAGTGCTCACCTGAAGCATGTTGCCAGTCTCTCGCAGTATGGCCTCGGCGCAACAGAAGGCGTGTTGTGTAATTGAATTTAGTCGTACTCAATCGGTGATCGCAGTTCAGCGGGCGTTTCATATTTTATTTCATGCTAAACGTTCCTCCCTTACCTCGTGACATTGATGAATTAAAAACCAGAATAACAGCTGCTGTAGCTTCAGTGACAGAAGACACCTTACGCTAAGTTTGGGATGAATTCGGCTATCGGCTGGATGTTGTCCGTGCAGCCAATGGAGGACATATTAAACATTTATGATGGATTTTTATAAACATCTGTCTTTTCTGAGTACTTTAGTATGCAATTTGTTGGTGTTAAACACCTCATTCCTAATAAATAATTCTATTTAAAATCGGGTCATTCTTTTTGGGACACCCTGTAAATTTCAAAGTAACACAAATGCGTGATACTATTTTAAACATAGTCACCAAGTATCTGTAAACAACGCTCGTATTCTTCTTATAGTCATTCCATTCCTCGACGATAGAAATCCGCTCCTCGGTCATGCAATCGTCAAAGAAACGTTGTGTAAACGTCCCCGTCGTTGAAAACTTTATTCCCCCCTCCTCTCCCCCTCCCCACACCGACAAAATGCTCTTCTGCGCGTTCTTTCGTCTATGTTATTGTCGGTGGTCTTTCATCGCGAAGCGCATCAGGCACGTCTGTGCGGGTTTAGTCAAATTGTCTCACCATTTCGCTACGACTGTACGCGGCATTGCTTTTGGTCCATATACGGCCAGAACCTCGTGGCTAATCGGTGTGAAATTTAGCCGTTTTGCCAACAAGACACGTACCGTCTCGTGTATTTCAACTTTGGAGTACGTTTCCAGTTGCCACGTCATTTCACTCGAACACTGTGATCCACCTGTTACCCCTACCTTAGTATAACAGTGTCTGCAGGATATCCGGACGGAACATGAGTTCTCTTTTAACAATGCACCACACTTATAGCGCAAAGATCTTGGCATGGGATGACATGTGTAGTTTTTGAAGTCCACGAGTGTTTATTATATTATTGAGAAGCATATATGCTAATGAGATACTGAAGCTTTGCTGATTACAGAGCACTTTACGCCACAGCGAATACAATATTGGTACGTGTCAGTGACAGGAATTATGTTAATCTGGCTGAAATATAAAAGTACTGAGAATGTTTTCCACCCGTTTGGGCGCTAATCATGTGTCTAACAGCGAGCGAATATAAGGATAAATGATATTTGCTGTATGGTAGAACGAAATATCACTAACATGTGTAACTTACGTAAGGACTCGTCATTAGGCAAGCGTGAGGGGCAGCCAAATAAAAACCGAACACCATTAACGAAGGGACCATGAAATTGTCTCAATTTTCATGGCTCCATTCGAAAGCAGTCACCAGAGGCATTTATCTCACTGGGAGACAAAACGATCAATTCCTGTTTCGTAGAACGCGGTCGGCCGCTGACGGATCCACAACCGCACCCATTCTTGCGCTTTCTCGTCCTACTGAAAAAGACGAAAACGCGTGTCTTTCAACAGGTCAACAAAGATGCGAAAATCACACGGTTACAGATCCGGGCTGTACGGGATATCTTTCAGTGCTTCCCAGCAAAATCGTTGTATCTTAGCCTTCGTCCGATTGTGATTCCACGGCCGAGGACCTTGTTTCCATGTGATCACGGCCGTCCAGGTAGCGGGCGGATGAGGACTGGAAGTAACGCCCGCTAAAGAGCTTACTGAAGGGTAGTCTGATCGTAGGCGCTAGCTGTACGATGCTTTGACAGCTGGACGACCACACTAGGTCAGTCCGCCAACAACCAAGGTCATAACTCAACAAGCGGTGCGTGTGTGATGTGGAACTATGTCCTTCCCTTACCACAGTGGCGACAGTAACGAAACGTAGTGGCAGCAGGACCACCTGTAGCGTAGACTATGTGTTATGGTACGTGTTCGGTTGTCATTTGACTCCCCTTATAGGTACGTATTCAGTTCGGTTCCATTAATGGAAAATTTTGCTAATTTTGGAAGAAATTAGGAACAAAGATTTAGCCCTCTGATTCTTTTTAATGAAGAAGTCGTGCGGTTTCAAGTCAAGGTGGCTTTTTTCCGCGATACAAAGAAGTCATTCCCATTGTTCATTTCGCCATCTGCCTAAGAAGGCTTAGTGGATCTGGTCCTATACACTGTGGATCCGGAACCGAACTTTGGGCTTCCAGTTTTACAGGAAGCGATGCTAACCAACTGACAACTGAATTCGGGAGATGCTTCTCTGAAAATTGGTCTTCAGCGGTGTTTCATTCGTGTCCCGCTTCGTCGGCTTATTTATGTACAGCAAAGCCATAAAACGGCTACGTAGTGCTGGTTAGGTGACCGTTTTTCATTCGTCATCCATTATGAATGGAAAAGTGAAATGAGAAACAGGAAAGAACTCAGTATGAATTCAACAGGTTTCACGGAGCTTGTAGGAGAAAGTAGGACACAAAAACTGCTTTTTGTTTAATGCTGACAAATACTTAATTTACAGGAAAAATGAAGAATTTGACAATAATGCGTATTTAGGACGCCATTATGATTTTCACTTTTCCTGAGATGTGATCATAGTAACAGCGTAGCCTTGATTAAACGTTTAACACCTTACTTATTCGTGAGTTCCATCGCTTTTCATATTGGATATTTTACTTTTTAATCATTGAGCTCTCTCTTGAGGTGTACTATACCTTTATAATTTTAAAAAAATATAGCCCCACAAAGCACTCTTTCCGCTGTTTGTAGTGACTGCTCTCATTATGAGAAGTCCTACATGTTTAGGTTCCATAGTTACCTCTGTAACCTAAAGCTGTTGTTAAAGGAATCAACCTTTATTCTCTCGAGAAAACCATCTTTCGTCACAGATGTAAGACTCATTTGCTTGAAACTGCAAGTGTTGCTTTGTCGTGACCGTTAGCTTCCTTCTTCGTGGGCACATTTTGTGATGTTTTGTTCCGTTACAGTTAACGGAATGCTTTTCAGCCACTACTTCTTATAATTTGAAACCGTTCTATAGATCATAGGTTACCATCTGTGCAGGATAAATCCAGTGCAAAGTTGCTTTTCTTAAAATGTAATTTGGTTTTTAGCGTTTTGCTATAAGCTTGCCCTATGGTCTCAGAAGACCGAGCGACACCGACTGACCATCGTCTGAACCTCAGCGGGCGGGTGTCACTGGATTGGCCTCACAAGTGCTGATCACCCATCCAACTGCTAGGCAATACCGACAGCACTGAACTTCGGTGATCCGACTAATATGCAAGTATTCGAGAGAAAATTTAGAACTGGAAATGGTAACAAGTGGGCGATTAAATCTTTGCGACATATATTGAGCACGCACCTGGGAGAACTCTCCTTGAAACTAGTTTGAGTCCCAGAACACAGTTTTAACGTACCATAAATTTTCAAATTTGAGTGTTTTTGTACGTACCTTGTGACCCATCCACTTCCGTACTGCATGATAACAATAAGAAGAATTTACTAGTCCGGTGGAAACATGGTATTGCTCGGTACCTAATTTAAGTAAAATACTGTTCGAGAACGGCGGAAGGAGCTGTATACCGATCTGGAGCAACTTCAGTGTTTTCCAGTGCGACATCACTAAGGTGTTGACATTTTACAATAAGATTTTACTACGAGACAATGGTTGGCAATGTTTCCTGATTTTCAATGTCACCAGAGTAGAAGTATTTGATCATATTCGTAATTCGTGTCATTGTTTATCTCACAATCGTTGACTGATACACACGACTGCAACTTTTGAGAGTTCGAAGCCCGGAATAATAACGACCATGCGTCACGGCAAATGTACAGCAAGCATTGTTCAAAATCCCGCGAGATACTTCAATATATGTGTAGGCAACTCTTAATACTGACAAACAGGGCCGCTCACCGATGGCCGAAAAAGAAACGACATGGACGAAGTTCACGCCGTGTGTATTGAATGAAATGTGTACAATGAAATCCAGACCTTTAGATGCTGACAGACGTTGATAAATATCAACGGGGACAGTTGAAAATGTGTGCCCCGATTGGGACTCGAACCCGGGAACTCCTGCTCACATGACAGACGCTCTATCTGTCTGAGTCATCGAGTACGCAGAGGATAGTGCGACTGTGGGGACTTGTCTCTGGCACGCTCTCCGTGAGACCCACATTTCCAGCTTACTGTGCACACACTACAGTTGTAGTGCCCCTGCCCACTATACTCATTACTCGCGGCAGTCAATCTACCGATTCCCGTAAGAGTTCGAGCAATGTGAGTGCATCCGCACTGAAGAAAATCTTTGGCCAGTAAGCCTCATCTATATGAAAATGGTATCTGGTGTTTCGGAGATGTCCGAAAGAATAGATACCATCTTCACATACGAATGAGTACTGGTTTTTTTATGGAGGAAAGGCTTACCAACTGTGATTGTTATTATAAAGTAGGTTACATCATTTTTTAAATAAATTACTCACATTTAGCTGTAAATTATTCCTCATTCTTTCATTTATTTCAAACAGTCGTGAGGTCTGCTTCATAATCATTGTCAGGCTCAAGTTGATATGTTAGAAAATGTCCAACATCAGGCCAGATATGTTACTTCAACAATGACATGTCATTCAACCATGTCAGACATTTTGTCACATTTCACGTTGCACTTAACAGTGGCTATAAAGCTGAAATCATGATTATATGAAAGAAATGATAGTAACTGACAGTCAAACGGCGCAAATTTCTCTCAGAAAGTTCTACATGACTGTGATCCCCATGACTGTGATTCACTGCGGAAAATCTGTCAAAAATTGTCATTAACGGTATTTGAGTAGTGACAGGTAATCTTCTTTCAAATCCAGATATTTAACTACGGACAATTATTTCACATTACAGTTATTTCATATTACAATGACCCAACTATATTGCATGGAAGCAAGAGATGCAACGGCGATGAATAGACTTAACTAATTGAATTTTACATTTGCCTTGACCCCTGATATTTTATTAATTTCGTAACGCGTTTTGGCCAACGGTTATCATAGTAAAATCAGATGAGTCGAAAAATTAATCTTGAAATGTTAGATGACCGTATTAATACTGCATTGCTTTACAGAATCATTTCTATTAAGTATACAGACGTAACCTAGCGAAGTAACATGAGAAGCAATAAACACATAAGATCGGTTGTAGCCAAGACAAATGGTCCACATCGGTTTATTCGCAGAATTCTAGTTACGTGTAGTTCATCTGTGAAGAAGACCGAATACAGAACTATAGTGCGATCCATTTTTGAGTACTGCTCTCACTGCTCGAATGCTTGGGATCCACACTAGGTTGGATTAAAGGAAGATATCGAAGAACCTGAGAAACGTGGCTATATTTGTTACCGGCAGGTTCGATCGATGTAAGAGTACTACGAAAATGCTCCGTAGAGTCACATGGGAACCCTGAAGCGAAGCATACGTTTATTTGCCGAAACACTGATGATAAAATATAGAGAAACGTCATTTGCGACAAACTGCGAACAATCTCTCTGCCATCAGTATACAGTGAAGCGCCAAAGAAACTGGTATTAGCATGCCTATCCAAATACATAGATATATAAACAGGCAGAATACGGCGCTTGGGGCGGCAACACCTATATAAGACGACAATGTCTTTCGCAGTTGTTAGGTCGGTTACTGCCGCTACAATGGCAGGTTATCAATATTTAAGTGAGTTTGAACATGGTGTTATAGTCGGCGCATGACACAGCATCTCCGAGGTAGTGACGAAGTGTGGATTTTCCCGTACGACCATTTCACGGGATTACCAAGAATATCACGAATCCGGTAAAACATCAAATCTCCGACATCGCTGCGGGCGGAAAAAGATCCTGCAAGAACCGGACCAACGACGACTGAAGAGAATCTTTCGGTGTTCAAAATGGCTCTGAGCACTATGGGACTTAACGTCTGAGGTCATCAGTCCCCTAGACATAGAACTACTTAAACCTAACTAACCTAAAGACATCACACACATCCATGCCCCAGGCAGGATTCGAACCTTCTACCGTAGCAGTCGCGCGGTTCCGGACTGATGCGCCTAGAACCGCTCGTCCACCGCGGCCGGCTTCTTTCTGTGTGACAGAAGTGCAACTCTTCCGCAAATTGCTGCAGGTTTCAATGCTGGGTCGTCAAAAAGTGTCAGCGTGCGAAGCATTCAACGAAACATCATCGATATGGGCTTTCGGAGCCGAAGGCCCACTCCTGTACACTTGATGACTGCACGGTACAACGCTTTACACCTTGCCTGGACCCGTGAACACCGACATTGGACTGTTGATCACTGGAAACATGTTGCCTGGTCGGACGAGTCTTGTTTCAAATTGTATCGAGCGGATGGGCGTGTTCGGGTACGGAGACAACGTCGTGAATCCATGGACCCTGCTCGTCAGCAGGGGACTGTTCAAGCTGGTAGACGTTCTGTAATGGTGTGGGGCGTATACAGTTGGGGTGATACGGGACCACTGATACGTCTAGATACGATTCTGAGAGGTGACAGGTACTTAAGCATCCTGTCCGATTACGTGCGTCCATTCAAGTCCACTGTGCATTCCGACGGACTTGGGCAATTCCATCAGGACAATGCGACACCCCACACGTCCAGAACCGCTAGAGAGTGGCTCCAAGAACATTTTTCTGAATTTAAACACTTCCGCTGGCCGCCAACCTCCCCAGACACGAACATTATTGAGCATATCAGGGATGTCTTGCAACGTGTTCAGAAGAGGTCTCCACGCCCTCATACTCTTACGGATTTAAGGATAGCTCTGCAGGATTCATGGTGTCAGTACCCTCCAGCACTACCTCAGACACTAGTCGAGTGCATGCCACGTCGTGGTGCGGCACTTCTGCGTGTTCGCGGGTGCCCTACACGATATTAGGCAGGTGTATCAGTTTCTTTGACTCTTCAGTGTATATCTCGTGTGAGGGTCGCGGCAGACGTCTTCCGTTGCTGCATTTGAAAGTGGAATAAGAATAGATTTGGCCAGCAGTGACACAAGATTCCTTATTTATTAGCTATATCTGTCAACACAGAATTTTCATCGCGACACGGGCAGCAAATACATTAGCCAATTTACTGTATATAACGAAATCTGTATTCTGTCCAGTCACAGTATTTAACTTGAACTGTAACTATAAACAACGCATTGAAGATTTCACAATGTTTCTGGAAAGTAAACATGGTTCATGTAAGCGGTCTCAGGACTAAATTGTACAATAATATACAAGCAAACAAAAATTAAACAGTTGAATAACACATGGAGAAATTTAATAAATTTATTACATACTTTATGTCAACCTACACAGACGGAAAAAAAATATCCCAGCATCAAGAAAGAACTGTGCAACATAAGCGAAAGTTGGTAGTAGTGTTTCTACATCTGAAGGATGATGTCTATTCAGATCTGGCGACAATTTCAAAAGAGTTGCCCTGGTAGTACCATTATGGGGTTACAAATCAGGTTTGCTTTAAATATACTAAGTAAAGGTCGTGAGCGTTAATTTCTTTTCAAATTGGACGTCGTGAGCTGATATTACTCCAGAAAGCCTTTATGAAGACGCTTCAACCCCTCTCTGTGTTTGAACTAGGTCGTGTAATGAGGCTACGAGAAATTGCATGTTCCTTCTGCGATGTTGCAGAAAGACTTGGCAGGAAGGTTGACACTGTACGTGACTGCTGGCTGCGGTAGTCACGAGACTGTACGATCGCAAGAAGATGGGGCTCCGGACGGCGAAATGGTTCTACCAATAAGGACGACCATCACGTTCCGCGTGGCACTCTGGTGCATCGTGCTGCATCTGCAGTAGAAATCTGAGCAGCAGGCGGCATCACAGTGACACTCCGAACTGTTACAAATCGGTTAATTCAAGGACAGCTCAGAGCTAGACGCCCTGGAGCGTGCATTCGAGAGACCGCGAACCACCGCCACTTCAGACATCAGTGATGGTCAAGCCAGAGCTCATAGGACGGTAGGGTGGAAGTCTGTTGTGTTTCCCGATAAAAGCTGGTGCTGCCTCGCTGCCAGTGACTGTCGTATGTCGGTCAGAAGGACGGTTGGGGGTCTGCAACTAACCTGACTACGTGCTAGACACTCAGGACCTACACCTGGCTTTACGGTCTAGGGTGCGATTTCGTATGACAGCGGGAGGGCTCTCGTGGTTATGTCACGCACCCTGGCACCAAATTTGTACGTCAATCTGCTGATTCGACCTGCTTTGCTGCTATGCATGAACAGTTTTCCAGGGGGTGTTTTCCAACAGGATAATGTTCGCTCACATACCGCTGTTATGACCCGATTTGCTCTCATAGAGTGTCGGTATATTGCCTTGGCCTGCTCGATCACCAGTTCTGTCTCCTGTCGAGCGCATATGGAACATCTTCGGACGACAACTCCAGCGTTATTCCGTCATTCACGAACAGCATTAAGTATTTAAATATCTTCAACATTTCGCGGCCCTGCCAGCCACTGTATAAATTTTAATTTTAATGCTTAATAATCTACGGCCTCAGTTTCACCGTTTACCTGGAATTTACCTAGGTTTCAGTCGGGATAACCCAGCCTTCTTCAGAATAACAGTAACTACCGTTTCTCCATGGTGGACATCGTCAAGCTAAAAGTACAAATCCATAAATTGTCTTCAGACTGAAAAACTTATCTGGAACTGCCTAGGCCCCACTTCGTGACCGCGATGCGGCAGGCACGAGTGCTGTACTGGAACTCATGAGTTTCCTGAAGTAACAGATTTGTAACGGTTCGCTGTGTGGCTGTGGTGCCAACCGCTGCTGGAGCTGTTGCTGCAGACGCCGAACACGACGGTCCTCCCTTTCGGAAATGCCTCGTGACCATCCGGAAACTTTGTTCTCCTGATCGCCGCTGCCAGCAATCATGTACGGGGCTATATTCGTGTCAAGTCTTTCGGCAATATCGCAGAAGAAACAACCAGCTTCTTGTAGCCTCATTACAAGACCTAGTTCAAACCGAGCTGTTGATAATGGTGATTTCGTCGTCTTAAAGAGATTCTTGAGTAACATCAGCTCATTAAGTCCAAGATAACTAACGCTCTCACGACTGTTACAGAGTGCGTTTAAAGCAAACCTGATTTTTATTGTCATAGTAGCGCTACCAGCGCTACTCTTCTGCGATCGGAGCGCAATTCAAATGGTCGTATTCTTTCAGATGTAGCGAAATGCCCACCAACTTTCGTTTGTCTCGGACAACTCCTTATTGTTGGGATTTTATTTCCACCAGTTTAATTTGCAGGACATTAGGAAGTTTTTGCCAACGGCCTTGCCACAGTGGTAACACCGGTTCCTGTCAGATCACCGATGATAAGCGCTGTCGCGCTGGGCCGACACTTGGATGGGTGACCATCCGGTCTGCCTAGCGCTGTTGGCAAGCGGGGTGCACTCAGCCCTTGTGAGGCAAACTGAGGAGCTACTTGATTGAGAAGTAGCGGCTCCGGCCTCGGAAACTGACATACGGCCGGGAGAGCGGTGTGCTGACCACATGCTCCTCCATATCCGCATCCAGTGACTCCTGTGGGCTGAGGATGACACGGCCGCCAGTCGGTACCGTTGGGCCTTCATGGCCTGTTCGGAAGGAGTAGGAGAGGAAGTTTTTCCTATTTAATGTTAAAATAAAGGGTGTATCAAAAAGCATCATCTGATTTCAAGAAATCATTAGTGTTAGTTGAGGTATGTTGGAAAGAGCAAACTCTCTGAGATTTACATGGTTCCCGCTAGGTAGCAGCAGTGTTTCTCGGATTTGCTCATGCCATCGTGTAATGCTTTGTGCTGCAGGAGGATCCACACCTTGCCTACCACGAAAGGCACTCTGGACGGTTGTTACTGATCCGCAGTGCGTAAAACGTAGAACACAAAAAGCTTTCTGTTGTCCCGCTACCATTTTTACTAGCACTGTAGTAAGCGCATACTGCTGCCCACTACAGTTCTAGTAAAAACGGCGTCGGGACAACAGAAAGCAGTTGAGTTCTGCGTTTTGCGCATTGCAGGTCAGTAACAGCTGTTCAGCGTGACTTTGGTACTAAGTAAGGTGTGGATCCTTCTACAGCACAGAGCATTAGACGGTGGCATGAGCAAATCCGAGAAACTAGGTGTTTGTGTAAAGGCAAATCGCCAGGTCGTCACCGAGTGCCTGCCACAGAAGTCGAACGCATCCGCCGTAGTTTGACAAGGAATCCGCCGTTCGCCGTGCAGCTCGACAGCTGAGGATGCCCACGATGTCCGTCTGGCGTGTGTTGCGTCGACGATTACACATGAAACCATACAAAATTCAGCTACTGCAAGCTCTCCGTGAAGGTGGCAAACAACAACGTATAGAGTTCCGTAATTATGCTCTTGGAAAGATGGTGGATGACAGTTTTCTTCCACGCTTTGTAATTAGTGACGAGGCAACATTCCATCTAAATGTGAAGGTGAACGGTCATAATGTGGGATATGGGGTATGGAACAACCTCTGAAGTTGTACGGTATGAGAGGGACTCTCCGAAATTTAATGTTTTTTTGTGCAGTGCCATGGGAAAAAGTGTCTAGTCAATTTTTCTTTGCCGAGACCCTGTTACAGGATGCACACATCTCGATAAGCTTGAGAACTTTCTTTCCCCACAGTTGGAGATTGATTCGAACTGTGGTGTCACCGCAAGGCACCACACTTGCTAGGTTGTAGGCTTCAAATCGGCCGCGGTCCGTCAGTTCACATCGGACCCGCGAGTCGCCACTGCCGACGGTAGCAGATCACCGAGCGCCGCCACTCGGCTGGTCTTACGAGACAAGCTAGCGCACTGGCCAATTCTACAGCCGACTTTAATAGGTATGGTTCACTTATTATAGCTTCTGAGATATAATTTGCAGAGACGCTAGTTAGCATAGCCTTCAGCTAAGTCAGTAGTTATGACCTAGCCAGGCTCCACAAACACTTTGCATTGACAATTGATCTATATGTGTGAAGCAATCAAAATTGTATAGAAGTATTCGCAGTTCAGTCTACGACTACACTCGTAAATATTATTGTACAAACTCAAGATCGACGTTCACCGATGATGCTGAATTAAAGCTAAGTATTTAATTGTATTCTAGTCTACTAACTTTCTATTCACCTAAGATGTTCCAGATACATCCAGTCAAGTATAGTTCACTGATCCTCACGCCAGACTACATGATCAACGCGTGCAGTTAATGGCCACACCTCCTGATCAGACTAAGACTCAATCTGCGTGACTAAGCTGGGTCATCCTTTTTCCATGAGGCCCATAGTTCCGCCTAACACCAGCGACTTCATTGACCAACATGATGGGGAGCTGCTACACTGGCATTTGGAAGCGCGGGAATTTTTAAATCAAATAATTCTGAACGATGGATCGATCGCACTGGACTAAATGATTCATCCTTAGCTTACTGGCCCAAAGGTCACCGGACCTGACTGTATGCGATTATTTCTTGTGCAGGTTTAAAAAAAGGATCTGTTTATGTGCTTCCGTTACCAATAACAATGAACGTATTGAGACCTCGCATAACAGCAGCTGTGGAAGCTGTAACTCAAGACATGCTCGCTGCAGTGTGGGGACAATTTAAAAATCGCATTGAAATATGCCGTGCATCTCAAGGGGGACATATTGAAGCTACGAAAAAAACCTTTTGGAGTTTCCCGTTCATCAAAAACCAAAAATCATTGTATATGTCTTTTAGTTTCAGAAATATAGGCGTGCCAAATCGGATGATTTTTTTGACACACCCTGCATTTAGTGTAGAATTCACTTATACATTACATGTTCTTTACTGTTTTTTACTTTAAATTCGCTTATTGATATCAGCAGCGGATCAGAGCTTTGTGGACGCGTCAGCATAACGCACGGGCGTCTCACTGACAGATCCCTTTCTGCGCTGACGCAATTCGTCCCTGTCGGGGCGACACGGGTGCGACTTCATCCGCGTCGGGCAAATTCTTCCGGATGGCTGGTGACGCGGCGGGGACGGACAAAGCGAGCGAGCCTCATTAGCTGCGAGCGGAGTGAGGACGACACGGGGCGTCCCGTGACGCAACGCGCCGAGCTGTGCCGAGCGGGGGATTTGCGGCCCTGCGGCCGCCTGCAGTCACTGACCGGCTGGTCCGCGCCGCGCCGCGCTGCCCGGCGTTAAAAATGCAGGTAGCCGCGGCCGGCGCTCATTGTAGAAAAACGCGGCCCTCGCGTGGGCGGCGGGGCGGCAGGGCGGCGGGGCGGCGGGGCGGCGCCTCATGCAAAGTGCACGCCGGCCATCCCGGCCAGGGGCGGCGCCGTCATCAGAGCGGCGCTCGGCTGACGGGCTACAGCCGCGGCCGCTTCCTTTTTCATGAAGTGGGTGGGAGAGCGGAAGCCCGTCTGTGCGCGGGCGGACGCGCTCTCAGCAAAAGTCACAACTCTTTTCACCAGACCGCCTACATTATTAGCACTGCGACGAAATAGGTGAAGTGAAAACTGAGACCTCTTTTCGATTCTAGTGCTAAGACTTTGCACTGTAGGTCTGTGTGAAGTAGTTGACATTTGACAGCTACCGGGCTAGACCTGTCCCGGAATTTCCCTCAGTAGTCTGATTTAATATGCCATGGACCGGCTTGAAGTGGCCGTTTTGATACAGCTTGAATTCTGCATGTCATTCAGTACCGCAGGTTTCGATACATTATTTAGAAATCTCCAAATTTCTCAAACACAGGAAGCATCGTTAAACAGTGACAGCGAAACAGGATGCTAACGAATCAACTTGCGGTCAGATAAGTGATCACGGAAGCACATGCTCGCGGCAGGCTCCACGGTTGTGACGGTACAAACCCCCAGTACTAGACGAATAGGTCTAGTATGCAAGGACTGCTTTGCGGAGAGCGAGTGCGTGGCATGGTGCGCGATTCGCAGAAGCGCGTGGCGCGCCCGTGCGAGATTCGCAACGGTCGGTGGGATGTCTCCGCCCCTGGGCGGCCACGTGGCCAGTAGCGTGGGGCATTGTTTGATTTTCCGCGCATTACGCGAAAACTATGTATCTTACGGTGAAGAGCGATGCGGCAGTGGATTGTGGTCAGCAATACGCACCTTCTGAAAGATCGATCTTTATTTCAAGTCACGAGTCGCAAAAGTTATAGTAACCTCAAAATCGGTTAATATTACGAATACTGAAAGTTTAATAAAAATAGTAAATAACAACTTACAGGGATGAGCGACCACTCATTAAAAACGTTTCGTCATGGCGAATCGAGTACCGTGGTCATATGTTAAGATTCATAAATAATTAAGCCCGTAAAGTGCAATAAACAAAGTTTGAGGGAAAATTGTTAATAAAATTCAATAGAAAATTCATGACGTAAAGAACAGCACTATATAATATTTTGGGTGGCATCACACCTATTTTAAACTAGTTAAGTTATACTATACACTTGCAACAGTTTTCATTTTTTGCAAATTATTATTAATATTTATCGCCCATAATTAATTAATTGTTATAGATATGAAATTCTGAACAGCGCAATGTGTAGATCGCTACATATTACGTCTAAAAACGGTGCTATATGCAGTTCTATGTTAAAGGTTTGCAGGACAGATGTAAACAAACAAATTTGCGCTAAGTGGCGAAATTTTGCAAAAACTAAAACTTGATTTACGGGCGATAGAATAATCCTAGAAACTAATGTAACATAGTAGATAAGGTGTGCTTTTTAGCGCCGTTCCGATGGTGTACTTATTTCTGTCACGCATCTATAGCTGTCCATAATTGCGAAAGAGTGGCCCGTGTTCTTCAAACAAATTGTCCAGTGATATGGTCCATTGTCACTGACATTCATAGATCGGTTCAGTTGGACCAGAGGACCCAGCCCATTCCACGTAAACAAAGCTCATACTATCATGGAGCCACCGCCAGCTTGCACAATCCCTTGCTGACAACTTGGGCCCATGGCTTTGTCGGGTGTGCGCCACACTCGAACCGTATCATCTGCGCATACCAGCTGAAAAAAACGCGACTCGCCTGACCAGGCCACGACTTTCCAGTACTCTAGGGTCAAATCGAAACGGTCACGAGCCCTGGAGGGACGCTGCAACGATGTCTTGCTGTCAGCAAAGGCACTCGCGTCGGTCTCCTGCTGAAATGGCCCATCAACTCCAAATTTCGCCGCACTGTCCTGACGGACACCTTCGTCGTACGTTTACATTGATTTCTGCAGTTATTTCAAGTAATGTTGCTTGTTCGTGGCACTGACAACTCTACGTAAACGCCACTGCTCTATGTCAAATGAAGGCCGGCGGCCACTGCGTTGACCGTGGTGAGGCTTAATGCCTGCATGCAGTATTCTCGGCACACTCTTGACACTTTGAATCTCGGAATATTGAATTACCTAACGATATACGAAATGGACTGTCCCATGCGTCTGGCACCAACTATCATTCCGCATTCAAAGTCTTAATTCCCGTCGTGCAACAGTAAGCACTTCGAAAACCGCCTTTATCACCTGAGTACAAATGAGAGCTCTGGCAATGCATTGATTATTTGTACCTCGCGCACGCGAGAGTGTCACCATGTGTACACGCGCACATCGTCATCCCATCACTTTTTCGAACGACTCATCTTTTCGGACGAATCGACGTTTCATCTGTCGTGTATAGTAAATCAAGGTAATGTAAGAATTTGAGGGTAACAAAATCCTGGGGTCGCCTACGAACTTGAAAGAGACTCACCGAAACTGAGTTTTGCGCCTTTCCTGATCACAGAGTTTATGGATCTTCGTTTCTCGCGGAGTAAACTTTTTTATAGGAATGTCATACTTGGACATGCACCAAAATTGATTGTTTCCTCAACTTCACAAGGATTCCTTGATTTCACTTTCACACGTGACGGGACCCCGTCTCTTTTTCACCTTGAGGTGTGGCGTTATCTTCAACATCCCATAACCTTGGATTTGAAGAGGTGGGCAAGCCTTTCATGTCACCAGACCTCACACCTTGCTATTTTTTTCTGTAGTGGTGCGTAAGAGGCAGTTTTTGTCCCTTCTCTGACAGCTACTCTTCAGCAGCTGAGAAACCGAGTTCCTGAAGCTGTCGATTCAGTAAGGAAGGACCTGTTGATTCTTGTGGGCGGTGAAATGGCATAGTCTCGACGTTTCTCGAGCAGCGCATGGTGCTCATTTTGAGTGTATGGTGTAGTGTCTGTGCGAACATAGAACTTTTAGCCTTCCTCTATCCAGTGAGACGGGCAATGTGTTTCTGTCTTTTGTAGTTTTTCTGTAATAAACTGAAATCTGCTCTCTCTTTTTGGATCACCTTGTATTTATGTGATAGACGTACCATCTATACAACCACACAGACCGACTGTACAAAATTACGAGGATACGCGTAAAGATTTGAAAGTTTAACGTTGTCGAAACCAGTTAATTATGTTAAATAAATGTTATTATGGTACACCAAAGGTGTAAAGTACGATTGCTTTTTCTATAATTCTTCTTGAGGTCTGAGGGTATTTCGGCTGTCGGATACAACTTCCATTCAAAGAGTAACGGTTTTGTAATGGCTGGCTCTCCCAAAGACTCTGTAAAGGTAATTCTGAGGGAATGTGGTCTTGTTGAGAGATCTCAGTTGATTTTCTATCCCTTCGTCACTTATTTCGGTCAGTGTTATTTTGTCGTTTGTCTAACGATTTAAAAAGGGACTACACTGGCACCTTTCTCTGCGAAACAGTTTTGTAAAAGGACGTTAACTATTTCACTCTTTTCTCTATCAACCTCCGTTTCATGCTGTCATGGTCACAGGGTGTGTGGCAGATGACTCTGATCCGTTTAACTAATCTGATATAAAAATGTCTTAGGATTTTCTATCAAGGAGGCATCGACATCTCTTCATTTGCTAGAAAAATTATAAAACGCTCTAACCTTTTGGCCATTCTAGAAGTTCTCTGTTTGGAAACGGCGAGAAATGCTTGCATTCGATGTATCTCTGATGGTCGACTTTTGTATCATATTTGACTGTGTTATGCACAGAATTCCTAGCTAAGTGCTGAAAAGCGAACTGTTTTTGCAAACACTCTGCCTTCTATGCCGGTTTTCAACGTATACTGTCCCACATAGCTTTCTTCGACGTTAACGAATTTGTCAGAATAACACAGCAGGGCCGCTCTTTCCCATACGAGCACAATCTTTGTCTTGTACTCCATTCTCTTGAAGTCCTTTTCAATAGCACGAACCAAATGCCGAATTGACGTCCATCACTATTTCAGAGAACTGGAAATCTTCTCTGCCCTCCAAAGACAATGATTGACGAACAGGGGTTTGGCAGGGTATTTCACACTGTCTCTTCATCTAGGGTGCCCCTAGGATGCGTTACAATGCAGACTGTCTTACGTGACGGCGCCAGTGTCCTCTTGTAGGAACGTATTGCCTTAAGTAGCAAATACGTTGCTGTAAGTAATTCTCGGTGCTGCGACAACTGCAGTCTGTAGCGATGGTATTGTACAGTGGTATGCGTGCCTTTTCCGAGCTTCGTATGGATCTGAGTTGCCTGTCATGCGTTTTAATCCCCAACGCCAAAGGACTGACCGGGTGAAAATTTTCGTGAAACACGAGGATAAACTGCGTCTAGAAACAGTGAGAAATGCCCTACAAGCTAAAATGCGATTCGTTCCATGACAGGAAATTATTGCGTTATTCCTGGATCTGCTCATGGTACACAGATAATACACTCCTGGAAATTGAAATAAGAACACCGTGAATTCATTGTCACAGGAAGGGGAAACTTTATTGACACATTCCTGGGGTCAGATACATCACATGATCACACTGACAGAACCACAGGCACATAGACACAGGCAACAGAGCATGCACAATGTCGGCACTAGTACAGTGTATATCCACCTTTCGCAGCAATGCAGGCGGCTATTCTCCCATGGAGACGATCGTAGAGATGCTGGATGTAGTCCTGTGGAACGGTTTGCCATGCCATTTCCACCTGGCGCCTCAGTTGGACCAGCGTTCGTGCTGGACGTGCAGACCGCGTGAGACGACGCTTCATCCAGTCCCAAACATGCTCAATGGGGGACAGATCCGGAGATCTTGCTGGCCAGGGTAGTTGACTTACACCTTCTAGAGCACGTTGGGTGGCACGGGATACATGCGGACGTGCATTGTCCTGTTGGAACAGCAAGTTCCCTTGCCGGTCTAGGAATGGTAGAACGATGGGTTCGATGACGGTTTGGATGTACCGTGCACTATTCAGTGTCCCCTCGACGATCACCAGTGGTGTACGGCCAGTGTAGGAGATCGCTCCCCACACCATGATGCCGGGTGTTGGCCCTGTGTGCCTCGGTCGTATGCAGTCCTGATAGTGGCGCTCACCTGCACGGCGCCAAGCACGCATACGACCATCATTGGCACCAAGGCAGAAGCGACTCTCATCGCTGAAGACGACACGTCTCCATTCGTCCCTCCATTCACGCCTGTCGCGACACCACTGGAGGCGGGCTGCACGATGTTGGGGCGTGAGCGGAAGACGGCCTAACGGTGTGCGGGACCGTAGCCCAGCTTCATGGAGACGGTTGCGAATGGTCCTCGCCGATACCCCAGGAGCAACAGTGTCCCTAATTTGCTGGGAAGTGGCGGTGCGGTCCCCTACGGCACTGCGTAGGATCCTACGGTCTTGGCGTGCATCCGTGCGTCGCTGCGGTCCGGTCCCAGGTCGACGGGCACGTGCACCTTCCGCCGACCACTGGCGACAACATCGATGTACTGTGGAGACCTCACGCCCCACGTGTTGAGCAATTCGGCGGTACGTCCACCCGGCCTCCCGCATGCCCACTATACGCCCTCGCTCAAAGTCCATCAACTGCACATACGGTTCACGTCCACGCTGTCGCGGCATGCTACCAGTGTTAAAGACTGCGATGGAGCTCCGTATGCCACGGCAAACTGGCTGACACTGACGGCGGCGGTGCACAAATGCTGCGCAGCTAGCGCCATTCGACGGCCAACACCGCGGTTCCTGGTGTGTCCGCTGTGCCGTGCGTGTGATCATTGCTTGTACAGCCCTCTCGCAGTGTCCGGAGCAAGTATGGTGGGTCTGACACACCGGTGTCATTGTGTTCTTTTTTCCATTTCCAGGAGTGTATATTCGCTAGTTCATTTGGTGTTCTCGTTCGACGTGAATGCATCTGGCAGGCAGTCAAAACATGCAGAGCAAACCCTCTAAGCAGATGAAACAGTCTGGTGAGATGTGTCTAACCAAAATGATGGTGGGAGTTTTCCAGGATGGGCAAGTCTGTAGTTCTCCCCTGCACTTGGTTGTAGAATGGGAATGACATTGCCTGTAGCGAAGCACAAATGCCAGTCTAAAGGAATAGCTGTGCCGTGCTGATTTCAACCATCGCAATCCTGTGTTTTAAGCACACGTAGCATACAAACAAATCCAATATACGCAAGACGTCTGTGGGTATAGACTGATCTAGGCATGGAAAAGCAGTTTCTCTGTAGCCTATTATGTACGTCGGGTGTTTTCAATTTGTCTCAGTTCAGTTAAGACTGTTTCGTGCCATTACGTCACCGTAGTGTTTTGAAGCACCTCAAAATCTTCTTGGCATTTCCGTACTTTAATAAATTAGATGAAAGGAATCCGCTTGCAAGAATGTAAATTACTAGAAACTGCTCTGGATGTGTGCATCGTAGAAGAGTAGATATCAGCAGATAGCGTCGGCAGCTACTCCACTCTGCATATTTTAGTTCTAACGGTTACCCAATTCGGCCGAAATCGATTATATCGATATGTTATGTCATCTTCACAGTGCTTGGCCTAAAGAAATATGTAAAATTGTTGTTTCTGCCTGGGAGATAATGCTTCCGTCTTATGAAAGTTTTCTCATATTAATAAAACGCTTTAACAACTAATTCACATTGTTTTATTGCAATTGTAGGTGTTCAAAAAATTATTTTTCCTCCGACATACGCAGTAAGTAGTAGTCGAACTCATTTTAGCACGAACTAAAGAGAAATTAATTCTGAATAATGTTAAGGGGGAGGGTAAAATGCACATAAATTTATCGGAATGTTGAAGTGTGTATCTCACTTCTCACCACCAATTATCCACAGTCAGAAGTAGTACCGTTTCGACGGGCGCTTTAGTTGACAAAACTGAACATTTTACGAAGCTTCTGATTTTATTTTAACTTGCTAAAGGCATTAAAGAAATGGAAGCTTGAAAATAAAGTTGACGTGGATACTCCACTGCATAAAATTAAAAGTAAACACACCGGGGGCTGAACAATCGATATCCACATCGATACAGTTTTCTCCGCATTAACTCCTTTGCTCAAAATACGAACGTACATTGGGGTGTCCTAAAATCTTTAGAAACTGCTGTTGTCGTTTTTGCACACGGGTTTGATGATGTGTCACTGAGCTTAGTCACATGAACTAAATATTAGGGAGTAAATGTGATGTAGAAAGAGCATATAAAATCAGTTGCAGAGAAGGTAAGTAAATTAATTTGATGCTTTGAGAGGATTATGGTCACGTGTGGTTCAGTTATAACGGAGAAAGCTTTTCCTCGAGCATTACAATATTAGGATATCGTTTCCGTTACTCGGACGGCAATGTGGGCGCAGAGACTGTCGTCCACGCAGGCTTACGTGTGTAGTTGTAGTAGAGGGGTTTTGTGGGCGCACGACAGCAAGGTCTTCAGCGCCCGTTCAGTATCCTAGTGAGACGGGTGTCAAGAAAAAAAAAGCTCAGAACATTTACATAAAACGGAACATAAAACACGGGGAACAATCATTGGAAAATATGTGCTCACCCACACCGAAGCGTGGGATGAAGCAGGGCGTCAGCAGTAAAACATGGACAACACAGGAAGAAAATGAGAGAGGGAGCTAAAACAATGTAGCAGATGGAAGTGGCTGGCTGACCGCAAGGAAAAAAAGGGAGGAGTCAGCCACTCTGCAATACACTAAAACCTCCAGCCTAAAAGTTTAGGCCAGAGTCCAGACACATCACAAAACTTAAAAACCCTAGACACACACGTCTCATCGTTTGCTAAAACACACGGCAGATCCCCATCAACTTGTGCTTCTGCCCTTGCATCACGGTATAAAATGCATTCTGTTAAAATGTGCCGGACAGAGATGTGCACACCACAGGCATCACAAAACGGAGGATCCTCCCGCCGTAATAAATAGCTATGCGTCAGAGGACAGTGCCCGATCCGAAGACGTGTGAGGGCCACCTCTTCCCGCCTGAGCAACCGGAAGGAGGAACGCCACGGCCGAGTGGTTGACTTTACCGACCGCAGTTTACTGGCCGTCACCGCCAGCCATTCGTCCTCCCACAACTCCATGCACTTCCTGTGGAGTGCAGCGATGACTGACTGCAAGGGGATAGGACACTGAACCACATCCTGCTCTCTGCAGGCCTCCTTGGCAGCCCGATCGGCCTGTTCATTGCCCCATATGCCGACATGACCAGGCACCCAGCAGAAGGATACCTCTTTACCCCGCTGTTGGAGCAAGTACAGTTGGCCATGTATCAGCTGGACCATCTGCTCAGTCGGGTATAGGTTCTGCAGTGATTGTAAGGCACTAAGAGAATCGGAGCAGAGAAGAAATCGATCGCCCCGAACACGATTCATCTGCTCCAGTGCCTTCAGGATCGCGTGGAGCTCCGCTGCGAAAACGGTATATTCAGCAGGGAGGCGAATCCGGGTAACATTATCAGGGAACACCACAGAACAGCCAAGGAAATTCTCCTGTTTGGAGCCATCAGTGTAAACGACAGTGAAACCGTGATGCACATCTAAAATGTTAAAAAACAGTGACTGGAATGTAAAATCTGGCGTGCCATCCTTCTTAAAACGAGTCAAATCTAAAATAAGTTTGGGTCTCCGGAGGAGCCAAGGTGGAGATCTGCTCCAACCGCGACGTAAAACACGAAGACCAGCCATAGACATTGCAGCGAGGCAATCCTGTGCGCGAATCCCATAGGGCTGCGTCGCACGTTTCCGGTTATGAAATAACCGTGCCAGAGGAGGCTGAGCAACGGTATGGTATGCAGGGGTGTATGGTGTGGACAAAGTTTTATACGCCTGGCGGACCGTAAGTAGCCGTCGCCGCATATGAAGTGGCGGTTCACCAGCCTCTGCACAGAGGCTTGGTATGGGGCTAGTTCGGAATGCCCCAGTGGCCAACCGAAGCCCTTCATGGTGCACAACGTCCAAAATCTTTAAGTAAGAAGGCCTCGCGGACCCATACACCGTGCACCCATAATCGAGCCGAGATCGCACAAACGCCCTGTAAAACTGGAGCAGACAAGTCCTGTCAGCTCCCCATGTACTGTGGCTAAGACATTTTAAAATACTTAAAGCCTGAAGCGACCGCCGTTTCAGGTCTTTAAGATGAGGTAACCACGTGAGGCTCGAGTCAAAAATGAGCCCCAGAAATCTCACCGTGTCTTTAAAAGACAGAATAGTGTCCCTCAAGCGCAACTCAGGAAAGGTGAAAATCGAACGAGAACGGTTAAAAAGAACACATACAGACTTCTCAGTGGAAAACTTAAATCCACTCTTCAGCGCCCAGTCATCCAAACGCCTAATCGTAAGTTGCAATGACGAGTTGTCGTTGCAAGGCTTGAAGAAGAGCAGAACAAAGAGAAATCATCCACAAACAAAGAACACTGGACAGGACTTTTCACTATGGACGTAATGCTATTAATAGCGATGGCAAAGAGAGTCACACTTAAAACGCTACCCTGAGGGACACCATTCTCCTGCTCAAAGCGATCAGACAGGACGTCACCAATTCGGTATCTAAAATATCGTGGCGAGAGGAAAGACTGAATAAAAAGAGGAAGGCAACCACGAAAACCCCATTCGTGAAGCTGCTCCAGGATGAGACAAGTGGTATCGTAGGCCTTCTCGATGTCGAAAAATACACCTATAAGGTGATGACGGCGTAGGAAAGCTTGTTGTATAGCCGCCTCCAGGAGGGCAAGGTTATCGAAGGTGGAACGAAACCTCCTGAACCCACATTGAAAGCGACTAAGGAGTTGCCGGGATTCTAACATCCAGACAAGGCGGCGGTTGACCATCCACTCCAAGATCTTCCCTATGCAACTAGTGAGGGCAATACTACGGTAGCTACTTGGGCTCGTGCGGTCTTTCCCAGGTTTTAAAAAAGGGATTAAAACTGCCTCACGCCACGCGTCAGGAAAGTGACCCGACGCCCAAATGTCATTAAAAAGTGCGAGGAGGAGTTCTCTGTTGCGCACTGTGAGGTGCCATAGCATACTGTAATGGATCCTGTCGTGACCAGGGGATGTGTCACGAGCTCCAGACAATGCAGAATCCAGCTCCCACATAGAAAAAGGGCAGTTGTAAACTTCATGAGAGGTGGACTGGAAGTTCAGACCACCTCTCAGCAACCGCTCTATGGCGCTGGAAACCTGGATCCTGACTGGTTGTGGCAGTAACTGTCGCAAAATATGCTGCCATAGTCTGGGCAATGTCTCGCGGATCTGTGTGGAGAGTGCCGTTATTCATTACAGCAGCTATGGGGCACCTCCCTCCTCTGCCATAAATTCTCCTGATGGTCTCCCACACAATGGAACTTTTGGTGGAACGATTAATGGTGTTCAGGAACTTTTGCCACGACCTCTTCTTGCTCTCACGAATAATGCGGCGACATCTTGCCCTCGCCACCCGAAAGGCTGCAAGATTCTCAGCAGTCGGCCGACACTTGAACCGACGCAGAGCCGCACGCCTGGTCCTGATTGCAGAGCGGCATTCGTCACTCCACCAAGGCACAGGTGGCCTTTTCCGGTGGCCTGTGGACTGTGGAATGGATGCTGCAGCGGCGTGGTGGACCGTTTTGGTAATATGATCCACCCACACCTCAACATTCGCACAGTGTTCGAATTGGGCCAACTGGCTATAAAGTGTCCAGTCAGCTCCACTGAGCACCCATCGTGGTGGTCTCATTTCGGGCCCCACGCCATCTGGCAGGTGAATCCAGATTGGGAAATGATCACTCCCGTGCAAGTCAGCAACCACTTCCCAGTGAGCACTGGCGGCAAGAGCTGGAGAGCAAAGCGAGAGATCAATGGCAGAGAACGACCCGGTCGCCGTGCAGAAATGAGTACTCTGTCCTCCATTGAGCAAGTAGGCACAGGAGGACAGGAGAAGCCTCTCAATCGCTCTACCCCTGGGGCAGGTAATTGCAGAGCCCCAAAGCACATTGTGGGCATTAAAATCACCACAAATAATGAATGGCTGGGGCAGCTGTGTAAGAAGGTCGGTGAGGGCCGCGTCATCAAGAGCATCATGTGGGGGCAAGTAAAGTGAACAGACAGTCAATGGATGACGCACGTGCACGGACACAGCGACGGCCTGTAAATTCGTCGTAAGTGAGAGAGGCGAGGAGTGGTAGTCCGTCCTGACGAAAATACCGACGCCTCCTCTAGCTCTCTCTCCACGCAGGTCGTCCTTTTTGTGGAGTGTATAGCCTCGTATCTCAGGGGAGTATGATGGATGGAAATACGTCTCCTGCAGACAGAGACACAGTGGTCTACCCTGCGATAGTAGACGAAGTTCCTCCACATGCGTCCTGAACCCTTGCAAATTCCACTGAAGTATGGGAGCCATCTATGATGGGGGTAGCACCTTCATCCTGTCTCTCCGACGGGGCGGGGAGACTGCAGCAGGTGGAGGGGCAGGCGTGGGGCGAGATGATTTCCCCACACATACATCGGATTCCATCAACTCTGGGAAAACCACATCTGCATGGTCAGACGGTTTACTACGGGATTTGACCCGCTGTTGCTGCTGTATGGGAGCTTTCTGCGGTTTGGTGGGCTTTGGGGGAGCTGATGTGGGAGGGGGAATGGCTGTACTGGGCTTCGGAACATCCTCAGCTGTTGGAGGCGTCAGGGGCTGGCCCAAGTTCGCCACTGTACCTTTGTCTGCCATTCGAATAGGGGCTACTGGCTCTGAAACACTGGCTGCGTTGCAAGTGCACTGACAGCTGCATGTATTAGTGCCAACACTCACCACCACTGTCTGCGTGGAGGCATCGACTGTTGGAGTAGGCTTCTGAACCAGGGAGGCAAAAGATGTAGCAAATGTGGGAGGTTGCATCGACTTAAAGATCTTCTTGGCCTCACCATAGGGGATACGCTTAGTTGTTTTTATTTCCTGGACTTTGCGTTCCTCTAAAAATATTCGGCAGTCCCTACTCCAAACAGGGTGGTTCCCAGAGCAATTGATACATTTGGCTGGAGAGGAGCAACCAACTCCGTCATGAGCAGCTTTACCACAGTTGTCACAAGTCGCTTCGCCTTTGCATCCTAAGGTGGTATGCCCAAAACGCTGGCATTTGAAACAGCGCATTGGGGTCGGGAAATAAGGCCTCACACTAAGGCGAAGAAAGCCAGCTTTCACATGTTCAGGAAGTTTCGTGCTACTGAAGGTTAGAATAAAGGAGTCGGATTTGACAAGATTGCCATCAACCCTCCTCATGATATGTTGAACATCAACGATACCTGCCGGAGCCCACTCACGTTGCAGTTCTTCCTTGGGAATGTCAACTAGATCCCGGCACGTCACAACACCTTTGCTGTAGTTCAAGGTGCTGTGCAGTTCAGTGTCTATGGCATACTCTCCAAGGCATTTAGCAGACTGAAGTTTAGTCGCTTGCTGGGAAGTGGAAGTTTCCACTAGCAAGGTCCCATTACGTAAGCGCTTCACCGATTTTAAGGAGCCACAGATTCCCTCCAATCCCTTTTGTATATAGAAGGGCGAAACCTTCTCGAAACTACCCTCCTTCCGTTTCACAATGAGAAACACATTCGGATCACAAGAATGCATTCTGTTACCTAAGACTGGACTTTGTAAAGAAGCGGCGGAGTCAGGGGGACTGACTGCACGGGCCCTCTTAAGAGACTGGGTGTTAGAACCTTCCAGCGGCCCACCCTTTCCGCTGGGAGGAAGAAAAGAAGATTTCGAAGGATCCATCGCGGTCCCACGAGCAGCTAGGGAACTACAAGTCCACCTAGACAGAGCCCCGCGTGCCTAGGTAAGCCTTATACAACTGAGGTGCGGCAGGTTCCCCAGAGGTTGCCCGCTATCGACTGTTCCACCTCAACAGCCATGCATATCATCGGCGCGCAGCACACCTTGAGGTTGAGGTTTTTTTTATAGAGGTTTATTCCATCCTCGCGATCCGGGCGGTCAAGCCAAGATCCCCATTCCCTGAGACACACAACGTTCCACCGCCGCGCCGCACGGTGGTCGCTGAAGTATGCTCAGAGGTTACGGTGACAGGGGACTGGCGGCGCTTACCAGTCCCCAGCTCAGGAACCCCGGGGTCGCCAAGCCCGTACACAGCAAATGAATGCTGAGCCCCTGGGGGCGCTTACGTGTATCATACGAATCCTCGACTGACTTCCATCGCCCCATAGGACAGGTTTCGGGGCTACGGCTCCATGTTCCCCTGTTAGGGGCATTTTCTACGCTAAACAGTGAGTTTGGAATTCCAGCTTGCCCTGAAGGTCCTTGCTTCTGGAACTCCCCTCGTATTGTTTTGGTGTCGACAGTGTTCGCTTGTGTGACATTCAGCTCTGCAGTGGCTTTTGCAGCTGTCGCTCACTTACTTTTCTTCACTATCCTCTTTAATGACCGTCCCTCACGTTCACTCAACAGAAGAAACCTTCGTCCGCGCTTTCAAGTAGTGGATGGCGTTTCTCCGCTTTCCCTGTATGTGATATTAATCTTCGTTACGGTACCTCTTGAAACAACAGACAATTCGGCTACCTAGGTTTGGCAAGCACCCTCCATACAAGCACCAAGAATTTGTCCATATTCGAATGCAATCACAACTACAAAGAACGATGTTTTGACCACTACTGACACATTGAACGTATTGAGATCGTTCGTGGTCAAATACAACAGCGCAAAACTGCATGCTTAGATAGAATCTGCATTTACTTTCAAGCATGAATTTCTCGCAGCCTTTCCATGTTTCTGTCCAACACCTGTTCGTCATTCATTGTCTTTGGTGGTCAGAGAAGTTTTTCAGTTCTCTGAAATAATGAGCAAGGTCAATCCGGCATTGGGTTCGTGCTATTGGAAAGTACTTCAAGAGAATGGAGTAGACGAGAAAAGATGGTGATGTTATGGTAAAGATTGGCGCTGCTCTTTTATTCAGACAAATTCGTTACGGTCGAAGAAAGATACGTGGGACAGTATACGTTGAAAACCGGTAGAGAAGGCACAGTTTTTGGAAAAACTTGCTTTTCTGTACGTAGCTAGGAATTCTGTGCATAAAATAGTCAAATATGATACAAAAGTCGACCATAAGAGATATATCGAATGCAAGCATTTCTCACCGTTTCCAAGCACCATAAGCTTTCCAGACAGAGACCTTATAGGTGGGCCAAAATTTAAGAGTGTTTTATATTTTTTGTAGCACATGAAGAGATGTCGATACCTTCTTGACAGAAAATCCTAAGACATTTTTGTTTTATATCAGATCATTTAAATGGATAAGAGTCATCTGCCATACGCCCTGATACCATAACAGCCTGAAACGGAGGTTGATATAGAAAATGAAATAGTTAACGTTCTTTTACAAAACTGTTTCGCAGAGAAAGATCGCACTGTAGTCCCTTCTTTAAATCGTTACACAAAGGACAAAATAACACATACCGAAATAAGTGACCAAGGGACAGGAAATCAACTGAGATCCCTGAACAAGTAAATACCACATGACCGAGAGGGGGGGGAGGGGTGTACAAATGGGATTCTAGAAGATTATGCGAAAGAATTTGCCCGTATTCTAGCAGCAGTGAACTGTAGGTCTCTTGAGAAGCGAGGCTTTTCCCAATTATTGGAAAAAAATACCGCTCAAGACGGGTTGTCGAACAGACTCACATTACTACAGTCCTAGTTGTCTGATTCGGCCCGTCGTAGAATTTTGGAACATGTTTTACGCTTGCATATTATGACATTTATGGAGACGAAAATCTCCACTGTAAGAGGGTTCCGGAAACAACGACCGTGCGAAACTCATCCCGCTCTGTTCGTCCACGAGACTGAGGAAGCAGTAGATAGAGGTGTCCATGTAGAAACAGTTCCTCGCTGATGTGTAGTGAACGAAATTCGAGCCCACGTAACATCAGTCCAACTGCGTGAATCTAGTGAAGAGTTTCTAGCGAACAGGACATGGCATTTTCATTGGAGAGAAGTGTTGACACGTAAAACTAACTTCGAGTATGCCACAAGAGAGTGTTACAGGACCAGTGCTTTATACAATATGTGTAAAGTCCTAATTGCTAACGTCGGAAGCTCCTTGAGGGTTTTCGCAAAAAGATAAGCATCTTGCATGGTGGTGTGTTTTACTGTGCAAATTCCGAGAGAGTTGAAGCTGCTGTCTATAGAGAAGTCGCAACGCTACAAAATGGTAACAAAATGTAGGAAGACTTGCAGAAGAACGAGGTTTGGTGTGGGGAGTGGTAACGTAAGTAAATGGGAAAGTATCGCAAAAACATAGGCAGAAATTGCCATTATCGTATGACTACACGATTGCAAAAGAATCAGTGAAAGTAGACATATCAGTAAAATATTGAAGAGCATAAATACGGAGCGATATGAGGTGGAACAACGATAGCCGGCCGAGGTGGCCGAGCGGTTCTAGGCGCTACAGTCTGGAACCGCGCGACCGCTACGATCGCAGGTTCGAATCCTGCCTCAGGCATGAGAGTGCGTGATGTCCTTAGGTTAGTTAGGTTTAAGTAGTTCTAAGTTCTAGGGGACTGATAATCTCAGAAGTTGTCCCATAGTGCTCAGAGCCATTTGAACCATTTTGAACGACAATATAAAATTAATCACAGGTAAGGCACATGCCAGACTGAAATGCATTGGGAGAATCCTCAGGAAATGTAGTCCGTCAACAAAGGAGGATGCTCATAAAACATTCGTTCGACCCACAGTTGAATACTGATTGTCAGTCTGTGATCGGTACCAGATATGATTGATAATCGAAATAGAGAAGAACTAAAGAAGAATTTCGTTGCGGATTCACGTAGAAAGCGCGAAAGCGTCACAGGAATTTTCAGCCGACTCCTGTGGAAGTGTGGTTTACTGTGGTGGTGTGGTTTACTGTGCAAGTTCCGAGAGAGTACGTCGCTACAAGAGTCAACCGATATATTGCTTCCTCCTACGTATATCTCACGAAAAGACCGTGGACTCGAACTAAGGGAGAGTCGAGTCCACAAAGAGGCTTAATAGCAATTGTTCACTCTACAAATCATTCACCACTGGAACACGAAAATGAGAACTGGCAGTTGTACACAACGCACCCTCAGCCATAAACAGCAATGAGGCCTGCGGAGTACATATGTAAATATGTACGTATATTGCAGCTGTATGCTCAGCCCAGTTTAACGTTTCATCTGTTATTAGTCCCAGACTAATCGACGTTCGTGGAGCTAGGAAGAAGACGAGAGCAACAAGGGATTGTATGAGGTTCAAGGGAGTTCACTATTTCAGATACTTGGTATTTTGGTTGACCTGCAACAACTGCATAGAAATGGACATCAATGAAAGAGTAGAAACGCGAATGAAATGCATGAATTCCTCAGCTCAAAACACAAAGTCAACGACTACTCAGATGAGAATATATAAAACAGTGACATGCCAGCATTCATGTACGGTTTAGAAACGTGGAACATAACTAAACAAGAGATGGATAAATTATTGATATGTGAAAGAAGAGTAATGAGGAAGATACGGGGGGCCGACATTAGATAAAAGAGGATGGAGAAGGAGGAGGAATGAGGAGATCTATCTCTAGATGCAACAACCAACAATATTAAAGAGTCTCCAAAGTAAAAGAACCCAGTGGGCAGGCTATAAAGCCCACGTGCCAGAAGAAAAACGTTAGAAGAAAGGACTTGAGCGGAAAATACCAGGTGCCCTATGGGATGACTGTCGAAACAGAGCTCAAAACAGAAAGGAATGGAGGCAATATGAGAAAGCAGTACATGATTTGCAGGGACTATGAACGCTGAATACGTATGTATGTAGACTCTGTGTTGAGGAAGAGATATTGATTTGTGTCCCACTAGAATGAAATTCCAGGGTTTCCTTATATTTCGGGCTAATCAGCATCGACTGTCGAATTAAGACCACTTGAGTTTAGGATGTCTTGGTGTTTTAACCCTATAGTGTGTGCAATTCAGTACTGAAATTTCCAATAACTCTATTCAAATTTATTGAGTTGGCACGCACATTAAATATCACTTGAGGTAATCAGCTTGTAGATGGTGTATTTGCGGTAAGGCAGAACCGATAACGCGCCAATACTATAAAATGAAATGTTTAGTGGACCTATTACCCGACCCTGGGGGACGCGATATAATGCCCGTCTCCACCACGACTTTGTGCTGTCGGAGATGACACATTGTTGCCGTAGCGTCATTTACGACTGGAACCATTACACCACACTTGGAGAGAAGTTTAGGATTTTTTGTTTGACAAGTAAAACATCGAAGTCGGCAGCGTCAAATGCTATGTTAAAGTCTAGGAAGCACATAAAAGTTGCCTCTCGCCTTTCCATGGCAAGCTTCAGGTCGTGTGTTACTTTTGTTAGAGCAGACTACTTGTTGCTGTGCTTGATATCATTTTTTCGGTATTGCAGTACTTTTTACTTCATCGTGCCATCTAAGAAACACTGAAGAGCTATTCCGTAAGCAAAACTGGCATACAGTTTATTTTTGTTTTTCCCAAATAAGTTTCGGCATTTTCCGTTCAATCTTACGTCAGTGTTGCTTATTATCGCGACGTACATGAGTCTGTCATTTATTTTGGCAGTAGATATAAAATTACTAGCATAAAGTAAATGTTATAAAATGGTTCAAATGGCTCTGAGTACTATGGGGCTTAACTTCTGAGGTCATCAGTCCCCTAGAACTTAGAACTACTGAAACCTAACTAACCTAAGGACATCACACACATCCATGCCCAAGGCAGGATTCGAACCTGCGACCGTAGCGGTCGCACGGTTCCAGACTGTAGCGCCTAGAACTCTGGCCGGCCTAAATGTTCGTCACAACCCAGAAATGTGATTGTATTTAGTGGAGCGAATGTGCTGCGTTCTAAAATCGAAGACATACACGTGGAAGAACAGGGAGAATGAAGTTAACAGCAGAAAAACCTTACCACTGAAGATGCTTCAGAATAAAACGAAACCTGGTTTATTCTTAACAAAACTTTCATTGCAGTTGCAAAAGACGGTAAATAACCTATGCAGCTTGTAAAATCAAACGGCGCGCTACCCAAGTTCTTAAACTTCCACAGTCGGTGTACTTCACATAAAATCCTTTTAGGTGTTAGGCACTTGCAGTTTAATCGCCATAGAGAGGACCTCTCCAAGGAGGTCGAAACGTCGACTGTATAGAAGTTTTAGTGATTCATTATAACGCCACTTAACACTAAACCTGAATGTAATCAAACAAATGGTGTCTTGTATACGGTGGGATTTCTACCAAATTATAATAGCCACTGTATACAGGATGATCCATGTATCTTGTCCGCTTCAAATAACTTTTGTCCAGAAGCAAAATAAATTATGTACCGAGAAAGTGTTATTCAGCTACCATGGGGATATTAACCGGCACGACTGCTTTCCTTGTGTCTTTGTTGGTTACGAAGGCGTAAATATAGTACGTCTTTTTTAAATAGCGCCCTACATTTTCCTCTTCTCAAAACATGTCTAAGTAAGTGTCACAATGTAACATTCACGTAAACACGACGTAATTAAGAGCACAACATATAACTGAGTCCCACTTTGCTCTAGTAGCACTCAGTGCAGGTACCCGAAATAATATAGCGCGTACACTTGCTGGAGTTCACAGAAAATAAATCCGCGGTCCAGTTAATGTGACCACCGCCTATCTCCGACGTCAATGTGCAGTAACCACTCACCACAGACAGCTGCCGGCCGCTGGGGAAGAGTGGTTCTAGGCGCTTCAGTCCGGAACCGCGCTGCTGCTACGGTCGCAGGTTCGAATCCTGCCTCGGGCATGGATGTGTGTGATGTCCTTAGGTTAGTTAGGTTTAAGTAGTCCTAAGTCTAGGGGACTGATGAGCTGAGATGTTATGTCTAATAGTGCGTAGAGCCATTTCTGAGCAGACAGCAGGTGGCAGTGCAGTTCTAGCGGTGGAAGGTAAATAAATCCGTAGAGGGGGTGGGGTGTGGACAACAGTGCAGTTGTTGTCGTAGTGCGGAAACGGATTGATTCATCGGATCCAGAATATACGATCACTGACTTTCGCGACCAGGATAGAAGCATTTCCGAAATGGCTAAACTTACGAGGGCAGTTCAATAAGTAATGCAACACATTTTTTTTTCTGAAACAGGGGTTGTTTTATTCAGCATTGAAATACACCAGGTTATTCCCCAATCTTTTAGCTACACAACACTATTTTTCAACGTAATCTGCATTCAATGCTACGGCCTTACGCCACCTTGAAATGAGGGCCTGTATGCCTGCACGGTACCATTTCACTGGTCAATGTCGGAGCCAACGTCGTACTGCATCAATAACTTCTTCATCATCCGCGTAGTGCGTCCCACGGATTGCGTCCTTCATTGGGCCAAACATATGGAAATCCGACGGTGCGAGATCGGGGCTGTAGGGTGCATGAGGAAGAACAGTCCACTGAAGTTTTGTGAGCTCCTCTCGGGTGCGAAGACTTGTGTGAGGTCTTGCGTTGTCATGAAGAAGGAGAAGTTCGTTCTGATTTTTGTGCCTACGAACACGCTGAAGTCGTTTCTTCAATTTCTGAAGAGTAGCACAATACACTTCAGAGTTGATCGTTTGACCATGGGGAAGGACATCGAACAGAATAACCCCTTCAGCGTCCCAGAAGACTGTAACCATGACTTTAACGGCTGAGGGTATGGCTTTAAACTTTTTCTTGGTAGGGGAGTGGGTGTGGCGCCACTCCATTGATTGCCGTTTTGTTTCAGGTTCGAAGTGATGAACCCATGTTTCATCGCCTGTAACAATCTTTGACAAGAAATTGTCACCCTCAGCCACATGACGAGCAAGCAATTCCGCACAGATGGTTCTCCTTTGCTCTTTATGGTGTTCGGTTAGACAACGAGGAATCCAGCGGGAACAAACCTTCGAATATACCAACTGGTGAACAATTGTGACAGCACTACCAACAGAGATGTCAAGTTGAGCACTGAGTTGTTTGATGGTGATCCGTCGATCGTCTCGAACGAGTGTGTTCGCACGCTCCGCCATTGCAGGAGTCACAGCTGTGCACGGCCGGCCCGCACGCGGGAGATCAGACAGTCTTGCTTGACCTTGCGGCGATGATGACACACGCTTTGCCCAACGACTCACCGTGCTTTTGTCCACTGCCAGATCATCGTAGACATTCTGCAAGCGCCTATGAATATCTGAGATGCCCTGGTTTTCCGCCAAAAGAAACTCGATCACTGCCCGTTGTTTGCAACGCACATCCGTTACAGACGCCATTTTAACAGCTCCGTACAGCGCTGCTACCTGTCGGAAGTCAATGAAACTATACGGGACGAAGCGGGAATGTTTGAAAATATTCCACAAGAAATTTCCGGTTTTTTCAACCAAAATTGGCCGAGAAAAAAAATGTGTTGCATTACTTATTGAACTGCCCTCGTATAAACTGTTTTTGTGCTGCCGTCCTTAAAGCATACCGCGTATGACAAAACGACGCTAGCCAAAGCCAACGCCAAGGCATCTGTGCTGCACCACGGGGCTTAGGCCGGTATTACACTATCAAATTTCTTTGTCAAAGATTTGATCAAAGATGTGATCAAATATTCGTGAAATATATTTGACAAAAATCTTTGAAGTGGTGCTAAAAAGGGGTATTACACTGACATCATATATTTCGTCAAAGCTCAAGATGGCTGGCAATAGCAACTTGTTATTAACCGCAGTAGTTGCATGTACCACAATTGCAGTGTGTCCACATGCGGAAGAGAAGTGGGGAAAAAAAGGAAACTTACCTGGGTGAAGCAGTGGGTTTTAAAACGACACGATAAAAGCATTCAACAAAACTTGTTACGTGAGCTTATAGTGGAGGACGTCAAGTCGTACATCAGTTACTTAAGAATGGATGAGCGTACATTTCTGTATGTGCTCAGTGAAGTGTATCCTATCACAATGCACAATACTCACTCAAGAACTGCTATACCTGCAGAAGACAAGCTCACTGTAACACTCAGATTCCTTGCTACAAGAGAGAGGAAGGTTAGGTTAGGTTAGGTCAGGTCAGGTCTCAAATCTTTTTAATCTATATTTGTATTTGGGTGCCTCACGTTGTAAAGCGCCTCATAAGCTTCATACATCTCTATTAACTTTATAGTTGTCGGTACACACCAATTGTATTTACCAGCAATGTTTATGAAAACACTACAGATGACAGAACGCTGCAGCCATGCTAGCGCTCCACGTGGTAACATGTCACATTGCAGTGAACAGAAGACAAGCGACATCTTTGATCAAATCTACAGCGAGGCCCTAGATTTGATCAAATATTTGACGACATTTGACAAAGTTCCCTATTACACCATCAAATTTCTTTGACAAAGATATTGGACAAAGAAATCTGATAATGTAATACCGGCCTTAGAAGCGCAGGGGTCCATAACATCTGTGGAAATGCACACAGGCGAATAGGCGTGCAATTGTTGAGCAAACTACCACCAAGATAAACCAAGAAGCTAACAACAGCGTCCCCTCAACGACCGTTCGGCGATCGTTGGTACATATGGGCCTCCGCAGCTGGTGCCTGATTCAGGCACCACGCACGCTGAGTGCTGTTCATCAGTGACGAAGGCTGGAATTTGCAGTTCAGTACTGCAACTAGGGTCCAGGGAGCGGCGACGAGAGACCGTTCCAGATGAATCATGTGTTATGCTTCATCGTCGTGTAACGTATGAAAGTAAGTACCCTACAACAATCGTCAGAAGGATCGTTATGGTCTGCGGAATGTTTCATGGCATTCCCTGGGTGATCTCGTCATTCTGGAAGCCACGGTGGACCAGCAAAAGTATGCATCTGTGCTTGGGGACCATGTTCTCCCCTACATGCCATTGCTTTTTCCTCGGCACTGTGGCATCTACCAGCAGGACAATTCAAAGCGTCACGCATCTCACAGTATATGTGCATGGTTTAAAAAGGGCCTCTATGAGTTTACTATAATCCCCTGGCCTCCAGACTGCCGAGATTTTAACGCTATCGAGAAGCTGTAGGACATCTCGCTCTGACAGTTCGCGCCACTCTCATCCGTGAAACCTATCAATGCTGGCCATGGAATTGGCATGGCTTATCCCTGCCGGTACCTTCCAGAACCTGACTGACTCCCTCCCCGCACGTCCTGCAGTGCTCCGCGCTGCAGAAGTTGATTATTCAGGCTTCTGACGGCTGATCACATTAACGTGACAGGACGGTTTAGTGCGCAAGGAAAATGCACACCGTTTATTCAGTCAATTATCTTTTGCAGAAGGTCTGCGTGAGTACAGTGTACACCAACAAGAAAAGGAAGAAATGGTACTTATCAATGGCAGATGTAAGTTAGTAGACCAATAATTTCAATAATGTTTTCTTATTTGCAGTACAGATACATGTAGTACAGTAGACTGGTACTTTTAAACGATATGATGCGTTTAGTAAAGTCATTCCTTGGTCAAAAACTGAATCAACACTACTTTTCTTTTATTGTGGATGACTGTAGGCGTAATGGTAATCAGGTAGTGGAACTCTACAAAGACCTATGTCCTGGCGGGTACCTTCCAGATGGATGTTTTCTCGTCTTTCGTCGCTTCAGAAAGCAGTATATCTCAACCCAACGTTACGCAGTCGTTGAAGAGCTCATACAAGCCGCGGAAGTTAATATTCTCGCTTCGGTTGCAATGAATCCGCAAGTGAGTGCACGACAACCGGATATTGGCATTCTTAAAACCAATATACATCGCATTCTAACAAGTCGACAGTTACATCTGCTTCATGTACACTTCCAAGAATTCCATGGAAATTCTCACCAATGAAAACCCCATCTTGGACGTTATTTTTGCCAATGAATGTTCTTTCTCAAAGGAAGAACAGGTAAATACAAACAACAAGCATTACTGGACTGTCGAGAAACCATAATAGCTTATTCACGTGGAAAATCAGGGAGAACTGAAAGTTAATGTATGGAGTTGGATGCTTGGTACTACAAGTTTTGGTCTTCATTTCTGCAGTAGTAACCTAGACGCAAGAGCATCCCACTCAAATAACCGAACACGTTAAAGCGCCCGCCTCAGGGACACAGGGAGACACACTGTCCCCTAATCGAACCTCCCTGCGATCGCTCGGTTCACTCGCTCGAAACCTGGACATAATAGAATAATCGATATAAAATCCTACAGAACTGTGTTCTTTTTCGATTCTTTGAATAGATGATAAGTAATATGATGTCAGAACTACAAAATTAAAAGGGTAGATCTAATTCTGTGGATCAGAAAATTAAAAACTTATCGCATTCGAGTAAAACTTCGAGTGTATTGTGAAGCTGCTAACGGCGAATTAGAGGTCGAATTTGCAGCGCTGAAACGTTTTTTCATCGAAATCACGGTCACAGTCGTCGCTTGTGTCTTTATCGCTTTCAGGAGGCGCACCCTTTGATTTTCCACTGGGACACGGTTCGAAAAGCACATCTTTTACCTCAGCTAAATGTGTTTAACTTTTTCAGTTGTCAGTTTCTGGACTCTCGAGATGAAAGGATCCGAAGACGCCAGAAAAAGATGGAATACGACATGCATCGTTTTGTCCAAGGGAATATTTGCGTGTAAATTCTGATCTGTAACGCCGGGTATCATTAATCCGAGATTCCTGTACATCTTCAGTCAGACGACCAATCGGCATCGGGAATTATTGCAGGATATTGTGAGTCAGGGGAATTTGACACCAGACCTTGGAGATATACATATTTTTTCAGAGTACTTGACAGATATGTTGTAGTTCTCGAGTTCTCTTAGCAAAATTTCAATATTCGCAGAGCATTTCGCGAAAAAAAAGATTATTACTCGGGGAAATTTTAATCTTACAAAAAGTTATTCACCAATTAGCGAAAAACTTGTAATCACGATTCCGGATAGCACCCCAAGAATTCTACAGAAAACCCTTATGGCTTTCATGGGTAGATAGTAACTTATAACTGGAATAAAGAGGGACACATTTTTACCGTGTGGCACTGCCGCACAGTAGAAAAATGACCGTCCACTAAAAACGTGCATACATGTGCACGCAAATACGTTTGAACTCGTTAACTATACTATTAAGGTACTAGCAGAGCCATTTACAAAATTGGAGTCACGCGGAGAAAACTTTGTAGCCAACTCTTTCGGATAATCTGAAGTCGTTTACCTTGAAGTCGATAGACGTTGTTACACCGGTTAAAAATGTCATAAACGTACCTTCTGGGGTGCTGCACATCGTAGTTTATCCTGAAATCTGGGCAGAATCGCTGAAAAATTTGTCGTTCGCCGATTCACTGTTTACAGTCGACTGTCACGGCATGCATCATATCGTTTTGAGACAGGAATGACATCGCAGCATTGGACAAGTGCGTATCACTGCAATCTCCATAAGATTTCGCGGGACTGAAGTCGGAACGCGCATCTATTTTTCCTATTTTGCCCAAGTTTTGAAGGGAGTCGTGGTGGCTTACAGACGGGAGCCGGTGTGGCAACCAATGTGGATTTGGATTTGAGGCGGTTTCTCGCGTTCATCTACGCGAATATCGCACAGGTACATACCTCAGATACACGTTACGCAAACATTTTAGAAACATTCTCACACTTGGACATGACAGCAGTAAACGTAGACATTTGAAGTACACAAATTCTGTAGCACGGGAAAGTATGACTGTTGATATTTTTTACAAATATCGTGTATCTGACATATCGATAATTGAGAAATATATCGTTATCGGGCCTCAATGTATCGACAGAACTATATATCATTATAACGGCGGAGAAGTACCGAAGTACCGGCCTACAAAAATATCGGCTGAACATTGTAAATATACTCCCGGTTATAGAGCTGTATACTTAAGTACTGATTTATTACTAGGAAGGGCGTACGGTCACCCACTACTACGTATATTGTCAAATTCGAATAACAAGTGAGGTTGGCGTCCCGTAAACCAAACATCATCATCATCATGTCATTGCCTCCTCCCAACAATTTTCCCGTCCCGCTTACTCTGTCGCCTTCTTCTTGCTTTCAACTCTCCTGTGCCGTCCTCTCTTTCTTTCTCTCTCTCTCTCTCTCTCTCTCTCTCTCACACACACACACACACACACACACACACACACACACACAAAGCACACAAAACAACCCTCCACCTTCACGCCAAATCAAGTACGTTTACATCTGTTCCTCACCACATGCACTCGCAACACCGAGAGGCAGTTAGTGCTACACTACGTGAAACAAGCACCGCTGCCCAAGTAAACATCTTTCGATGAGGAGAGTGACAAAGGTTTTCCTAAATTCTGTTTTGAGTGTGGAACATACGAGAACCGATGAGTGTTAATTGAAAAAGGAGTGAAATCAGTGTTTAGAATTGCAGCACTAAAGGAATCACACGAAGAACCACAAAAACTAAGTATAGAACATATACTATTCTTACCCTACGGAAACACAAAGAAAAACAAACACACTTTGAGATAGTAAACATTTTTGGACCACTTATCAGATGATGTGCCTTCAGGTCATAAAACACATAAAAAAGGCGAATGACACCAAAGTTTCTATCGGCACCAACAAATAAAACCTGAACTCTTATGAATTCTTTTTCCTGGACGCAAATGTAACAGAATTAAGTTAACGAAATATATTAAGCATATGCGGTTATGTTGTAGGCCAAAGTTTCTAGATTCATGAATTCCTATGAACAAATAGTGCTCTGATGAAAATATATCGACTTTGTACTAAAAACATGAAAGGAGATGTATTTATAATAAATTTATTTGAACATTCGATCCATAAAGCTGAGTGAACATACAGAGTAGCTTCGCTTATCCTACTTCTTTTTGAAACGCTCTTGTTCCTATGACGCTGCTTGCCGTCAGACATACATTCAGTGTGTACCAGACCTGCTCGATGAATCTGCCGGCTCCGTAGCAACTGCAAAATCTTCATTGCGAGTAATGTCATAGGAGCTGAATTTCTGTGTTAAACTATTTTTTTTATTGTCATCAGTCTTCTGATTGGATTGACGCAGCCCGCCCTCACGAAATTCTCTTCTCTGGCAACCTTTCCATCTAAGAACGGCACTTGAAACCTACGTCCTCAATTATTTGCTGGACGTATCCCAATCTCTGCCTTCCTCTACAGTTTTTCCCACCTGCACCTCCCTCTAATACCATGGAAGTTATTCCACTGATGTCTTAACAGACGTCACACCATCCTGTCCGTTCTCCTTCTCAGTGTTTTCCACTCATTTGTTTCCTTTCAAATTATCAGTCTACCTGATCTTAAACATTCGTCTGCAGCACCACATCTCAAATCCTTCGATTCTCTTCCTTCCCGGTTTCCCCACGGTCCATGTCTCACTAACATACAATGCTGTACTCTAGACGTACATTCTTAGAAATTATTTTCTCAAATCAAGGCCTGTGTCTGATACTAGTAGGTTTCTTATGGCCCGGAACACCCTATTTGCCAGAGCAAATCTGCTTTTGATGTCCTCTTTGCTCTGTGCGTCATTGGATATTTTGCTGCCTAAGTTGTACAATATCCTTAACTTCAGCTACTTCATTACTATCAATTCTGATGTTAAGCTTTTCGCTGTTCTCGTTTCTGCTGCTCCTCATTACTTTCCACTTTTCTCGATTTACTCTCAGTCCGTATTCTGTACTCATTAGACAGTCCATCCATTCAACAGATCACGCATTCTTCTTCACTTTAACTCACGATACCAATGCCATTAGCAAATCGTATACACTCCTGGAAATGGAAAAAAGAACACATTGACACCGGTGTGTCAGACCCACCATACTTGCTCCGGACACTGCGAGAGGGCTGTACAAGCAATGATCACACGCACGGCACAAGCGGACACACCAGGAACCGCGGTGTTGGCCGTCGAATGGCGCTAGCTGCGCAGCATTTGTGCACCGCCGCCGTCAGTGTCAGCCAGTTTGCCGTGGCATACGGAGCTCCATCGCAGTCTTTAACACTGGTAGCATGCCGCGACAGCGTGGACGTGAACCGTATGTGCAGTTGACGGACTTTGAGCGAGGGCGTATAGTGGGCACGCGGGAGGCCGGGTGGACGTACCGCCGAATTGCTCAACACGTGGGGCGTGAGGTCTCCACGGTACATCGATGTTGTCGCCAGTGGTCGGCGGAAGGTGCACGTGCCCGTCGACCTGGGACCGGACCGCAGCGACGCACGGATGCACGCCAAGACCGTAGGATCCTACGCAGTGCCGTAGGGGACCGCACCGCCATTTCCCAGCAAATTAGGGACACTGTTGCTCCTGGGGTATCGGCGAGGACCATTCGCAACCGTCTCCATGAAGCTGGGCTACGGTCCCGCACACCGTTAGGCCATCTTCCGCTCACGCCCCAACATCGTGCAGCCCGCCTCCAGTGGTGTCGCGACAGGCGTGAATGGAGGGACGAATGGAGACGTGTCGTCTTCAGCTATGAGAGTCGCTTCTGCCTTGGTGCCAATGATGGTCGTATGTGTGTTTGGCGCCGTGCAGGTGAGCGCCACAATCAGGACTGCATACGACCGAGGCACACAGGGCCAACACCCGGCATCATGGTGTGGGGAGCGATCTCCTACACTGGCCGTACATCACTGGTGATCATCGAGGGGACACTGAATAGTGCACGGTACATCCAAACCGTCATCGAACCCATCGTTCTACCATTCCTAGACCGGCAAGGGAACTTGCTGTTCCAACAGGACAATGCACGTCCGCATGTATCCCGTGCCACCCAACGTGCTCTAGAAGGTGTAAGTCAACTACCCTGGCCAGCAAGATCTCCGGATCTGTCCCCCATTGAGCATGTTTGGGACTGGATGAAGCGTCGTCTCACGTGGTCTGCACGTCCAACACGAACGCTGGTCCAACTGAGGCGCCAGGTGGAAATGTCATGGCAAGCCGTTCCACAGGACTACATCCAGCATCTCTACGATCGTCTCCATGGGAGAATAGCAGCCTGCATTGCTGCGAAAGGTGGATATACACTGTACTAGTGCCGACATTGTGCATGCTCTGTTGCCTGTGTCTATGTGCCTGTGGTTCTGTCAGTGTGATCATGTGATGTATCTGACCCCAGGAATGTGTCAATAAAGTTTCCCCTTCCTGGGACAATGAATTCACGGTGTTCTTATTTCAATTTCCAGGAGTGTAGTTGATGTCCTTTCTACATGAATTTTAATTCCACTCCTGAACATTTCTTCGATTTCCATCACTGCTCTTTCGATGTACAGACTGAACAGTGGGGACGAAAGGCTAAATCACGGTCTTACACCCTTTTTAATTCCAGCACTTCGTTCTTGGTCGTCCATTCTAATTATTCCCTCTTGGCTCTTGTACATATATTACCAGTCTCTCCCTATAGCTTACCCTTATTTTTCTCAGAATTTCTTACATCTTGCAACATTTTACATTTCCGAACGCTTTTTCCAAGACCACATATCCTATGAACGTGTCTTGATTTCTCTTCAGTCTTGCTTTCATTATCAACTGCAACGTCATTATTGCCTTTCGTAAAGCAACTGACCGTCATCAACACATCTTCAATTTTTTCTTCCACTCTTCTATTATTCTTGTCATCAACTTGGATGCATGAACTGTTAAGCTGATGGTGCGATAATTCTCTGTCTCTCTCTCCCTCTCTCCTAAATCGTTTTGTGTCTCCTTTTACATGAGACAAATTCACAAATTATTTCATACCTCAGCGACCTCTATTTATGTATGTAATTCCTTGAACATTTTGTGCTTCCTTCTTTCATCGATCAACTGAAGTATTTCTTCTGTTACTCATCGTTTCTTCGCAGGTACCTTCTTCGTACCTATGTTTTCCTTCTAAACTTCTGTGATTGCCCTTTTCAGATATGTCTACTCCTCTTCAGTTGTACTGCCTACAGAGCTATTCCTCATTGCCATGTCTATAGCCTTAGAGAACTTACCGTATCTGGCCGTTCCTTAGTACTTATGTATCCCACGTCTTTGCGTATTGATACGTCCTGACTAATTCCCTTATCTCCAGCTTACTCTTCATCACTACTACGTTGTGATCTGAGTCTGTATCTACTCCTGGGTACGCCTTACAATCCAGTATCTGATTACCGGAAACTCTGTTCGACCATGATGTAATCTAACTGAAATCTTACCGTATCACTCGGCCTATTCCAAGTATACTTCCTACTCTTGTGATTCTTAAACTGGTTATTCGCTATTACTAGCTGAAATTTATTACATAATTCAACTGGTCTTTCTCCTCTCTCATTCATTGCCCAAGCCCGTATTCAGCTGTAACATTTTCTTCTACTCCTTCCCCTACAACTGCATTCCAGTCGCCCATGACTATTAGATTTTTGTCCCCCTTTACATACTGCATTACCCTTTCAATATTCTCATACACTTTCTCTATCTGTTCATCTTCAGCTTGCGACGTCGGCATGTATACCTGATCTATCGTTGTCGGTGTTGGTCTGCTGTCGATTCTGATTAGAACAACCCGGTCACTGACTGTTCACAGTAACACACCCTCTGCACTACCTTCCTATTCTTAACGAATCCTACTCCCGTTACACCATCTTCTGCTGCTGTTGATATTACCCTATACTCATCTGACCAGAAATTCTTGTCTTCTTTCCATTTTACTTCAATAACCCCTACTATATCTAAATTAAGCCTTTGCATTTCCCTTTTCAGGTTTTCTAGCTTCCCTACCACGTTGAAGCTTCTCACATTTCACGCCCCAACTCGTAGAACATTACCACTTCGGTGGTTATTCGATCTTTCTCTAAAGTCACCTCCCCTTTGGCAGTCCCCTCCCGGATGTCCAAATGGGGGACCATTCCGAAATATTTTGCCAACGGAGAGATCATCATGACTCTTTTGCAATTACAGAACACGTGTCCTGTTGACACACGTCATGTGTCTTTACCGCAGTGGTCTCCATTGCCTACTACATCCTCATCCCATTGATCACTGCTGATTCTTCTGCCTTTAGGAGCAGTTTCGTATCCCAAGGACAAGACAGAGCCCTGAATCTCTATCCGCACCTCCGCCCTCTGTGATAAGGCCGTTGGCAGAATGAGGGTAACTTATTATGGCGGAAGTCGTAGGCCGCCAATGCAGATTATTAATCCAAATTTATGTGGTGGTGGGTTTAGGACCCGGAACCGAGGTTGTTTTGATTAGTAATCAAGGACGCTGCCCCTAGACCACGGGTGCTTCTGCAGCACAAAGATACTCGGAAGCATCTGAATAAAAATGTGCAAAAGGTATTTCCAGTAGATATAGGATATCTGTCTCGTTCCACTGTTGTGTAGCCATTTCGCTACAAAATGAATTATCGAAACTATTACAGTCGTTTATTGCATGCTATTATCAAAAACATATGATAAATAAGAACAGCGTGATTGCAAGTCATTCGTACCGCATCAAGTGAAAGCATAGGGGATTATACGCTGAAGAGCCAAAGAAACGGGTGCACGTGCGTAACATCCTGTAGGGCCCCGCGAGCACGCAGAAGTGCCGCAACACGACTCGGCTAATGTCTAAAGTAGTGCTGGACGGAACTGCACCATGAATCCTGCAAGGCTGTTCCGTAAATCCGTAAGAGTACGAGGGGGTAGAGGTCTCTTCCGAATAGAACGTTGCAAGACATCCCAGGTAAGCTAGTAATGTTCATGTCTGGGGAGGTGGAAGTGTTTAAACTCAGAACCGTGTTCCGCGAGCGACTCTGTAGCCATTCTGGACGTGTGGACGTGTGGAGTTTCGCATTGCCTTGCTGGAATAGCCCAAGTATGTCGGAATGCACAATGGACATGAAACGATGCACTTGATCAGACAGGATGCTTTCTTGCGTGTCACCTGTCGGAGTCACACATAGAGGTATTAGGGGTCCCATATCTCTCCAACAGCACACGCCCCATACCATTATAGCGTCTCTACCAGCTTGAACAGTCCCCTGCTGACATGCAGGGTCCATGGGTTTGTGTGGTTGTCTCCATACCTGTACATGTTCATCCGCTCGATACAATTTGAAAAGAGACTCGTCCGACCAGGCAACATCTTTCCAGTCATCAAAACACAATGTCGGTGTTAAGGGGCTCAGGCCAGGAGTAAGCCTTTGTGTCTTAGAGTCACACGAATGGACCTGCGGCTCGATGATGTTTCATTGAATGGTTCGCACGCTGACACTTGTTGATGGCACTGAAATCTGCACCAATTTGCGGAAGGGTTGCACTTCTTTCGCGCTGAACGATTCAGTCCCGTTCTTGTAGGATCATTTTCCATCACCGATGTCGGAGATTTTATGTTTTACCGGATTCCTGGTATTCAGTTCCTGCTATTAACGGTACACTCGTGCGATTGTCGTACGGGAAGATCCCACGTCATCGCTACCTCGTAGATGCTGAGTCACATCGCTCGTGCGCCGACTGTAACACTGCGTTCCATCTCTCTTATATCTTTATAACCTCCTACTGCAGCAGCAGTAACCGATCTAAACGCTGCGACAGACACTTGTCTTATATAGGCGTTGCCGACCGCAGTGCCGTATTCTTCTTATTTACATACCTCTGTATTTGAATACGCATGCCTATACCACTTTCTTTTTCGATTCAGTGTATATTGAAATTTTTTGTAATAAATACCGATATATGGATTTTTATCAGCAGGCCTGGTAGAAAGTCAAATGGCTAGAATTGGTACAGCAGGCAACTTGGCCGCGAAAGTGACAGATGCGTATCTGACACTAGTCGGAAAATCGCAGTGGGACAGTAAGGCAAGCCAAGTTTCTTTGAATCCTCCAGAGTTTATGGGCTAGAATTGTTCGAATTCGACCAGTATACAAAAAGGAAGGTTCCTGGTTGCGCCCTCACGACGACAATCCGGCCCAGGAAGCGACGATTGTGCACGAGTTTTCGGCTATCAAATGGATCACAATTCTGGATCACCCACCGTATTCGCCTGATTTGGGCATAACTGAATTTTGGTTTCTCCTCAGATAGAAGACATCCAAGGAAATGGTACTGCATGACTACTTGCAACTCCAAGAAAGGACTACAGTGACTGTTTCAAAACACTTTGATAACTATTTCAGCTGTGTTTTGACTCAGGGAAGGACTATTTTGAATAAATACAGCTATTTTATCAACATATTCCTTTATTTTTCATAGCCACAGCCCTAACGAAACTGGGACGGTCTGTGTAAACACCTGGGCATATGCCAATTTGTTCCCAAGAATTTCCGTAATAAACGAAGGAAGATAATCATGCTGGTTAAAGTACTCCTGGTAGCTGAACAAAATTTTGTAGCTTTTATCGTTTTTTTCTTTATTATTTGTTTTTTCTGGACAGTAAGTTTTTTGGGGTCATCAAAATAAATGGGCACCCTAGGTAGAGAAGATCAGCAGTTTTAGGCTCCCTGAGGAGGTCGCAGCAGTGGATCGAAACGTCGAATTTTGGTCTACGTAACATGTGTTCGTTGAAATAAGCACTGACTACGGATGCTTAAGCTCAAAAAAAGTGCACTCACCGTGGGCGAGTATCTCACCCTGGTCCCGGGTCCAGTAGTTGATGGACTTGGGGTAGGCCTCGGAGCTGCACTCGATGGTGACGTGCCGGCCGTCGTAGGCGCCCACCAGCTGGCTTTTGGGCCGCACGACGGGCGGGACTGCAACACAGGCGGCGTGGGGTGAGCGCGCGCTGCCCAGCGGGGCGTAAGGGCGGGGGGTGGCGGGGGGCGGCGCGGCGGTACTCACAGTGGACGACGAGCGAGATGCGCTTGCTGACGCTGGGCGGCACGCCGTTGGACGCGATGCACAGGTAGGGGCACATGTGCAGCCGCGAGACGCGCGCGATGCGGAACACGGCGCCTTCCACGCTCTGCACTGCGGCACAAAGACAGGCCGGCCGTCAGACCACATGCGCCGCTGCGGCCGCAGTAGAGCGTACAGCGCTGACTGCCTCGGACCACAGACGCGGCTCCGAGCCCCTGGACCAGCAGCTCTGTCAACTCCACGCTGAAACACTATTGCTACACTCTGGTACAGTTGTGGGAATGAGTATAAAGCCATGGGTATTTGTGGGAAAATTAATACTGTCGGTTGAAATACAGAAAGGTCCAAAAAAAAAAAAATGTATCCACTGTTTAAAAGTCCATAACTTGCAAACTAATTGACGAACTTCATACAATGGAAGGTTTCACGGCCGGTATTGTCTTCACTTGAAACTTCCGGCCTGATAGGCCGTGGTCGAAGTATAATACTCTCCCCTGACGTTTCGTGTCCGACTGCGGGAGACATCCTCGGAGGCCGGCGCGGGAGTGCTATGCCGTACGCATGCTGTAGTTTCCTTAGCACAGGACTTCACAACATACGTGCTCGCGGAGCAAGCTGTGAGCAGCAAGGCGCGAGCACGGAGCAGCGCGAGCACTCTACCCCCACTACCGGACCAGAGCGGAGAGTGGGGAGAGTCACGTGGGGCATACAACAGCTGCCGCCCGTCAATGTAAATCCGCGGCCACCTGCAGGGATATCACACACGAATTATTACTGCGACAAATGAAACAAATAAAGGAGAGTGTACATGTGCCACATAATTTTATTAGCTTAGTGTATGCCTCTACATTCGCATTAATTTGTGAACTGTTACACAATAAAAGGTGTCACTCAAGTGTGGGATTCTCGGTTATCTTGTACTTTTTGCCCTTTACAATTGCGTCTATGTTCGGAGCAATTGTTCTTGTGCATTTTAGGCGCAGCGTGCAGTTTAAATTTCGATCAGACAATGCGTTTCTCAGGCGCGTCTTGTTGCATTTCATTGCAGAGAACAGTTGTTCACAAACATACGTGGAACCAAACATTGATATTATTGTAGCCGCCAGTTTGTGCAAACGAGGAAATCTATCCTGAGGGAAGTGTCTGTAGAATTCCAAAATGTTTTTCTTGTTCTGAAATTTGTCTCTGTATTCTCTGTCACACTGCAGGTCAATAATTTCTTGCTGCAGCTCAGGACGAATCTCTTAAATATTCGCTGAATATGGAGAGAACAGACCAAAATCACTGTCTAGTGCTGTCAGATCTTGAAAGCGCTGATCAACTAAACTATGTGAATAACGTTCACAGTCTTTGTGAACATCTTGCATGGATGACAATTTAGGAAAATGAGCTAGGTTTCCTGTTTCCAGCTGACTCACCCAAAGTGTCAATTTCATTTTAAAAGATCGTATTCGATCTATAAAATGAGTAATTAGCAGATCTTTACCTTGTAGTAAAATGTTCAAAGCATTCAGATGGCTAGTTAAATCTGCTAAGAACCCGAGATCACATTCAAACGTGCGCGCGCATTTCCCCTCCCTCCCCTCCCGCCCTACTCCGTGACCTTGCACCTGCTCGCGAGCACGTGCCTGAGCAGAAGCGAGTACTCGCACTCAAAACTGGCCAGTTGTTAAGCCCTGCTTTAGCAGCACGCGTACCCGCGTGCTAGCCGGCCAAAGCGGGTTGCATCATGCAGCCTCGCAGGCGCTCAGCGGATTTTTTTTTTTAAACTGTTGCATCCTTGAGCCCCCGTTCACCACATGTACGTCTAGCGATTGGTGACTGACGCTACTGATCAGACTTTATTAATAATTATAGTACAGGGTTACATCACCAGTTACAGTTACATTCTCAGCAAGTACACCAAGTCCTTTCATCCATATATGTATTTTCTCATCATTACTAACTTCACGACAGGAACTGGTATACAATGTAAAAGGCATATTATTATATACATAACTAGGTGTAGATTGGGTCTTAGCATCTATTCCACAGTGCCAGGTCTTGTAAGCGATAACATCTCGGTCGGAGTCATTCTGCTGTGAGCTACATCTGCAACAGCATTGAAGCAATATGCCTCGTCTTATGTAATCAAGGTCATGCGCTCAGTATAGAAGCGGTCAACGCAGACCAGCGGAATCATTCCGCTGTGAGCTACATCTGCAACAGCATTGAAACACTATGCCTCGTCGACGTGTCTATCGTCAACGTCGCCATCGCATGCCAGTCTGCAAATACATAATAAGCCTAGAAAATAAACTTCGCCGCTGTACTTCCGAGGATGTCTCCCGCAGTCGGAGACGAAAAGTCAGGGGAGAGTTTTATACTTCGACCACAGCCAGTCAGCCCGGAAGTTTTAAGTGAAGATAATTGGCGGAGTTGTCTCATTTTTGGTAAACGTGTAGCTTAAAGTCCAACTTAAAGATATCACTGTAGATGTTATAAATGGTCACCATTAACACCCACACACAAACGATGCCACCGAACTGCAGCACGAACTAGTGACTGCAACGTGTTCAGTTGGATATTTGCACATGAATGTACGATGGATTCTCGAAGTTCATCCAATGTGCGTGGCTTTTGTCGATAAACGACGTCCTTTAGTGTTCCCCACAGGAAAAAGTCCAGAGGAGTTTGGTCTTGGGAACGTGGTGGTTACTCCACAGCACCTCTACTGCCTATCCATCTTCTGGTAGATTTTCGTCGAGATACGCCCTAACACGATTTTGGCAGTGGGCTGGGGCACCATTTTGTTGAAGGTAAACTCTTCAGTCTCCATACAAGTCTCGGATGGCAGGTAAAATGGATGTCTGAAGCTTCTGAAGGTACACCTCACCGGTAACTGTGCCGTCAAAGAAGAATGGCCCAATGGTAAGACAACCCACACCACACATTTATTCCTGGCAAATTCACGGCTATGTCTACATGGACGTTCGGATTTTCGGCGCAGATGCAGTTGTGTCAATTTATTGTACCATTGAGTTTGAACTATGCCTCATCAGACCATAAATCATCTCTGCAGACTCTTCATCGTTGCGCACCATGTTAGTAAACCACTCGCAGTACTCCATTCTACGATCTGGGTCGTCCTCGTTCATTCCGTGTAGCAATCGTGGGATGTAGCACTTCCACTTTGCTGTCTTCAAAATTCACCGAACACTTGGGCGACTCACTCCAGTTTCACGGGCACACTGTCTCACAGACTTCTATGGTAAGCGAGTGAATTGTTGTAAGACACGACGGGAGTTAGCTGGACTTGTTACTGTTACAGGTCGTTCAGATAATTGTTTGTGTACATCTTTAACGCAGCCTTCGGCTTCAAATTTGTCTCGAATGCGACGAATCGTTAAACGTGTCGGTGGCTCTCTTTGATACTCATTTCGCCATTGCCGTTGAACCTCATTAATGTTTTCGTACTTAAAATACCACTTCAAAACTGACTACCTTTCATCGAATGTAAGCCTTGCGCCAGCCATGTGTACTCGAGTAAGGTGCAACTAAGAACTAAACACTGACTATCTGGCGACTGTCATCTGACAAAACAAAACAACGCAATACAACGTTTGTGTGCCGATTGCCGGAACTACAAACTATTACACTACCAAAGATGAGACAACTCCGTCAATTAGCTTGCCAGTTATGGACTTTTAAAAAGTGGATACATTTTTTAGACCCCTCTGTATTTGTACACTGTGTTTACGCGTCAGTATGAATCCAGTATATCGACAGCTGTAGCCAAATTGTATCGCATTTGATTTCAGTAGTACACTGTATCTCAAAATATCAACGATTACGGTGGTAGAGAATGGAACTCGGTATAAAGGCAGTCGGCTCTGTGCGCTGTCAGTGTGTGTGTACGTGTCTTTACTGTAGGTAGGAAACACACAT